>NC_136511.1:82178334-82328334 GCF_053919585.1 Euprymna scolopes | reverse complement strand
TTTTTAAACAACTTTAATAGTTTATTTTGGAAGTATATTCCATAAAGAAAATAAACAACCCACTTTTAAAAGAGAAATTACGAGTTTTTTTTATATTTTATTCGCAGTTTCGTGTTAGGGGTGTCAAAAATTCCCCCAAAATTCTGATAGACCTAAACATGTACCTAGTAAATAAATAAACAAATACTTACACGGTTCCAAAAAAGTCATAAGCAAAACCAAGAAGCAGGAGAAATGTAATATTGATGCTTCCATTGTTATCCAATGCTTTATCATTGTTGTGTTCCCAGTTGAATAATAAAAAAACCCAAAACAAACAAACAAAAAATACGGCCAAATTAAAATGAAATAATTTGAATGAATAAAACAAAGTAACGTCTAACGCAGGGAAAATCTGTGGTCAAGTGAACAAAGTTTTTGATTGTTGCGGTGGTGGTGGTGATGGTGGTTAGATTAGTCAATACCCTTATACCGGAAGAAAGGCTTCTAAATTGTAAGTAAACAAAAGACAATTCAGATCTGATCCAGGATTCGATTTAATGACGCACATCCGCTTTCTTTATGTTATAACTTATGAATGAATGATTTGATTCTCTGACGGAATCGACAGAGATGAGGAAGAAGGAAAAGAAACTGCTTTGGATATCTCGAAATGAATAAATGCGAATTTTTTAAAAAGAAGAAAATGAAATACGTATATTTTAAATTAACGATTCTAACTGGTCATGGCTGACAGAATAAAAACAATCTACTCCCATGGATTAAATAAAAAGGTTCAGCTTGAAATTCCATATAAGTTGCAGAGTTCGACAAATATTCCCAAGTTTGCAAAAATGCATCTGAAGAATGTGATTACATGAGTGTATCTTTTTTTTTTTTTCAAATAATTTTCACATAAATTATTTCTCTTGAAAATGAATGAATGATTTTGAAAGGTTTTGGTGATTTATCCTTATTTTTTTTCACTTATCTGATAAAACTATCTATCTAGGAAAATAGGACAATTATAAATAATAAATAACACCAAAAATTAATTAATTATGAAATGTTTTAAAAATAGTTATGCGAATTAAACATACGGATAGCTATGTTTGGGTCTTTGTTTTTGTTGTTGTTTTACTCCCCACCTCACCCCGAAAATGTCATATTGCCGCTTAGATGTAAGGGGCTACTATTTGGGTTAAGTCTATTATTCTAGTGGTCTAAGGGAAGAAACGATTAGAGTGGAAGAGTTATATATTGTGTATGTAACAAGTATATATAATGTGTATGTTTGTATCTCCAGAGTGTTCAGTGCATGTACGTGCCAATACATATGATTAATGTGTGTGTGTGTGTGTGTGTGTGTGACTATTTACACATAGATGCAGTTCCCACAGGACATGTAACAGTTTATAAGCAGTTCCTTATGAGACGAATAAAGATTTTTGTCTGCTTGGCACCAAACAAAGGAAGGACATACCTTTTTATAGTTGTAACAGATTGATGCATCATTTTGGATGTGCTCCTGAAAATGTAAACCATTTTCTCCTCCAAAAACTCATGACAACTAAATTAGATTTCACACATTTAACATTTATTCATAGTTGTGATGTCTTTTTCTTTTTGGAATGCACTCCGTTTCGTTTTGGTGATAACATCTTGCTGTCTTCCCAGCTAAATGCTTCTATGACTATCTTTGGTTTGATTCCCTGATGTCAATACTCAGGCCACTAACACGGTCACTGTTTTGATTTAAATTTTATCTGTTATTGTTAATTAAATTCTATTTTATCAAGTTAAAATTCCTGATGCATATTTAGCTGACATTCCATTTTCCCAAATGTCTCAAACTAATTATTTTATTTTCTAACATTTCTTATTGTTATCAAAATATTTTCTCTGGACGTTTTCTATTTCATAATATCTAGATTTCGACCAAAACAACAACAACAAAAGCAACAATAATTGCTTTTGTCTTTCTAGCATTTAGGGATCTCAACAATGAAGGGGTAGGGTTTTGTTGCTTGTTAGGTTAGTTGGGAGTATGTATATCGATGGGGCACAAGTCCTTTAAGTTCATAAGACCATGTTGCATGAAAGTAGATGTAAAACAGACACAGGAGATGCAAGATTGTAATGCTGGGATTGAGGTTAAAGCTTGGCCGATAGTGCGGGATCTATTAGATTTGAGACTCTTTTTTAGTCCGTCTAAAAGTGAGATACAGTATTTTAAAAACTTATATTATTATTATTGTTCCTATTTACAATGCCTCCCCACGGGACAGAGTTAGACACCAGGGTCGTTTTTTAACATGGAGAAAAGGAATAAAAATAAAAATTGTCTCAGTCGTGAAGGATTTCTCCTCCACTGACAGAACAAGAAATTGAAGTGCAGCATCTGAAGAATAGATACTACACTTTGATTGTTGCTGCTGTTTTGAATAGCAATGAGACGTTTTGATGTGATAAATGAAAAACAAATTTTACATTTATTCGTTTAGATGAGCTTGCATAAAAAAGGCTGATCACAATACTTAGCTTTTTATTTCTATGTTAATTTGCCTAAAAAGATTGATGAGATTCTTCTTGGGGGGGGTGATTACATCAAAACTAGCTGAAAAATTTGTCAAGAAAAATAAATATTTTAAACTTTAGAAGTTCTAAGTAATTTGTAATTGTATTTTGCACATTATCCATACTAAGGCTTGAACCTTCAACCTTCAGAAAATGAGATCAAGTAGTCTGAATGATCCAAAAAAAAAAAAAAAAAAATACGAATTATCAATCCTCATTTCAAAAATTCATAAAGATAATATTTCTTAGAAATAGATTATCTTTGTCATTTAGAAATTAATTAATATTAACATTTCAACTCTTCATGATAATTTCAAAATGATTCAACAGATTGCCAAGCATCGGCTAATAACCAATTCTTGGAGGTGTGAAATTTATAATTTACCATGTGTATTGAATCATTATTCACAATTAATTGATGGTTTGGCTATGGAAATGTTAAAAAAATGGATTTCCTGGTTCAATACAAAAAAAACTCTCCTTACAAACAATTATCTTTATAATTTTTATGTGGAGTAAGAATTTTGGTGCTTGTCTAACAGGACATCCAATCAAAATACACATTTCATCTAGATTTTGATTAACATTTAACAAATTTATCATTTTGGATTTTCAATGTATAATCAAAGCAACAATAAATCTTAAAATAGACACTTGATTCAGACTAGCCTTTTCTTTACACCAGGTTATTGATCAAATATAACTTAATTTGCTTAAGATTCTTTTTGATAATAATTAGTCTGGCTAAGAAAATTTGTTTAATTGGGAAATGTTTCCTATTTCATAATATCTAGATTTCAACCAAGACAACAACAACAACAACAATAATAATTGCTTTGGTCACTTGGCGATGCCTGGCAGTGCTAATATATAACTGAAGTCTTTCTAGCATGTAGTATTTTCGATTTATGACCTTATGAACACCAGATATTTAAAAAACTTGCTAAAAAGAAATGTCGACATTTTCCCAAGTCTGACTTCAGATAAATGTTTACATTAAAAAAAAAAAAAATATATATATATATTAGCGCATTCATTTCTTAATGTTATTCAAATATCACAACAGGAGGTACAATAATTTGTTTACACTTTTGAATTTTTGAGATGAGAATTGATTATTCATATTATTTGGGCTATTATTCCCATCTTGAGTGTTATTTGCACACCGTTTCAGTCAACATAACCTCCAACCTTTTCCAGATGTATCAAGGACCCATGACACAATGGATAGAGTACTTGGTAAAATACAGTTGTAAAATTTACACTTCTGGAGGTTGAAGATCAATCCTCAGTGTGGGTAATCTCAAAGAATACAACTGCAGATTACTTAAAACCTCTATCCAGTCATGGCTGACGGAACAAGAGCATGCTACCTCCATGAATTAAATAAATGGTTCCATTTGAAATTTCATAGATTCCTGAGTTTGACAAGATACACCTGAAGAAGGTTGAAGGTTACATCAACCTAAATGTACAAATAGCACTCGAGATGAAAACAGTAGTCTCAAGAATTTAAATACTATGAATGGTTAAAACCTTTTTTTTACATAGAAATCACCACTTATCAAGGCTCAGAGGCCATTCGAGGATTAGGGCTAAAGAGTGTACAGTAGTCAATGGGATAATATCATAGTAATCGTTAGTAATGTAAATTTGGTAAATTTATTAACTTAAGGTGAACGGCTAATCAAGAACTTGTTTATGTTGGACTTGAAGTCAGCTGGAAAGCAGGCAAACGGAAGACAGTTCCACAAGTGAGCAGTTCTAAGAAAGAAGCTTTGTTCGTGGAATCTACATTTAGGTTTAGGCACTGATAAAGAGTGCAAGAAATTATCGATAGTGTTTTCAGTTAGATGAGTGTTTCTTGCGAAAGTTTGGCGAGGGGGGACCATAGATTGGAGCTCAGACGAGCACTTGCCATGAAAATAACGATAAAGCAGAGACAGGTTCGCAACGTCTCCTCTGTAGAAAAGGGCATCCCCTACTAGGCTACAAAGTCTATTTTAAAGTCTCAAGGCAGGATAAGGTCTTTCTGGCAGCTCCTGCCCAGATGTGGCAACAATACTCCATCCTTGGATGTACCTGGCTCTTATATAGATAGAGAATTGCATTAGCAGTGAGATATATACTGGATCGATAGAACAAGATGAGAGCCATTCATTTCAGTTGATGCCAGATGGGGATCAAAGGGTTGATGATGTAAAGATAGAAGCTTCGTTTTAGATGCATTAAAATTAACCAGCTACTTCTTTCCCCATTGTACCACGTGCTCAAGATCAGAGGAGAGAGAATCAGAGCGAACTTGGTCATTTACGGCCTTTGATGTGCTGCCAAAGATGGGAGTGTCGTCAGCATGTCACTAAATGATCTAAGGATGTGATTTAGAAGATCATTGATGTAGATCAGGAAGAGAGTGGGACCCAGGATAGACTCCTGCATTAATGCTATGAGTTTCTGATTTCTGCCCATTAACCACTACTCTTATGAACCTATTAGAGAGAAATGATTTAACTATGTTGTATGTTTTTTTTTCTGAAATGCCGCAAAGAACTATTTGACACTCTTGCACTTTTCATGGTTGATTTGTAGATTCTTTTTATGGTAAGTCGCCTGTCTTCTTCCAAAGCACATAATACTGGTAACAATTTTACACAGAAAAGAATTTGATTACATTGATTGATTAGAAAAAAGGTTTTCTCATGAGAAAAGAAGAGAAAATTAATGATATAAAAGTGCAAAGGAACTATAACATTTAAAATTTTATTTATTTATTTTTTATTTTACATAGGAGACACCACTCATCAAGGCCTAGAGGCCACTCGAGGATAAGGGTTAAAGACTGAACAGTAGTCAATGGGTCAATATCATAGTAATTGTTAGTAGTGTAAATTTGGTAAATTGGATTACTTAAGGAGAATGGCTAATCAAGAACTTGTTTATGTTGGACTTGAAGACAATCAGATTGTAGTCAGCTGGAAAGCAGGCAATGGAAAAGAGTTCCACAGGCGTGCAGTTCTAAGAAAGAAGCTTTGTTCATGGAATCTACGTTTAGGTTTAGGTACAGATTAAGAGTGGGGGAAATTACTGATAGTAATTCGAGCTAAAAATTACTTTCTGTTCAAGTGTTTTCAATAATAAACTCAAGATGATGAATCCAGATCATCCATTTCCAATTAGATACTTAAACGAAATGACATTGAACTTACAATAGTATCTGCAATAGAAGTCAACTTTTGTTAATCGGCCCTCAATCCTGATTCTCAATTGAGCCATGACGATGTCTGGAGTTAAACTTAACACCATGCGGATTTATAAAAACAAGAATTAACACAAATTCTATGCATTTTAATCAGATGATTTCTTACAGAATGCAGAAGACTGGAGCTTAATTGCCATTTATTTTTATAAATTACTACCTAGCTCTAGTCATGATACATAAAATATTATATTTTCTCATAACATTTTATGTGGACAGATTTCATGTATCCACATAAAATTTTATAAGGAGATATATTTTATGTATCGATTTTCAGTATTTTTTTTCAACAGTGCTCACTTATTAAAAAATAATTTTTATTTTAATTAAAAAAAAAAATTGTACTCCAAGCATGTATGAATTAAGATAGGATCAACTAATTCAGCATCTTCAAAAAAAAAAAAAAAATTGGTGCATCTATACAGAACAGAATAAAACATCATCACTGTTGAAATAAATACTGAAAACCCAAAACATAAAATATTATATCTCCTATAGGTTAAAAATGACAGGGCCTCAGTGTTCAAAAGGTTTATTTTTTTATTTTCTATTTTTTTTTTTTCACATGGTAGTCACCACTTATAAAGGCCCGGAAGCCACTCAGAGATAAGGATTATTGCGTGTACAGTAATCAATGTAACGTAACGTTAGTAATGGAGATTTGATAACAGTAATCAATGTAACGGTAATCGTTAGTAATGGAGATTTGATAAAGTGTTTTACTTAAGGGGCGATCCATCAGAAATTTGTTTATGTTGGACTTGAAGATATCCAAGTTGTAGTCAGGTGGGAAACAGGCAAACGGAAGAGAGTTCCACAGGCATGCACTTCTAAGAAAGAAGCTTTGTTCATGGAATCTACGCTTTGATTTAGGCACAGATAAAGAGTGGCGAAAATCATTGACAGTGGTTTCAGCTAGACGGGTGTTTTTTGTGAAAAATTGGCGAGGGGAGACCAGAGATTGGATCTCAGATGAGCACTTGCCATGGGAATGACGATAAAACAAAGATAGGCTCCCAATGTCTCTTCTGTGGGAGAGAGGTTGCAGGGAAGAGAAAAGGGCATCCTCCACTAAGACACAAAATTTATTTTGTACTCTGTCAAGGCAGGATAGGCAGCAGTACTCCATCCTTGGATGTACTTGACTTTTATATAGATAGAGAATTGCATCAGCAGTGAGATATCTTCTGGAGCAGTAGAAGGATCCCACCATTTTTCCAGTGACCTTGGCAACAGACTTGATGTACGTGTTCCATTTCAGATCAGGAGTAAAGGATAATCCCAGTAGCTTGTCAAAACATGGAGCCATCCCAAGATGAGAGCCATCCATTTCAATTTATGCCAGATGGGGATTAGAGCGTTGATGATGTAAAAATAAATATGATGGAATAAATAATATAGATATCCGATTCAGAAAAATAATTAAAAAAAAAAAAAATATTCCAGATACACACATTTAGTCATCCTTACACACAACTTAGCGGCTTTTCAAATATTATTTATAATATAAATCTCACCTGTCTGTTTAAATGTATGTATGCATGTATATATGTATGTTTGTATGTCTGTCTAAAACTTTTAACAGAAGCTTGGCCCTTCGGACGACAAATATCGAAAAATTGGCCAAAAACATTAATCCTCCTTAATCCTCAATTAGGCACTTTTCTACAGGGAGGGTTGCTTTTTATGCCGACATTTTTTTGAAAGTCATTCAACCCTTGATGTCACATAAGACATTATTTCGACCGCCCGTGACGTCACAACCACTGTAGGCACATCAGTAAGACAGTTTGTTTTTTTTCACATCTTTTTCCTGTGGCACATTATGGGTTTGAGCCTGCTTATTACTCCTATTTTTTTTTTTTTTGCTCAACCAACACCCTTACACACACCTCCGCTGCTTGCCTACTACAACGTTTTTTTTTTTTTTTTGCTCAACCAACACCCTTACACACACCTCCGCTTTCTTTTCCGCCTTCGTGTCATGGGTCTGAGCCTGCTTGCCTACTACAACGTTTTCTTTTTTTTTTTTTTTGCTCAACACACACCTCTAAACACCCGGGCAATGCCGGGCACCCAGACTAGTTTCTAATAAAAATCAGAGAATGAAGAGATTGAAATATTTTCAGGAATAAATTTTCATAAAATTTTTATTAAATATCAATTTAAGAAATTTTGGCGTCATGCATCTCGTAAAGGTGGGTAAAAATGGCAGCGTTAATAATTTGAATTCCAGATGTATGATCGTGGCCGTTGTTTGAAGACATAGTTGGCTAATTGCAATTCCCGTTTCACCTTCTCTGCATCTAGCTCACGGAAGTAGGCATCGTCTTCATCTCTGCAAAGTTCTTCTTGGATCTCTCGAACCTCTTGCTCCATCTTTCTCCGCAGATCTCGTTTCATTGAATTAATCAACTGAAGAGCAAAGAGAAAATGACAAATTTTGCAATTGAGAAAAGAATTTTATACTAAAAATTAGAAATTAACATTTGCATTTAGAGAGTAAAAAAATTTTTTTCTGATATTTTATTTTTTTGGAAAAAAAACTGACAATATTTTATTGTCTATAATGACGAAGTTGCTTCATACAAGGTCTTTCCTCTAGTCAACTTTTATAAAGAAATATATATATATATATATATATATATATATATATATATATATATATATATATATGTAACTAGATGGTGGACCGGACAATGTCGAATGGCCTTGCTTGCTGGGTTAGGAAGCAGTCAGCATCTAGGTGGTCCTTTTGACACAAGTTGAGGGGATTTTACATTGTTGGATGTAACAGTGATGATGATGGTGATGATAAGAAAAAATCTGTTTTTATTTGTGATAATCAAAATGACTCCCCCCCCACAAGCTGGATAGCTGAAGGACCTAAGTTGGAATCATAAAATGTTTTCAGGCTGTGAAGATTGTCATTTAAGTTTGAGGGACCACCAGAAAATCAAGTCAAGTATATAAATTATCGAGTGGATTTTGATTATTGGATTGACTGTGAAATCACTTTGGAAAGAAGCTCAACTATGATGACCAATTCACTTATCCTACCTTATACAGATGGCCTTTGGAAAACCATCCCACAAGTGATAGAAAAAAGCGAGACTTAACAGTGAGACTTAACAGGAGTGGGGGTGAAGGCACTGGGGGCCCTCCCACTTTAGTAATGATGAGAGAGAAGAAGAAAAGGAAAAAGTCTCTCAAAGCTTGAGAAGTACAATCATTTTTTGGGATTGGTTTATGGAGAATAATGGAATAAAATTTTGTTGATCGGGGATGGGGTTAAGCCTACCCGGTTCTGAATATAATAAAAGGCAACAAGGGAGACCCAGACCTTTGAGAGAAAACACATTTCACTTGGGTTTCACTCTGCTCCAAACCACTGAATCCACACTGTGAAGAGGCCTCTCAGACTTAGGGTTGGTCGCCCCGATTTTATTAACAAAATCTACCAGTCCCCGAGTATTTGGATCTGGAGTCAGGAATGGTCAGAATTTGTAACTACCCCTTAATAATTATCGTGTTTTTGTTATATAACAATTTGAGTTGTCTTTCTTCTCTTCTTTTGTTTTGAAATGACCTCTACTTTCCAGTGATGCTGAGACCAGAGCTGAACGGATTGCACACTCTATCAAAAGCAACATGGGGAGAGTGGCAACCTATGCAATTGAATCATCTTATCAGCCAGGACCCTCATCAAGGAGACAGCATAGTTCCAGTGGCCACCCAAGACTAGAGCAGGCAAGCTGGATGGCATCACTCGTTGGACCTCATTGGGAAGTGAGGTACACACACACATATATATACACAAAGTTATGAAAATATATGGCAATTAAGCTACACAATATTTTCCGCATTTTATCCTTGTAAGGAATCGTTGGGCTAAGATGCATAGAATTCATGTTACCTGTTGTTTTTATATATACGTGATATTTAGTTTAGCAAACTAACTAATCAAATTCATTTTTATTCTTGCATGTGAGTTAATTATCCAATGGCTGTGCTTCACTCAAACAAAGGTTTGACTGACATCGACTTCCTATTCTGCTGTTTTGTTTTCTATAGAGTGATACACCTTTTTCTTTTGTGAATGTATTGAATCAAGAGTTGAGCTTATCTTAACACGTGTGCTTGGATTACATTTTTTATTAATAATAATTTCATTTTATTTTTTATAAATTAAAGTTTACTCTGTGTATACAGTTGCTCACTATTTCTAATCTAGAGTTTAATAATTTGGGTGGGTTTTCCAAGTTTAGAATTTAAAATTTCTCATTCAGACATAATTTACATAGGTTGCCTAAATTTTTATATATATACTGGCCTGTGATATTATTTTCAAATCTATTATTAGCAAATGGCCACTTTCTTTCAGTTTCCAATAATGTTTTTATTTTGCATATTTTTGTTATTGAATATGCTTTCATGAGAGTAATACCTGGTTTTAAAATCTAGCGATGTCATACGTATATAATACTTCTTGTCATTCTGGGTTTCTTGGCAAATATTGAGCCTTGGTAAACAATGCTCACAGGAGAACTAAAAATGAATCTTATTGGTTAGCTAGTTAAACTAAACACCATGTAGATATAAAAAAACAACAGTTAACACAAATTCTATGCATTTTTAGTTTAACGATTCTTTACAAGGATGAACTTCAGAAGATTCTGTATAGCTTAATTGCCATATATTTTCATAAATTACTACTTAGCTCTACTCACATATTGAGCACTGTTGGAGTAAATTCTGAAAATTGGTACATAAGTATATAACTCCTCATAAAAGTTTATGTGGACACATGAAATGTGGACACATATAATTTTATAAGGAAATATATTTTATGCATCGATTTTCAGTATTTATTTCAATAGTGATCAATACACAAGCACCACATTAACATCAGCTTGGATTCTTATTGGTTGGATGACCACACCTTTGTTCCTTGTGTTAGTTGAGTTTCACCGCCGTTTACTTAATCTGTATTAGTTAATAGATTTTCTTGTGTGTAGCGTGGTTTCTCAAGTGGCAGAGTACTCACCTTTGAATGTGTCTAACTGATGAACCCAAATGAGGGCGAAACTTGAGTCTTGGATTTCTTATTTGTTGACTTTAATAGCTCTTGTGAGCTGCAACATTGCCTGAGTGTTGAAATAATTATATGTAAAAAAAAAAACCAGGTTCCTTCAGTCTTTGACAAACTATGGTTACCCATGAAGGAGTGCCTGCGCATGAAATTTTTGTGGCAGGAGGTGCGCAATCTCCAACCACACATCTCCTGAATCGACATTGTTAAATACCAGTGGCAAGTGAAGTGTATGTACAGGATGACTGAAAACAAATGCCGAGATAAGCAGAGAGCACATACAGCACCTAGAATTCTCAAATGGTCACCCATCTTGTACTAACCAGGCTCAACGTTGCTTAACTTTGGTGATATAAGAATCAGTGTGTCAACGCAATTATGCTGTATATATATATATATATATATATATATATATATATATATATAGTTTTTGTAGATGTTTTGCTTCTATTCTTGCCTGATGATATTCATTTTTTCTTAGGTTGAAGCAAAATAATAATTCTATAGCAAATGTGGAGGAAATTATGGTTTCCACACACACACACACACACACACACGCACATATATGTAATCAACAGCATTCCAAATAAGGCTCTATAGACTGGTTTGAAAAAGGATAGCTCTACTATGATCAGAAGAGGATTATAATAGCTGCCCAAGATCAAGGCTTGATGACCAATGCTTTTCAGAAGATCAGTGGTCTCAGCAAGTGCAGGTTCTGCCACACAGAAGTAGAGAGTGTGAACCACTGTACATCCAATTGTAAGGTTCTGCTGAGGGAAGGCAATTCAACACAATAGAATGTGTAAAAATCTCCATTGGACCATCTGTAAAATGTTGAATATCAAATGTTTCAACAAGTCCCGAGGACATCTTTACCAGAAAGAACAGTTGGAAACAAGTTATACACCAGCCACTATGACTATGTAATTCCTACAGCTACATATCTAGAAAACAGAGCTATTAAACCTAACATATTGATATGGGACAAGAAGGTGAAAGAAGCAACCTTAGTAGAAGTTAGTGTACCAAATGATACTGGGTGAAATAGAGCTGAGAGGGAAAAGATAAGAAAATACCAAGGTCTTATATGTACGATATGAAAAGAAACTGGTAACTTTAGGAAGATCTCCATCATTCTATAATTTCAAAAACTACCCGGTGAACCAAATGCAAGAGAAATTCAAACAATTGCACCATTAGAATCTTAAAAACATCTCTCAGTAAGAATGTTTGAGATAGCGAGTGAATGTCTGACATCTGGTAGGATGCTCCATCCCCAGCTTAAACAAAATGATAAAAATTTTTTAAATGTATATTATAACATAGGGAAATTTTTATAAAAATAAAATTTCTTTGTTAGTTTCTTTTTCTCTCCGACTCAGAAAAATATTTATTGAAGTTTTTTCACTTTCAGCATTAAATCCTTCAAAGTATCAACTTTCTCTGCGGCAAAACCGATGTAATAATAACTAGGACCGAACTTTCAGATCTCCACAAATACTACCAGAGTCATTCCAAAAGTAAAGCCTCCTACTTTTTAACCCAAAAAGTTGAAAAGCTACAAAGACGGGAGTGGTCCTATTAAAATGAGCAAACTTTTGTGCTCCACAATTTATTTTTCTACATAGTCACAGCCACATTCTTAATGCGCTTTTTTGACGAATTCAATGATGCACATTCATGAAAGGGATTACTTTCTTAGAGTTTCACACTGTCAATATCTGCAATAGAGAGATGAAACTTTCAGTCATCATAATAATGCAATTTTCAATCCCCACTGACCCATTTGGGTGGAATAAAAATATGAGGCATCACTTTTGGAACGCCTCTTGTATTTCGTACTTTTCTTCTATGTGAAACATGATTTGGTTCACATTATTTTAAATTCTGACATATAATTTGGAAAAAATAGTTTAATAATTGTAAAAAATCATTATCGAAAACCTTGATATTCATTATGAAATAAAGAAAAGTGTGTCTTACACAAATGTCTTTTTCGTTACGTAATTCTTGAAAATCAAATTATTATTCAATATACCATTAAAAAAATGGCACTTATGCATAAGTGGATATAAAAAAATGAATTTTAAGTAAAAACAATTTTACATATAGTCACGTTGAAATTAGTAAAAATTCCGAAAAATGATTCAATTCATTTGAGAAAAAGTAAAATAATCGTGCTTCAGTTGTACAGAAGAAGATACAGTATCCTCGCACCCATACAAATTGAATTGTTGCGTTGTTGGTGCATTTATTACCCCACTTGAAAGTTTAATATTGTTGCATAGGTGACAGACAACACCAGGAAAATATTGGATATATTGCATACACACAATTACGGATCCAAGCAAAAGCAGATGTAAGTTGGATTGCTGATCGAAAAATCAAGATCATGAAACAATGAGAAAAATATTTTAACGATTGCAATTGCTAAAAGTGCAGCGTAATAAAACAACCAAAATTTCAAATCAAAAGTCAAAATAAGTGAACAATTAGATTCTGATCAAGGAATGTGGTTGATGTCAATATAAAACATAAAGTAAGTCAAACAGACAGAGTGAGAGAGAAAGCTAGAGTGACACTTTTACAGTCGCTGCACTGGCCAATGACACCAACCCACATACTGACCTGATCTCTCTTTCTTGCCATGCTATCACTGTAATGTAAATAATACTTGCTGTTGATTTAACAAGAATCTGTTTATTTGATTATAAAATCCACAGCTATCATCGTGTATATACTATTGACCCGCATTTAGTTGAAACTGTGAACCATTACATATAGACAACAATATTACATTCAAGGATTCTGAGTAAGAAAGCAAGCTTCCTTCAATTCAATCAAAATCGGCAGTGATTTTTTTGTTGTATGCACATAGATTCCTTTCTGAATAAAAGGTCCTGAGGTATATCATAATGCTCATTAATGAAACTGTTAGCCAAAATCAGATCATCGCATAATTGTCAGTGCTCAAGGGAGAAAAGGATAAGTTTTGGAGTTGGCTTTCATAGGGCAAATCCGATGGACCTTGCATCATTTGAGTAGCAAGTCTTTGAACTCTCTCCAGAGAGTCAAACTCTTGTAGAAATTCTACTAGAACAATTTTTTACCAAAAAACATCGCTATAATCTTGTATATTCTTGATCCGCCATTTTTTTTTATATCACAAAAGTTAACAAAGCAGCAAAGATAAGTGAGTTTATCATAAGGCCACAATATAAGAAAATTAACAAATACAATAAACCTGTATTATTTGATAAATTTTATTTTTACTTGTAATTATTTTTTTACTTAATCATTTTTATAATCTTTGGAAATTTTTACTAGTTTCAACATGACATGTAATTACGTAATAGTGTTTTTTTTTTACTTAAAATGCATTTTTTGATATACAATTATAATGCATAAGCACTAAAAGAATCTTCTAATTACCTGTTTTTGAGCTGCTTCTTGCGCCATTTTCTGCGATCTTTGTCTTTTTATGCTATCTGCAACCATTTGGAATTGGTCATGGTAGATGAGAATGGGTTAAGGACCATAAAAGAATTTCAGTTTTCACTTATGCTTTCATTTCAAAATGTCAGAACAAGAAAAGAAAAAGGAGGATCATGCAGTGATAAGATCATGGATAGATACAGGTTTATACAGAAAATAGATGACATTTCACCCTACAAAAACCAACAACAAAAAAAAAAAGTGCTAGAATTCAATATGTTAGAATTGGAAATTTTCCACATAAGTTTTAAATTAAATAAGAAAATAGAAAATTCCTAAAGAAGTTATGGGTAGAATGAGTTATGTGTATAGGAAGTTACATCACGAGAGGAAGTCCAAAGTGACATGTAACGAGGAAGAGTCTTGTTCTTTAGTAAATGAGCCAAGTGGGTCCGGTCATATTTTTCAAAGTTCTGTTTTCATCCTCATGTATAGAGCAGGTGATAGGATAATGCAATAAAATAATAAAACATCAATTCATTTGTTTATTTTCTCACAAAAGAAGCAAAATTCAAATTTTTAAACTTCATGATTTTAACACAATCCATATTTGTAAAGGTTACTATTTAACAAGAACAAAAAACTTGTTGACTGTCATTTTTTTTTTTTTTACTTATTTTGTAATTGCAATATGACAGAGATTTGTTCAGAAATTAATGTTTTCTTTGGGTTTATGTGCACAACTAAACAATAATTTTATTTTAAACTGAATTTATATTACCTAATCTTAAACAAGTAAACAATCATTTAGAATTAGATAACGTCCAGGTTTTAAAATCATTTTCAAAATAAGACAATAAAAATAAAGTTGAAAATTAAATAAGAGAATGGAAAATGAGAGCTATGTGTATAGGAAGTTGCATCATGGGAGGAAATCTAAAGTGATACATGGTGTTAAAGAAAGGATATTTCAGTACATTGCTCCCCGCAAAAAATAAAGAATATAAATAAATATTACTCCCCACAAAAAATAAAGAATATAAATAAATATTACTCCCCACAAAAATATAAAGATTATAAATAAATATTACTTCCCACAAAAAATAAAGAATATAAATAAATATTACTCTCCACAAAAAATAAAGAATATAAATAAATATTACTCCCCACAAAAAATAAAGAATATAAATAAATATTACTCCCCACAAAAATATAAAGATTATAAATAAATATTACTCCCCGCAAAAAATAAAGAATATAAATAAATATTACTCCCCACAAAAAATAAAGAATATAAATAAATATTACTCCCCACAAAAAATAAAGAATATAAATAAATATTACTCCCCACAAAAATATAAAGATTATAAATAAATATTACTCCCCACAAAAAATAAAGAATATAAATAAATATTACTCCCCACAAAAAATAAAGAATATAAATGAATATTACTCCCCACAAAAAAATAAAGAATATAAATAAATATTACTCCCCACAAAAAATAAAGAATATAAATAAATATTACTCCCCACAAAAAATAAAGAATATAAATAAATATTACTCCCCACAAAAAATAAAGAATATAAATAAATATTACTCCTCACAAAAAATAAAGAATATGAATAAATATTACTCTCCACAAAAAATAAAGAATATAAATAAATATTACTCTCCACAAAAAATAAAGAATATAAATAAATATTACTCTCCACAAAAAATAAAGAATATAAATAAATATTACTCCCCGCAAAAAATAAAGAATATAAATAAATATTACTCTCCACAAAAAATAAAGAATATAAATAAATATTACTCTCCACAAAAAATAAAGAATATAAATAAATATTACTCTCCACAAAAAATAAAGAATATAAATAAATATTACTCTCCACAAAAAATAAAGAATATAAATAAATATTACTCTCCACAAAAAATAAAGAATATAAATAAATATTACTCCCCACAAAAAATAAAGAATATAAATAAATATTACTCCCCACAAAAAATAAAGAATATAAATAAATATTACTCCCCACAAAAATATAAAGATTATAAATAAATATTACTCCACACAAAAAATAAAGAATATAAATAAATATTACTCCCCACAAAAAATAAAGAATATAAATAAATATTACTCCCCACAAAAAAATAAAGAATATAAATAAATATTACTCCCCACAAAAAATAAAGAATATAAATAAATATTACTCCCCACAAAAAATAAAGACTATAAATAAATATTACTCTCCACAAAAATAAAGAATATAAATAAATATTACTCCTCACAAAAAATAAAGAATATAAATAAATATTACTCTCCACAAAAAATAAAGAATATAAATAAATATTACTCTCCACAAAAAATAAAGAATATAAATAAATATTACTCTCCACAAAAAATAAAGAATATAAATAAATATTACTCTCCACAAAAAATAAAGAATATAAATAAATATTACTCCTCACAAAAAATAAAGAATATAAATAAATATTACTCCTCACAAAAAATAAAGAATATAAATAAATATTACTCCACACAAAAAATAAAGAATATAAATAAATATTACTCCCAACAAAAAATAAAGAATATAAATAAATATTACTCCCCACAAAAAATAAAGAATATAAATAAATATTACTCCTCACAAAAAATAAAGAATATAAATAAATATTACTCTCCACAAAAAATAAAGAATATAAATAAATATTACTCTCCACAAAAAATAAAGAATATAAATAAATATTACTCTCCACAAAAAAATAAAGAATATAAATAAATATTATTCTCCACAAAAAAATAAAGAATATAAATAAATATTATTCTCCACAAAAAATAAAGAATATAAATAAATATTACTCCCCACAAAAAATAAAGAATATAAATAAATATTACTCTCCACAAAAAATAAAGAATATAAATAAATATTACTCCTCATGAAAATAAAGAATATAAATAAATATTACTCCCCGAAAAAATAAAGAAAATCTTTATGATGCAGATATTTATGATGGAAAAAATATTGTATACCAAATGTCATGTAAATTGATCAAGTAGTTTTATTTTTATAAATAAAATCATTTTTAAGTGATTAATGGGTATTCATAGGCATTATAATGATGTATAAGGCTGATTTTAAACTATTTCTGAAAAGTTATTTTAAGAGTTAACCAGTGATAAATTTGAGTTTTTTCAATGCCTCATCCATCCTCATGTTAAGAATGGCTTTCTATAATATTGCAAGTTTGAATTATTTGGAATTATCTCCCTATGTCCTCCAAATAATTTTAAAAATGGCATTGAGAGATCATTGACCATCATTTAGCCATAAAATTTGATTTTCTTTTTTTAAATAAAACTACCTGATCAATTTACATGGTTTTCTTTCTGTCATATGTAAAGATTTTTCTTGATTTTTGTTTTTACATGGGAGAGGAGTTATGTATTTGCACCGGCCTTTCATTTTGGCACATGATCTTGGTTTGGATTTGAATCGCTGTTTTTAAAGCTCTCCCCCCCCCATCTCCCTGACCCATGTGAGAGTTAATATAGTGAAGCTAATATGTAGCACCACAGTTTTATTGGTGTAAGAGAATAAAACAGCAAAGAGCTTGAACCACTAAGCAGCAATTTGTCGCTAACATTATTTGTAACAAAAATTGCACCAAATTATTTGAGAGGCTGAGAGTGCTGAACTTTTGCACTAATGAAAACTTCTGTTCATCGTCTGATTGGTCAGTTGGCACACTTTAGTTCGAAATCGCATTTTCATTAGTCATTCATACTTTATGTTTTTGAGATTTCTGAGATAAGGATCTATTATCTGAATTATTCAAACTACTATTCTTATCTTGTTCTTTATTTTCATGTAATCAATGAACTTCTTTATCTTTCAAAACATGGAAATCTTTGTTGAATTTGGGAACCTATAAGGAATGTCCAACTATTTATTTTAATCCATAGAGGTAGATTGTTCTCATTCTATCAACCATGATCCGGTACAAGGATTAATAAAGTATTATGAACACATGGTGTTGATTAGCAGTCAATTCTAAATGACAGTCTTCTGAAAGTTGAATCCTTACTATAGACAATGATTAAGAATAACATAATTAATTGATTAACTTTTCTACCTGTTCATGACTGACAAAATGAGAACAATCTACCCCTGTGGATTAAGTAAAAATTTCAGATTGAAATTCTGTATAGGTATTCGAATTCAGCATGAAGATTACTAATATTATGTTTCTGAATTTTTGAGATGAGGATTGCTAATCCAGATTATTTGGATCATTTCAACTACTGTTTGCATCTTGAGTTTGCACAACATTTTGACCGATATAACCTCCAACCTTCTTCAAGTGTACCATGTTTAACTCTGGAATCTGTACAAAATTTTAAATAGAAACACTTTATTTAATCCATGAAAATAGCATGTTCTCGTTCTGTTAACCACGATCGGGTAAAAGTTATAAATGATTCGCAATTATATTCTTTGTCTCACTCACATTAAGAATAAAACTTTCAACCTCCAGACGAGTGTTACAACTGAATTTTACCTGGTACATTATCCATTATGCTCTTCGCTGACGATACAAAGAATACAATTGTGAACTACTTAAGACTTCTACCTTGTCATGACTGACAGAACAAGAGTATGCTATCCCCATGAACTAAATTACTAAATAAAGAGTTTTGTTCAAAATTCTATGCAGATTTTCAAGTTCGACAGAAAGATTCCAGGATTCGACATGCTACACCTGAAGAAGGTCAACAATTACATCGGTCAAAATGTTGTGTGAATAAAATCTAAGATGAGGACAGTAGTATGAAGAATCTGAGTAATCAAAAGATTCCCAAGTTAAAAAAAAATGCATTTGAAGAAGGTCGGAGGTTACATTGGCTGAAACATTGTGAAAATAACAATCAGGATAAAAATAGTAGTTCAAATAATATTGGCCTCAAGTTTGTTATATTATTTCCATCATGTTTTGGTATTTTTGCAATGAGGATTGAAAATAATATTGTCTGTAGTGTGGATTGAAAATAATATTGTCTGTAGTGTGGATTGAAAATAATATTGTCTGTAGTATGGATTGATAATAATATTGTCTGTAGTATGGACTGATAATAATATTGTCTGTAGTATGGATTGATAATAATATTGTCTGTAGTATGGATTGATAATCAGATTGTCTGTTGTATGGATTGATAATATTGTCCATAGTATGGATTGATAATAATATTGTCTGTAGTATGGATTGATAACAATATTGTCTGTAGTATGGATTGATAATATTGTCTGTAGTATGGATTGATAATAATATTGTTTGTAGTATGGATTGAAAATAATATTGTAGTATGGATTGAAAATAATATTGCCTGTAGTATGGATTGATAATAATATTGTCTGTAGTATGGATTGAAAATAACATTGTCTGTAGTATGGATTGATAATAATATTGCCTGTAGTATGGATTGATGATAATATTGCCTGTAGTATGGATTGAAAATAATATTGCCTGTAGTATGGATTGAAAATAATATTGTCTGTAGTATGGATTGAAAATAATATTGTCTGTAGTATGGATTGATAATAATATTGTCTGTAGTATGGATTGATAATAATATTGTCTGTAGTATGGATTGAAAATAATATTGTCTGTAGTATGGATTGATAATAATATTGTCTGTAGTATGGATGGAATAGTAGAACACTTTTACCCAGTCATCACTGATAAAACAAGAATAATCTACATCCAAATTAAATAATGGTTTTCATTTGAAATTTCATAAAGTTTCCTGAATTTGGTATAAAGGTCGTTAGATTTGAAAAAATTCACCTGAAAGAAAGTTAGAAATTACATTGGCTGAGACATTGTGTGAATAACACTGAAGATGAGAATAGTAGTTTGAATAATCCAAATAATACAGATATCATCACGCTTTAGTTTGAATAACATATCCGTTGCTGAACACATAGATTCAATTGATGCATCTCAAGAATATCCGTTTTTGCCTTTAATACAAAAACATTTTTGTATTTAGAAATAAAAAAGAAAAGAGACAAACGAAAGAAAAAGAGAGAAAAGAAAGAAGAGAAATAAGAAAGAAAAAAAGAGCTAGAAAAGAAAAAAAGTGTAGCTCTAATGAAAATGACTTGTGAGTTTTAAAGAGGCTTGACCAATGATAATCTTATGGCTTTTACTGATTAGGTTATTCAGTTTTTCAAAACAGGATATGACATTTTAATTGAAAAAGGTGTGGAGGCGAAAAAGTACCTTCTCATAGACACAAAAAAAAAAAAAAAAAAAAAAAGACAATACTTAAATAAAACTAAAAACAGGAAGTGACACAGCGCTCTTCAAATTTAAAGTAAAAAATCAAACCTAATACTAAAGCAACCATCTTACAGGCTTTATATTCTTAAATTACATTAGTCTCTTTTGCAGCATGTCATTTATTTCATGGCGAATTTAATGCTAAAGAATACATTTTTTTGATAAAGGACTTGAAATATTAAGAACTAAATGAAAATCTATTATTGCACTAAAACTTGTATTTGTTTGTCACTGTCTCAAAGTTTAAAGTTATTTCTAGTATACTTTTCAAACTTAATGACTAAGGTTGGAACGCTATATGTTTTGGTTTCTGTTCTAGCTGATGGCACCTAAGTCATGTTTTTTTACTTTTGAAATCACTACTACATATTGGGTACAATATAATCTATATATCTATAAAAATGACAGTGTGTGTGTGTGTCTGTCAGGCTGTGTACATTTTCCTACACAATATCTCTGTCAATTTTAAGTCTACAGACTCAAAATTTGATATACAGGGTACTGAGATTTGGGAAAATCTTTGTAATCAGTTTTCGGCCAGAAATTTGGCTGTTAAGGGGTCAAAGTTCAACGATTCGACCTTTGAGAATTCTACCTAACTTCTCAGACAATTTTGGATCTAAACACTGAAATTTATGCTATAGGTTCCTTGGACATGGATCTAACTTAATAACTTGATTTGAGCTCAAAACAATAAATGTTAAGGGGTCATAATAGGAGTCAAAGTTTAAAAAAATTGACCGCTTTTTTTTTTTTTGCTCAACATAAACCTCCAAACACCCGGGCAACGTCGGGCTGAAGTGCTAGTAATCAATGGAGAATTGGCTCTATAATAATAAATATGAAATCTGCATACATTAAAATATCATATTTAAGTGTATTTTATGACTGGACAACGCCGGATGGCTTTCTAGTAATACCGGTAATTTAACATGTTTTTATGTTTTTCATAAAGCTATTTTCATTTGTCAAATGTGAAAAGCTTCATAATTTTTAGAAAGAAACATATTTAAAATCTAAACTAACATCTCTCCTTTAACAATTACAAAAAACCTTTTCAGCCACTGTGCAGTAGGTTAACAAAGGAGGAGATCAGTTGATGATGACATATTTTTAGTGAACAGCATGAAATGGCAACAGATAAAAGTTGGAAGTCATTCACAAAATGTCTAATCTCGGTATGAGATATAAAGATGGAATATTAAAATCCAATATATATGTTTTTAATAAATATTAATAATTATTTTTAAACTTACAAACACATGGGTTTTGAACTTATATGTAGGAGATGATAATTACTGCTTGTCAGAGGATTCAAACCCAGTCACAAAGTCACTCTTGACTTTGTAAGCTAGTATTCAACCTCCAGGCCACAGGAAATTAGCATGAGATGTGAGGGAAATTATCTGTAAATGTAAAATCATTTAGTATAAACAGTCAGAAATTATTTAACAACTGATGTTGGAATATATATATGTTAGCATGAATGTTTAGTTTACAAACATTTTGGTTACAAATATGTAGACATGTTTCAGCTATATTCTTATCTAAGGTCAAAACTGATGAAAATGCAAAGATGAATCCAGATTTGTCTTTACATAACTGTATTTTACATTTGCATAACTGTGTGTAATTATATATATATATATATATATATATATATATATATATATATATATATATATAATTATTCATCAGCATGACTAGACCTCACAATATTCGAACCTGAATCCATGTGACTTGCATTCAATATTCTACCACTGAACTACAAACCCTGCTAGTAGTGGGAGAGATATATGGCATTATGTTACCGTTTATGTATTTATATTCATATTTTATTGTGAACACAGCTGTGTCCACTGCACTGTAGTGATCGTCCTACACATTGTGCTGGGTCAACGTTCTTCATCGATCCATCCATGCAATGAAAAGTCACTATACCAAGAGAGCCACCCATCCTCATCAAAACTAACTGCTCTCTCTCAAATTCAACTCCAACTCTTGCTCCTCTTCCTTCTGCGGGGTCACTTCATATTTGACTGTTATTTTGTTGGCGGTCATTTTTTAGCCGCTCAGAAGGAGATAAAATCTAGCTGGTCTTTAGACACAGGTTTTTTTTCTGAATCTCAGCATGACTTTCCCAATAAATGATGCACTTAGTTTTTCAAACAAAGAGAATATTGTGATGTAGCAGGGTTGAACAAATAGTAGTTTCTCTGCAGCCAAGCAAAGAACTCGCAACAAAAAAATCCTTTGTTAGAAAAATACAAACGCTCGTTTATTTCTTGCTCTGTGTTGTGTGTTTCAGTCAGTAGACAGGAGGGAGGAGCAGGAGATGTGTGTGTGTGTGTGTGTGTGCACACAGTCTCAATATGCGACAATATCTCTTAAGTGGTCTGACTCTGGCCAAAGATATCTTCATCTTTCTACATCCTTCCCCTTTTCTGCTGGTAAAGCATCAAACAACTGCATGTCTGCCATTCACACATGTTTACATTGTGATCCTGAGAATTGAGCATATTCAATTATTTATATAGGAAAACTTTACTTTATTGCAAGGTTGGAATCATTGTTTTCTTAACTAGTGTGATGCCCCCAGTATATACATTTATAAAGTATAATAATCTACAGATATGTGGTTTGTTATCCCTACGACTTATGAGGATGATTAACTCTAACAAGATTATTATATATATGTGTGTGTGTGTGTGTGTGTGTATATATATATATATATATATATATATATATACACACACACACACACATATATATATATCAATTCAAAGGGAACAGCTTTTTTATTTTTATTATTTTTTTCTGAATAATGCACACTACTTTAAGTACTTTATACAGAAAAAAAAAAAAAATAAAGAAATAAATGAAGTAATTTTTATATAATCAATAACAAAAAAAAAAAGAAACCATTATATGTTCATCCCAGACTGACAAGAGACCTTCATGACTGAGAATAGCATGTAAGATTCATTGATTTTGTCACCGCATCAAACTTAAAACCAACAATATTATATTGATCTTCTATAACATCATTAACATGTATATTTATATATAATAATAATTATTCTTATACCTACAGGCACTAATGACTCCTGTTTTTGCAATCATCAATGTAGGAAGCGACAATTTCTACTGGTTGGGAGATTTGGACCATGCTATAAAAATGTCACTTTTGATTTCATTTGCTAAGATGTTACCTCTGGGCCACTAACAACTGCCATGAGAATTAAGGGAAATTTAACACCTATAAATGCCAAATGCATGCGGGCACAACAGTAAACAATCGAGAGGATTTAAATGAGTAGAAATATATATACATATATATTTATTTCTGTGGAAATATGTTTTTTTCAATTATAATTTTCCTTTTATTCATACCAATCCTTAATTTATGAAGATCAACGCAACTACAGAGCATATAACAAATAAATGACAATGCGAAACAGTTGCTGCCAAGAGTTGTGAATGTCAACGTATTTAAAGGAATGAATTGTAAGATGGTCAACATCATGAAATTTGGAATATAGATTTTTGTCATTAATTTATATATATATATATATATATATATATATATATATATATATTATTGTGCATAGACAGAACTATATTAAAAGAGCTAAAATAATTCTTAAAGTCAAAACTCACCCTACAGATCCCAACATTACACTGGGTTTCATGTTCCAAAGAGACAATCGTCAGATGTTACTTCTGTTTTTGCTTGGTTCTTATTTGAATCATTTCAACAGACCAATTCAAAATACATATTTTCATCAGTCCTCCTTCTCCTCCTCATTATTTATTTATAATTATTATTTATTTCACCAAGCAATCATGACTGCAAAACCTGTTTTAAAAAATTAGAACAAAAAAGGATACTAGTTTTCCATTGAGTCAATTTCATTCTGAAGTTCATGTGAACGACGACTTCTAATTTCCTGAAAATATTTCTGGAGTTCTTGAATGCGTTCTCGTTGGATCTGGAGTGAATCTTTGAAAAGTCTTTTAAAGATCTGTCGAGAGGAAGAAAACGACAAAAATAATTCATGCAAATAAAGACGCAATAATTTTGACAATTGTCTATAATATATATAACAATATGTAAAAAACAAAAAAACAAAACAGACCAAACAGCATGATAATTACATTCAGTTTAACATCTGTTTTAAATGCTGACATATGTTGGACAGCTTTCAGAAACTGACTTCCAAATTAACCTAATTCTACCCAGGTATCCACTTATCCCACTTTTTTCTATCAAATCCATCCTTATCATTTTCTCCTATGTTTTCCTTACACCCTGCTACCTCAACTGTTCTCCATCTACAAACCTAAGCACTCTTATCCTCTTATCCATTCTTTCAATGTGACCAAACCGTTGAAGTCTCCTGTTCTACACACATCATTCGTGATGCTCTATCCAAAGTTCATTGTGTGTATATGTACATTTAAATAAAGTTCATGGCGGGACAATAGTATACATAAATATCTTTACAACATAAAAAACAAATAACATTTGTTTGAGTTTTCAACATCTGGCCATTCTGGAAACATCTGGTCCATCTTGGGTCTTGTCTTGACGGAAAATTGCAATGAAAATTCTCCCCAAGAATGACAGAGCTTCGGATTTTATTTTCGGCAACTTTTTATTCCAGAGTGTTTGTTTCCCTCTTGTAAAGTTGCACACTGATCTAAATCCCGTTTACATTTTGTTTATTGCAATTTCTAACATTCTCTGCTCAGAACCATCATGATCTGTCGACCATCTCTCTCCCTCTTCTGACTAACTCTTTCTCTAACTAATTTCCATGTATCTCAAAAAGACTGTATCCCCCTCAAAACGACGTCATTAGTTTATGTCACTAGGATAATCACCTGATGTTTTTACATGTCATTATTTCTATCTTGCCAACTAAATTGTTATAACAGTTTTAAAGTTAATATTCCTAAGTTAATGTAAAAAAATATTTATGCTAAATATTTTTTTATTCTAAAAATAAAAAAAAAATTGGAAAAGCTTGGCTAGATATGGTGTGATGCTAAACTCATTCTTTTTAGTTGTTAGAAAAATTGAGGCATTGAAAAAACAATTTCTTTTTTTTTTTCTCTTTTTCGCACCAAACAAGGTATATTGCCACTTGGAACATAAGGAAATACTATATACTATTTAGGATCGTTAGTTAGTAGAGTCAGGAAAGCAGAAAATAGGGAGGAAATTACAATTCTTTTTAGTTGTTGGTATAATTAGAGCACATTAGTCTTGGAGTATTTTGTCATTCAATCTTAAAAAGAATAAAGAAATTTATAAAAAGAAAATTAATTGTATTATTTGGATTTTTCAGGCTACTGTTCCAGTTTTGCGAGTTATTTGGAGAATGTTTCAGCCAACATAACCTCTGACCTTCTTCAAGTGTATCTTGTTGAACTCCAGAATCTGCACAGAATTTCAAACAGAACACTTTATTTAATCCATATAGGTAGCATACTCTTTGTCTGTCAGCTACAACTGGGTAGAAGTCTTAATTCACTATTGTATTCTTAGTATTGTCTGCACTGAGCATTGAACTTTCAACCTCCAGCATTGTCACTTACAGGCAGAAAGATTCTCGAGTTCAGCAAGATACACCTGAAGAAAGTTGGAGGTTACATCAATGGAAACATTGTACAAATAACATTCAAGATGAAAACAGTAATCCAAATAATGCAAATTATCAATCCTTATCTCAAAAATTCAGAAACATAAAAAAATGTTTACCTGTTCCTCTTTTGTCTTTTTTCTCATCATTCGTGATCGCATTTGCGCTGAAAACTCATTGTAGTATCTACGTGCACGTGCAGATGTCATCCGCTTCTCATGCAAACGGTTTTTAACTGCAAAACGTTGCATCTTACTTTCTTTCATTTCTTTCTAAAAGATTAAGAAAAAAAGATAAAAAGAAAAAAATAATTGATGAAACTAACCAAGGGAAGGTAACTCTTACTGTTAACATTTAGGCATTAGCTACTAAATGAAACAAATCACATACTCTTTCTGGAGAACTTCACCACATGATTGAATACAGAGCTCTCGCCAAATGGTCCGTTGTTATAGTGTGTCAGTACATGTGTGAGTTAACAGGTTATACTGAACTACTTGCTAAACACATCTTTATGGCTTTTTTTGCAGGGAGGTTTTACTGCCCTCTCAGATACTGTCTGGTACTGAACTTTGGTGATTTAACAAAAACTGATGTATTAATTTTTATTTATTGCAGACTATTATCCTCATCTTTTTTAGTTGTTGTTTCATGACGTTTCAGCCAACTATTCCTCTGACCTTCGTCATGTGGTAGGATGAAGATAATAGTCCGCAATAAATAAATAAATAATACTCATCTCAATAATGAATCTCTACGGTTCCAGGTGAGCATTGTCTGAAGATAGCGGTTTCAATCCTACCCAAAGCCGACCACAAGCTTACTTGGCCAAAAACAGGGTGAGATGACAACAACTATGGAAGGCAGTGATTGCTGAGAATGCAGTTAAGAGCTTCGGAGTTTCTATCCCGTCGCGGTTACCACCTGATGAAAGCTAGAGAAATAGTTGGCCGAAATGTCATGAAACAACTAAAAAAGATTAGGATAATAGTCTGCAATGAATAAATGAATAAATAATACTCGTCTCAATAATGAATTCCAATTAATATAAACACTGATGTATCAACATGATTATGTTATACCACTGATAACATCCTTTGCTATAAATTATTTAGAAAATTACTTTAAAGTGTTTTTAGGGAGCATAATATGGATACAACTAACTTTTCAAAAATTCAAATATAGCAGATTCATTCATTTTTTTTTATTACTTCATATAGTGTTACGTTGTACTCCCTTCAAGGGAAGCAAGGCACTAAATTAATGATATGTTATATGTCCCTTTTGGGGAACTGTTGGTCACTGTACCAGATTAAATGAATGTTATGTAGGCATCAAATTAACTATATATTAGATAGCGGTTGTGTAAAGAGTGTATATAAAAAACGTGTGTATATAAAGGTTTCTCTTGTGTTGTCTAGTATTCATTATTTCCTTGTTGATGTATGTGTGTGTGGCAAGGGTTACAGAACAGTTACAATATGGATAACACAAAAGGGATGGGACACGATTATGTATGTTGCCAATAGAGAAAACATACCTTCGTTCATCTGTTGGTCTTGATTGACGAATCCGTAAAAAGCTGCAAAGAAGATTCCTTCCAAAGAAGTGATCAGGAGTCTCCGGTTAAATTTTACAACTTTTATTTCACTGTGTTTTCTCATTGGAAGATTACATGCTTGTCTTACACTCTGCTTTCCTGGCATACAGGGCCATAGGCTCCATCGCTAGTGGACTTCCACATCTGTCCAAAATTATTAAAAACTGGTACCACAAATACAGTTTTCCAGCAGTCAGGAAAGCAAGATTCAACAAGGCATTTGTTTAAAAGTTTAGAAAGAACTGGGGCAACCTCAGCAGAGCATTTCTTTAATAGTATAGCTGGGATGAGACTAGGCCCAAATGCCTTTATCCCATAATGCAGTTTTAACAGTTTAGTCTATTCTGTATGACAAACTGACTTACCTCCCTTGTTTCCACAAAACTTTTGCTATTTCAAATTAGAAAATGGCCGATCAATAATAACAATGTTTTTCTTTTTTTATAAAAAAATTGGTTCTACCAGATTTTCTATCATTATTTGTAACTTGTTACTAATTTCAACATGACATGTAATTATGTAATGTGTTTTTAATTTAATGCACTTTTTTTTTTTTTTTTTTTTTTTTAGATATCCAATAATAATGCACAAGTACCCAAAACTTCTATCTGGGAAATTAATTTTACTCGTCTGGAGACGGTTATTTTTCTAGTTGCTTATAGAAATAGAAGCCATTACCATTCGCTCCGTATGGGAAAGCTCTTTTTTGATGATGTCATACAGGATGTGTTGTCGATTCTCAGCATCATCAATCTAAAATAGAAAAGACAGAATTTAGAAACAAATCGGCAAAGGAAAATGGAATGCTTGCATAGGTGGTTTAATATAAAGAACACAACCCACTCTCTCTACCAAACAAATGATAACAGTAAGCATGCAAATAATTTAGCATAGTTTATTTCTATTATGTCCAGTGGATTTTGATTTACACAATATACAGAGTAGAATGTGGACCTACTTGGCTTTACTTTCAGCAGCTTTGTCACTTTCACTCCACCTCATATTTTATCATTTAGTTCTCACATTCTATGAGTGAGGTTTCTTTTTTTTCCCATAGGAGTCACCACTTATCAAGGCCTAGAGGCCACTTGAGGATAAGGGCTAAAGAGTGTACAGTACTCAATCGGAAAATATTGTAGTAATCGCTAGTAGTGTAAATTTAGTAAATTGGATTACTTAAGGGAAACGGCTCATCAAGAACTTGTTTACATTGAACTTGAAGATGACCATATTGTAATCAGCTGGAAAGCAGGCAAACGGAAAACAGTTCCCCAGGTGTGCAGTTCTAAGAAAGAAGCTTTGTTCATGGAATCTACGTTTAGGTTTAGGCAGGGATAAAAAGTGGGGGAAATTATTGATAGTGGTTTCAGCTAGACGAGTGTTTCTTGTAAATGTTTGGTGAGAGCGTACCACAGATTGGAGCTCAGAGCACTTGCCATAAAAATAATGATAAAGCAGAGACATGCTTGCAATGTCACTTCTGTGAAAAAGAGGTTGGAGGGAAGAGAAAAGGGCATCCCCTACTAGACTATAAAGTCTATTTTGAACTATGTCAAGGCAGGATAAGTCCTTTCTAGCAGCTCCTGCCCAGATATGGCAACAGTACTCCATCCTTGGAGGTACTTGGCTCTTATACAGATAGACAATTGCATCAGCAGTGAGATATCTACTGAATCAATAGAAGAATCCCACCATTTTTCCAGCAACCTTAGCAACGGATTTGTTGTATGTGTTCCATTTTACATTTCAATTGATGTCAAATAGGGGATCAGAGCATTGATGATGTAAAGATAGAAGCTTGGTTTTAGATCCATTAAAAGTAACCAGCCATTTCTTTCCCCATTGTACCACATGCTCAAGATCAGAGGAGAGAGAATCAGAGAGAACTTGGTCATTTACGGCCTTTGATGTGCTGGCATAGATGGTAGTGTCATCAGTATAAATGTCTACGAATGATCTAAGGATGTAATTTGGAAGATCATTGATGTAGATCAGGAAGAGAGTGGGACTCAGGATGGACCCCTGAATTCTTACAAAATGGTAAGAATTGCTGTTTATTTGGTCTGTTGTCTTGAATGTAAGGAAATTTTCAATCCTCTCATGGTTTTTAAGCCTTGATAAATGATGACTTATTAGTTAAAAACAAAAAAAATTTAATATGGAACAGTTAATCAGCATTGGCATAGAAGAAAGAGATAAGTAAGAACTAAAGAGTAATTTTTATGAGTAAACTTTGAGTTCTGCCCCCCCTCCCTTTTTTCCCCTAAAATATAAATCAAACATTGTCTCATAAACTTCCAGACAAAACCATTTCAAGTGTTTAAGAGAAGGGAGAAAGAAGAATAATCATCACTCCACCCCTACAGTCTTAAATTAATTCAGAAAGAAATGCTTCACTCTATTCCCATAATGAGACATTTTCATTCATTTTTTTTTTCCTCTTTTAATTTTACTCATTGAAACATTATTTTGTACGAATATGAATTTAGTGTCAACACTAGCAAATCATTTTTTCATGCTGTCATTTTTGACGGCGGATGTATACTCATAATTCTGATAGTGCAGAAGCAAAATACAGTCTTTAAATCAAGTGAATGGGGGGGAGGGGGTAAATAAAAACGTGTATCATGTGAATCTATGATTGGAATTGAGACAAAGAAAATAAAAATCATTCGTTATAACTGCCTGCGACTGCTGATGTTTAAACAATGAAGATGCAGTTTACCTAAAACACACACACACACACACATATATATGTACATTATGCAATACCTACAGCTTCGTACCTAGAAAATGGAGCCATAAAACCTGATACAGTGATATGGGACGAGAAGGAAAAAGAAGCAACCTTAGTAGAAGTTAGTGTACCACAATGATGCTAGGTTAAACAGAGCTGGGAGGAAAAGATAACGAAATACCAAGGTTTTATGTATGACATGAAAAGAAACCGGAATCTTAGGAAGATCTCCATCATTCTAGTAATTATAGAAACAACTGGACTCATGAAAAAAAATTTCAAAAACTACCTGGCAAATATACTCGGTGAACCAAGTGCAAGAGCGATTCAAACAAATGCAATTAAAGGGACAGCCAAAATTTTAAAAAGACCTCTCGGTTAGAATATCCGAGTTAGCTAGTGAATGTTTGGCACCCAGTAGGATGCCCCATTAAGACAAATTAAAAAAAAAATAAACATATGAAGACACATTCATGTTTTATAATTCCAACAAAATGAGGAAAAGGAAAAAGAAAAAGTTTTGTTCTGAAGAAAATATTTTTATATATTGAAAGTCTTAGCGTATTAAAAATAAATAATTTTTCTTTTAACTTTACAGATTGAGACATTATTCTATATGAATAGTGCCAACACTGGTGAAGTATTTTTCTGTGATATTTGATAGAGAATATAAATTATTCATAAATAAAACAGCAACAAAGATTCAAACCTGTTGTTGACTTTTATCTCTCTTCTGCCTCGTATTCCGATATGAACGTGTCAGGTATTCAAGTTGAGTAATGCTCTTCTTCCATAACTCACGCCACGATTCCATTGATAACTGAAGACAAGGGAATTCTTCCAACAAGGCTGGCAGTAGATCTTCCGCTTTTACTTCTAATGTGAGAAAAATTCAAAAAATGTAAAGACTGTGTCTCGTCATTGTATTTAACTTACAGAGTGGAACAATTTAAATTACAGAGTGGAACAATAAAAATTGTCGCCCTAAAGAAAACAACACTACAGCTTTATTTTAAAACTTTTATTTAAAAAAATCAATTCAGATAATTTGATAATGTAGTAGAGCTGGCATCTATTCAATGTAGCCGCCATCAGCCTCAATCACCACCTTGATACGGGTCTGGAACTGGGAGCATGCATTTTCTACAAGCGCCAACAGGAGCTTGGTGAATGGCGGCAATCAGGCTGGTTTTGTGGGAGGTCATGTTGGTGATGTTCTTGATGTATGACCAAACATGTAGTCCAGCAGGTTCAGGTCAGGGAAGGAGGAAGGGGCCAGTGAGAGAAGGGTACAAAGTCATAGCACTCCTTCTGAAGCCAAGCCTGGGTCTCTTTGGACTTGTGGGCCATCGCAGAGTCCTGCTGCCACATCCAGGATCTGCCAGCGGCCACCTGATTGCACCTGAAGATCACTACACTCTTCAGCACATTCAGATACACTTTGGTTTTGACTTTCAAGCCGACTTCAAAGATGTGAGATGGCTTGATGTGGCCTTCAGTTGAAACCACACCAAAGACCATAACAGTGGGTCGTCTGATGTGTTGAGCTGTGCCCTCAAGTGTTAAACAGTCCGGACTTGCATTTTGAGGGTGCTGGCAATGGTCCTGTTGTCATAACTTACATTGGTAGAGAGCAGGAGTTGTACAGCGGCACATCTCCGATCTTGCTCGTTGAACATTGTGTCACTTTCAGACATGATAAAAGGTTCCAATTTCTCCTGGGATCTATACACATCTAGCCAACTAATAGGTAGCCTACAACAAAAAAAGAATACTGGTTTCCATCAAACAGAGATGGAATCGCGTGGTCTTTTCTAGGACAACAATTTTATTGTTCCACTCTGTATAACTTAAATACGATTCTTAAAATACTTAATCAGTAATTGTTGTACATCTTATTTTTCATAAAAGGCCTGTTTTAACAAAACCTGTCTTGTGTTATTTGTTTAATTTGCTTCATATAAGATATAGTTTAGGTATTAGTGATGGAAATGATTCCAATATTTTTTCCAACGCCAATACAATTAGCAATTCTGTTCTAAATTCCCAATTCAGATTCTTCTAAAATATTTAGCTACAAAGTTGTATATTTTAAAAAATTTTCTGATTACTGTAAAAACCTATGTAATATCTATTTTATATTTCTCATTGTTTGATTATCTGTTCCACTTTTTCTTGTAAACTACTGGACCAATCTGACTGAAATTTTGTACGGACCTTTGTTATGATAAGGTGGAAAAAACAAAGTATTATGGCATCCATTCTATGTATTAAAAGGAATTAGTATTTAATGCAAAAATAAGCACAAATTTAACTATATTCAACAATCAATTTGGCATAAAAACCTTATCATTCTAAATCAACAGACTATAACTTTTGCCTATATATTTTTACAAACATAAAAATACACTTGAGGGGAAAGAGGATCTGTATATGTACGTTTTACTGGTTGATTAGAAATATAAATAAATATTTATCATGAAATAATTAAAAAAAATTAAAAACAATTGTTTTTTGGCATCAGAAAGTAAGCACATATTTTTCTGATTCCGATATCCCCCAAAAGTTCTGATTCAATCGTCCCAACACTATTAGACATACAAGAAAGCATGAATATAAAAAATATTGATAGATTTTATTTGTTTCATCTTATTCACTTTAATGTCTGTTTTACATGCTGGCATGTGTTGGACATCTTTTAAAAACTGATTTACAAGCGTAACATATCTCTGACCAGGTTTTTATTTATCCTGCTTTCTTTGAAGTTTACGCTTATCACTTCCTCCCAGGTTTACTTTGGCTACCTCAACTATTCTACATTTACAAACCTAAACACTCTCCTCCATCCTTTTTAATGTTGCTAAACCAACAAAGTATCCTGTTCTGCACACATCTCCTCATACTGTCTAGAGTTAATCTTCTTCTGAGGTCATTAGATCTAAACCTGTTTTTAAGACTCACATAACACATTTATTGTATCATTCTATATCACTTCTCTCCATGCAATCCATATCCTCAACACCCATTAGCTAGATGTTATTTATTATCACACTACATACACATGCTTGATAGACTCTTCCTTTAACTTTGGTAATGCTTTGCTAGTTAGTAATGACAAAAGTTGCATGAAATTATTCCGTTCATATGTACTATTTGGTTCTTCGGACTACTGTTCATATCTTAGGTTTTATTCTCACAACGTTTCCGCTGATGTAACCTCTGATCTTCTTGAAGTGTATCTTGACAATGGTTCTTATTGGTGAATATTGGAAAGAATGTTTTCCTTTTTTTTTTTTTTTTCCCATAAACTATAGCCATTAGAATTTAAAACGTGCAATATGTTTATGGAACAGAAAGGGTGTTGAGTCATTTCCATTTCCAGGACTGTATGGATTTGATATGTTTCTGAATTTTTTTCAGACAACCATTGATAATACGTATCATAATCGATAAGGATTATGGCTTTGAAATCTAATCAAATTTAGGTATGCTGAAGATTTTATAAATAAAATTTGGGTGCTTTTTATAGAGGTGGCAAACTTTAAATCGACAACTATTTTCTTTAATTGCAAATTTGGCAACTTTGGTAGGTTATTTTGAATTCAGTTTGGTTTAGCAATTTATCATGAAAAGACTGACACCCGAGTAATGTTTGCAAATTGCAAATGATACCATAAATTTACTAATAGAAACACTTGATGAACGAATAATTTCACAAAAAGGACCTGTCAATTGGCCACCTCATTCATGTAAATTAACTCCATTAGATTTTCTTTGGAAATATGTAAAGTCCCATGATTATGCTGATAAACCAGATAAACAAGACCACTTGGAAGACAACATTCGATGTGTTATTGCCGAAATACAGCCTAATTTTACTGCATAAAGTTTGTGAAAATTGGACCTCTAGATTATGTGAGCCATGGGGATCATATGTCTGAAATTGTATTTAAATTATAAATGCCAAAATCTAATCTTTGGAATAAACTATTAGGTTGACAAGAAAATTCTTGCAGAAATTTAAATTTTGATTTCAAATACGTTTTCATTATAATATCTTTACTTTATATATCATTTTAAAGAGCGGTTTTCGCTCTATTTGTTTAAATTACAACCGCTGTAAAACAATTGTATTTTCTTTTCACAATGTTGAATACAAGATGGAAAAAAGCAAATTCACAATTTTCTTATTTCAATTCAAGCTGAACACCCAGTACAATGGTGGCTTGTGGCGGCAACGAGAGTTGTAAAGATAATGAGCATAGTGGTCAGCCATCAGATGCTGACAATGACCAATTTAGAGCCTTAGTCAAAGCCAATCTATACACAATTGTTCGAGAACTTGCTTCTGAATTAGACATAATGTATACAATGATTTCCAACCACTTGAGAGAGATTGGAAAGACAAAAAATTTGATTAATTGGTGCCTCACGAATTGAACAACAACCAAAAGAAACGCCATTATAAAGTGTCATCTTCCCTTCTTTTACGCAACAAGAATGACCCGTTTCTCAACCGGGTTGTGACTAGCAATGAAAGGTGGGTTCTTTACGACAACTGGTGATGCTCAGCTCCATGGTTAGACACTGAAGAAGCTCCAATACACTTCCCAAAGCCTGAGTTACACCAAAAGAAGGTCATGCTAATTGTTTGGTGGCCTGCAACTGGTCTCATCCATTACAGTTTTTTGAATGCAGATGAAACCTTTACAATGGAGAAATATTGTCAACAAATGGATGAAATGCATAAGAAATTTTGACAACAACACTCAGCATTCAACAGAAAAGTCAACAGAAAAGGCCCAATTGTTCTCCATGACAATGCCCAACTGCACATTGCTTAACCGACCCTGCAGAAGTTAAACGAATTATGCTATGAAACTTTGCCTCATTCACTAGACTCTCCAGACCTCTCAGCTATCAACTACCACTTTTTCAAGCATCTCGACAACTTTTTGCATAAGAAATGCTTCAAAAACTTAAGCGATATCAAAAACGTCTTCAGCAACTTCATCGTCAGCAGAACGCAAGATTTTTATGTTACTGGCATGAATACACTTACTTTGCATTGGTAAAAGTGTGATTTTGACGGTGCAGATTTCGATCAATAAATTTTTGTTTCAGCCGAGATATGTTCATCTGAATTTAAAAGTTAAAAACTGCAAGAACTTTCTTGTCAACCTGATACATATTTATATAATAAAAATATTTTTCTGTGATCTATTTTAATTTAAAGTTTGCTGCCTCTAAAAAAACACCTTATATATATATATATATATACATATAATATATATATATATATATATATATATATTATATGTGTGTGTGTGTGTGTGTGTGTGTGTGTGTTACAAAAATATATACTCAATTTTAATTTGATAGATTTAATTTAATAAAAATCTTAATTTATATACACATTTACCAAAGTATGGTAAAATACAGTGTCGGGCTAAACATGTTCCTTTCATCATTCTGGATGGGCAAGGTGCAGAATTGCATTTCATTGTAAAATATCTTCTGGGTTTAATTTCCATTATCTAATTAAAATTATCTAATCCAAATCATATTTCATTTTCTTTACCTTTTGTTGTATTATAAACTCTGGCTTTCATATTTGGTTTCCTTGACTTCTTTTTCACGGCTAAAAACAAACAAAAACAAATTAAACGTGAAATATATACTTGCATGTTATATTTGTGTGCGCTAGGTGTGTGTATATGCACAGGATTCACTTCTAAACTAATTAACCAATCAAGATGGATTTAGGAACACAGCTGTTAAGCATAAGCAGTTGTAATGTGGATTATATTTACTTTAGTTTTATACACACAGGATAAAAAGGACTGAAGTTATTTGTGAAAATATGTATTAAACATGAATTAATTAATATTTCACAAATTTCAATTTCTTTGGAGTTTCTTGCAGGATTTGCCAGGGGTATAATATGGGCACAAGCTCTCAGTTGAAAATTCAAATATTTCCGATTTGCATTAAATTTGATTAATATTAATTAGACATCAATGAAGCAAAAGTCGCTAAATTTCAATTTCTTAAGATCACTTAAATTTTAAACTTTTTCTAGAATCAAAATGATAGATTTTAATCAAAATTAGAATAAGGATTCTAGACGTACACATTATTATCATGATATGTTAATTTTAATCTTCATAAGGAGACATAAAAGTGATGTAAAGGTCTTATGTATGGCATGTAAAGAAACTGGAATCTTAGGAAGATTTCCATCACCCCAGAAATTATAGGGACAACCAAACTCATGAAAAGGAATTTGAAAAACTACCTGGCAAATATGCTTGGTGAACCAAGTGCAAGAGAGATACAAACAATTGCACTTAAAGGGATAGTTAAAATCTTAAAAACATCTCGATTGCAATGTATGAGATCGCAGGTGATTGTCAGGCATCTGATAGGATGCCCCATCTCCAACTAAAACAAAATAAGATAATTGAAAAATAAAAATGTAAATCTATTCTGTTTAGGGAATTAATTTTATTTGTCCTGAAATGGATACTCTTCTGGTATAAATCTTCTTTCTACATAAATATTAGTGTCGGGACGATTAATTGAAATCAGGAATTGGAAAAATCAAAACTTTTTGGGGTATAAGATTCAGAAAATAATTGTGCCAATTTTCCAATGCTAAAAACGATTCTTTCAATTAATTTGTTTTTTTTTTGTCTTTGTTTAAGACTTAATTTTCATTATCAGTACTGATGATGAAATAATAATTATTTATGCATTTTGAACTACCAGTAAAACTGATATCTATAATTCCCCACTACCCACAAGTGTACTTTTACATTTCTGAAAAATATATGCATATATTACACAGTTATTTACAGTATGCTGAATACCCCTACAAAAAATATTATAGCTTAATACTGAAATATTTTAAAAGAATCAGAGTCGCTAACTGTATGGAAATTTTAAACAGAATCAGTAATTGTATCAGAATCGGGAAAAATATTGAAATCGTCCCATCACTAATAAAGTTGATTTTATCTCATTTCTTTGATTTAAATACCCTTTGTAACAATGTTGAATATTGGATTCCCGCAAAATACCAGATGGTCCAATTGAAATGATAGATGGTGCTGGGGGTGGTGGTGGTGCAAGTGTTGTTATTGAGATAAAATAGTTTAACAGCAAAAGGACCATATTGAAATGGATGTTTTTGATAACAGAAGAAAAATAGTTAAAAACAATAAAATATAACGGTTAAAATTTAGATCAGAAAAATAAACAAAGGGGTTGGAATTTTAGTTTAGAAGAATAAAATACAGTTTAATAAAACAATAGGAACTGACCTCATTATGTGACATCACTTAACGAACAAAGAAAAGATTATCATATATTCATAATACAGACCAGGCAGGAGTCAGTCAAAGAGTTAGTCAGAGTTGAGACCAACCAGAGTTGAATCTCTTGAGGGTCACGGAAACGTCCTGGTAAAAGACGTAAGACTCTAGAGAAACATGTACAACTCAGAAAAACATCACAACCATAAAATAAAGTTATGTGAATTATAACTTGATTTTTATGAGTTTCTTTCAGAAGAAGATGTATTCTTTGTAGCATGACAACCATCAAGAAATTGAGGGGCAAAAAGGTAGGGTATGTTTCCCTTTTTTTCATACAAAATTTTTTTTATCCATCTTGTCAAAAGAATTGTATATAAAATGTTGTGTCCCATTTGATCTACTGTTTTAATATGTGTAAACACCTACACACACTCAGCCACCAGCATAATGAACATTTATACATGCAAGGAAGCAAACACTTAAAATTATGCTAATCTTAATAGATGACACAATCGGTTATGTACACGCATACATTTCAGATACAGGTATATAACAAATTCGTTTTTGATTTCCATGAACCAGCTATTCTGAGAATAGCGAGATCTGGGTTACAAGCACAAAACAATATGGAAGAAAGAGTTAGTGGAAAAAAAAATAGAAAAGAAGGAAGAAACAGATTACTACACACACACACACACACACACAAGAATCTAAAAAAAGAAAAAAAAAGGATTTTATTAAGAAAAAATAGAATCTATATATATAAAAGGCAAAATGTGTGTGACCATTTTGTGTATGTCTTCAAAAGGCTTTTCTCGCACACGGTCCCGGGGTCGTTACCATCGCTTAAAACTGTGTACATAGGTCCTATATAATAATATCTAGGAATTAGGAAAGCACGTAGCGTATAGATTTATTTACGTCGATTTTTACAAAATTATTGTTATTTTGGCTTCTCGCGTGTTGATTGGGCTTTTTAGTATAAATAAAGTGAAACTAAACTCAAACGGACGTGTTCGCGCATTGCACCTGGAAAAACGTCCAGAAGCAATCAGCTTTGATCAATCTTGTATATCAGACAGTCAAATTTCGATAAACAAACTCAGACACTGCGTGACTTCTATTTGACCTTCTTAATTAGGTCAAATGGAAGCAGCAAAGTTAACTTTTATTACGCACGCCTGTTTTTATAGTTACATAAATAAATTCAAGCGTGTCTAGGCTGTATGTCGTGGTAGCCCAATGGTAACATCGCATGTTTTTTTTTTCACACATTAATTTCCAACTCAAGGCTACGGGTTCGATTCTCATACTCACCAACCAAAAATTTTTTTTATTATTATTTAACACCCCTTGGAGTTTTGATTTACCTCAAGACACCCGGGCATCGCCGGGTACCCCCCCCCCGCTTGTGATACTGAAAGCAAAAAACTTAATTGTTATTGTACTCCATTTAAAAAAAAAAAAAAAAAAAAAAGAAACAAACTTTGTTATAAAAACATTGTAAAGTAATCGTGCAAATGTAATTGATGTTCAAACCATTAAGCACCGGAAATATTGTAAGTAGGGGTTTTCTGTTTTAGTTCCCAAACGTAATGGGATCAATGACTAGGGAATATGTGGGGCTTAAGAGTAACTAACACGCATGGGAGAGAGAGAGATCAGACACAATGTTGTCAAGTTGTTAAATGAGGTGAAAAGGGCTCTGATTAACTATGGCAAAAGTCTGGTTGAAGATGCAGCCAACATCAGTTGTATAAAGTAAAACCTGCACTCAGAAAAAAAAAAAAATGCCATGAGGCTGGAAAGAATAACCAATCAAAATGTGCCTGATATTGATGCATACAAAGAATGTCTCTAATTAAATAAAAACTATTTTTAATGAGTGGCAGTAAGAGTTAATCTTAATGTGAAAGTGAGGATACTCTATAATTATACCAATCTAAAATAAAATATCAATATCATTAAATGATAAAAGCAATTGGAAATTTTTTTAAAAGACAGTGATTACATTGACTATTTCATATACACATTACAACTGATCGAGAAGATGATGTATCAAAAACTGTTTACTTTTTTTTTTACTATTTCAATCTTAACAAGGCCATACATTCTCTGAAATGCTAATACCATTATAAAATTTGGAATGTATATTCTAGGTAACAATGTAACAATTGTTTTTCAAATCAAATGTGCTGCCATAAGCATTACATGAGGACACTTGATAATCATTCAAAAATCGAAAATTAAACAAAATACTGATAGAGCATTACATTTTCGCATGATCGTTGACATTTTTTCATTTTAACTAAACAGAGAGGACACAGGGTTTGTTTTGAATTAAAAAATACTTTAAAATATGTTAAAACTAAAAAAGTTATCTTGCCTTTGGTAATATTTGCTTGTTGTATATTTGTTTTTTGTTATGTTGGTTTTTGTAAAAAATACCTGAAAATTGCTTTTTCATTTTCTCTATCTTCATTTTTTTTTTTTTTTAATTCCTACAGGTTTTTCTTGTTGGCCCTTATACCATTTTTTTTTTTTTTTTACTTAATTCCTGCAATTAGTCATTCTCATCTGCCTTGAAAATTCAACAGTTCTTGCAATCCCTCAAACAATTGTTCCTTGGGTTATCTTTTTATTTCCCAGTTCGTGCATAATTGGAAGGGATGAATTAGTCTTTAATAATATGTGAATTTAAGCACTTACCTGAAATTGTGTTTCCAATATTTGGGCAATTTTCAAATCCTCCAGTAATTTTCAAAAGTTCTTTTTCCTTAAAAGCCAGACATAATAAATGAAATTTTGTTATAAAATTATACAATTAAAAAAATAAAATAAATATTAGCCCACCTTACGACCCTTTTATGCCCAGCAGGTGTGTTCCAAAATTAATAATAAGAAATGAATCCTTGCACATACAAATATATAGACATACATGTACCTAACTTTATATACATATATATATAATTTCTATGTACAAGATAATCTCCAAAACTAATGCATGGATCATCATGAATTTTGGAATATATATCTAAGGCAACTAGATGAGTAACATGGGCTTACTATTTTTAACCTTAACATTTAGGTAGAGGATGTATATAAAGTTAAGTATATATATATATATATTCTTTCATCTAATCCTAACATTGTTAACAGAATTCTTTGATTACACCCTTTTGATTCTTTCAATTTTCTAACAATATTTTTGTGTTAAAATCAAAAAAATTAAAATGTTTGTGATACATATGAATTATTACTTTTGATTTTGATACAAAGAAGATCATTAAAAACTTGAAAAAAATAACAAAACGCAATAATTCTGTTATGTTTAATAATAATATTTGCATAAATAATAATAATAATATATATATAATTTTCATTGTACAGAATAAATTCCTAAATCAATGATAAATCATTGTGTATTTTAGAACTAGGCGTAAGGGTGAGTAATATGATCTATATTTAGTTTTATACAAGGGCAAAAAAGGGAGTGGAAGCCTTTCATGAAAATTCAAATGTCTCCCATTTGTTTGAAATTTTAACAAATGAAGCATGCATGGTCCCCTGTGAGTGCACAGTGAACGAAGCATAAAAAAAATAAGTTCATCATTAACCCCCCCCTCCCCCTATTTAGACCCAAAAGTCCTCAAGACTTTAACATATTTCAATTTGAGTTCAACACCATGCAAAACTGCTAAATAGACATACACAGAAATTTTTGGACAAATATGGTAAAATAGTCCCAAAAATGGAGTGTTTTTATTAGCCGTAAAAGAGCCCCTACAGCACACCCAAGATTTATCACGAAGTATAGACAAACAAAATTATATAGAAATCAGTTGGTTACAACTTTTCAGAAAGTTTTATAAAAATCCAAGGCATCAATTTTATTTAATAAACATAAAAGTGTCTATTTTAGCCATTTTAACCTTAGGAGGGTAAACAGAGTTTTCCTGGAAAATCTGTTCTGTAATTTTTTACTCATATCATGTTTAATGTTTGTGCAAAATTTCAAAAAATTCCAAGGTGCAGTTCTTGAGAAAAGGGCAGACAGAGGAATGGATGAACGGACAAGAGTGAATTTACAGGTCCACTCTCCTTTTGTCAGGGGGGGGGGGACCAACAATAGGCATTAAACATCAATTAATAAATATTTCCCATATTTCAGTTCATTTGGAGTATTTTAAAGACTTTTTTAGAAAGCATATGAGCACAACTTTACCTTAGTAAATTTTTTTTTTTCAGATTTAAATTAAATTAGCAGGGACACCCGACGTTGCCCGGGATCGAATGATGATCAATGAATGTTTTACTCTCCTATATTTAATTGTCATTGAAATCAATGAAATCGCCCATTTTTTAATCAAATTGATTAATTGCCTACTCTAGTTGGGGACCCACCACAGTGCACCAGAAGGAAGCTCCACATGCCTCCCCGCAGTGACTAAGTCAACAATACATAGTAGTTTTCATTGCACTGTAGAGAACCTACTGTTGATTTTTTAAAATTATTTTTATATAATGGCTTGAATTAAAGTTTAAAATGCAAAAATCAAGTATCATGTTTCAATTGTACTCTAAACAAAAACATTAATTTCAAATGCATCCATGTCATATCAAAAAACCTACTGTTGATTTTATATGCCAGGCCTTTCTACTTGTGCGTTAATAAAACTTCTCAAATGCACTTGTGATATTAGGCTGTATAAGGTGTTAACTTTAGTCAAAATTGCTTGTTCCTTCTTTCATTGGATTTTTCTGATTATCAATACTTATAGAAGACATTCCGATACAAAATCTATCAAAGAATACTGCCAGGCACATAAAGCATATTTGATCCATATTCATAAGATACCAACTAAGCGAAATTTTTTGAATTTGAATTTCTTATTGAGTCTTAAATTTTAGACATTTTCTAGAATCAAAATCATGTAATCGATTTTGATAAAAGTTAGAATAATGAGTTTAGATATAAATTTAATATCATCATATTTGTATTTTAATCTTCAGGAGACATAAAAGTAACACAAAACTTTATCCGCCTTGGTATGGATAGTATTTTAGTGTATGTATATAATTATATATATATATATATATATATATATATATATATATATATATATATATATATATATATAATTATATTTTAAAAACAATATATATGCCACTCCCCATTGGTAAAAGGGAAAATTATTCCCAACCTGCATTTAGGTAAAAATGCACTTTCGTATAAATAATTGAATTTATTCAAAAAGTATCGCTAACAAAAACAAATGAATATATATATATATATATATATATATATATATATATATATATATATATTAGCAGTTCAGCCCGGATTCACTCAGGCTCTATGTACTGTTCATAACTTACCCTATGTGTGAATACCTTTATGTAAAATTTAAAATGTTTAGACCAGAAATTGTCTAGGTAATTTTGTAGAGACTCCAGAGGTATTTCTTTTTAACCTTTGACCCCTTAACATTTATTGTTTTGGTCTCAAATCAAAACAAAAAGTTTAACCCATGTCAAAGTTACCTACATCTAAAATTTCAAGTGTTTAGACCAAAAATTGACGGAGGAATTTGATAGAATCGGCAAAGGTCAATTCTTTCAACTCTGACTTTTTGACAGCGAAATTTTCGTCCAAAAACTGATTAACATGCTTGCCACATGTCTGAATACCTGGTTATGTAAAATTTCAAATTAGCTGAGTAGTATGCTAGAGACTGCAAAGGTTAAATCTTTTGAACTTTGACCCCTTGAGAGCTCAATTTTTCTACCCAAACCGATAAAAAAGCTTGCCCTATCACTAAATACCCTTTACGTAAAATTTCAAATGTTTAGACCAGAAATTGGCTGAGTAATTTAGTAGCGACCACATAGGTCATTTCTTTTTTTTTTTTAACTTTGACCTTAATTTTGACCCCCTAACATTCATTGTTTTGGTCTCAAATCAAATTAAAACTTTGACCCATGTCCAAGTAACCTACATTTAAAATTTCAAGTGTTTAGACTCAAAATTGACGGAGGAGTTTGGTAGAGTTTTCAAAGGTCAGATCGTTGAAATTTGACCCCTTGACAGCCAAATTTTTGTCCGAAAACTGATTAAAAAGATTTTCCCAAATCTCAATAGCCCTTATGTCATATCTCGAGTCTGTAGACTGAAAATTGACAGAGTACTTTGGTAGGGAAATGTACACACACAGACAATTTCATTTTTATAGATATTTCCACGGACAGACTGTATCAGTTCTTCAATGCAGCTAAACAAGTAGGTGTCTCAAGCTGGGAGAGAAACTTGATCGTCAAGCTGATAGTCGTCTGGTGCTTCTAACTCCAATGCCATCATCTGGCAACTGTTATATATAATGGTAATCTGAACGTAAACATTGTCAATTGCTGGAGAGCCTGAATTGTCTTTACCCAATTAGCAATGCCTTTTAGTTAGTGGTAGTTAGTGATTTTCTTGTGAGAGTTCTAACCCAGAGTCAGGGGAGCAAAGAGTCATCTACAGACAATCTGCTTGACTGCATCATAGCTCTTCAGTGTGGCTAAATAAACTTGTACCACAAGCCAGGATTGAAACTTGATCGTCAAATAGTTGGCATTTCTAACTCCCAGACTACTGTTCTGCTTTTAACCCCTACTTTTAATAGTGCTATATAAGAGAGATAGGAATAAGGTAGTAGGTTGGTGCAAAATACTGTCGTTTTTATATATATTGATGGACATCAAAAAACATTATTTTTGCACCAACCTAATAAGAATAAAAATATATAGGACAGGAAAAATTGCACATAAAATCGTGCTTCTGTTGATTTAATATTCCATTTTAATTACAAAACTGTCATAGAAAAACCATTTATTGAAAAGAAGTCAGGTTAAGTATATAAAAGTGGAAGAGAAATGAGGTTGGTAGTAATTATGGAGTAATGTAACAGGGCAGACGCACGTATGGCAGCAGCAACAGCCAACATATGCAAATGACTGAGCTATGTGTGAGGTGACTTAACAGCGAGGAAGAAGGAAAAAAAAGATTATAAAAAAAAAAATGTGACCCCGAAAGAAGACAGAGATAAACGTGTTACACATGTAAGCCAAGAGCGACAGAGGAAAGTTTGTCTTAAACATGATTAGACAAAGACAGAGTACCACGTGTCTGACACGGTAGTCTTGTTAAGCATATTGGAGTAGGAGAAGACTTTTGAACACGAGACAAGGGGTTATTGTCAAAGTACATGTAAATAAATGTCTGTTGTTTCCACAGAAAAAAAGCAAGTTGAATTCTTTCCTTGTCTTGGTTTCCCTGTGACAAACTTTACATGTAAATGAGTACAATGTAAACGTAAAAACTGAGGATTAAATGGTGAGGGTACAGGTGGGTTGATATAGGTTAATGATGAAGAAACTCCAAAGATTGAATCAAACTCAGCTATACAAACTATAAACATTTAATCATACCTTTTCATTTGCAGCTGTTTTATTAGCTTTTTTCTTTGATTCCATCTCATTGCAGATTTCAGCAAGATCTTCAGCATAATTTCTTCGAACAAACTGAAAAACATTGTTTTATTATAGTAAAGTATATTATGCAAGTATTTTTGAAAAATGATAGCAATGCAGAAAAACCGAAATGGTGAAAGAAAGTAGGAACACAAAAAAAAAAAAAAATCAAAGATAGTATTTGGGTTACGCATCTTCACAAAACCCTTTTTTCCCAAAAATATTTTTCCCAGATCAAATCAGTAAATATGGAAACTTGTTGCTAAATATTAATTAAAATATCTGGGATGATTTCTCCAAGACTTTTCTAGTCAGAATTCCTTCTTGAAAGTCATTGGGGATTATGGGAGGGACCACATGAAGGTTGCCAGCATCTTAAGTGAAAGTGATTTTTGTGGAATGAACTGGATTCAAGCTTTGGACATCCAGATCGTCAGTCCATGTTGTTAACCATGAAACCACCATCACCTCCCAACATCTTTGATAATTTCAGGAGAGAATCCCATCCTTCTCAAAAATAATTTCATGTTCATACATTATAACCCTTCACTCATTATTAAAAGATGGGATTGCAATGCAAAAATAAGTAATTTAAAAAATGCATCAGATTTCATCAAATGTTAAATTTAAATTAAAATACAATTTTCTGGCATTTGGGCTTAAATCAAAGTGCAGTATCTGTTCTGTTTGAAAAACTAAGTGCTTCATTGAATGAAAAAGTCATGCAGAGAATGACCTGCTTGAAAAAAGTAATTTTCTTAGATGAGCTCCACATTAATCCTTATGAATAGAGATTGTCTTGATATTATCTTCTGGTCAACTTCTGGGTGGTTGAATTGTGACTACTAACATAGGCACAAAATCAGAGGTGAAAAGATTCCAGGAAATGGGAAGGAGAAGGTCGGTGATAGCCATTCCCCTGGAGGAGGACAAATGAGAATTAGAGGTGAACATTTGAGGCAAGGAGTTGATATAGTGTCTAATTTTCATATTGGTATTATGGCTCTATCTTGCCCAACATTCGGTTGTATTTCTCTAAGTTTGTTGTTTAGTTGTTCGTCCCATAGTTTTTGTCATTTCATTTTTATATAGGAGTTTATTTTGTTTTTTCTGTGTCTGGGATTTTTATGTTTGATGGAGTCAGGTTTGTTGCGTCTTTATCCAGTTTGTCAGCTTCTGAATTTCCTTTTATGCCGACATGACTCGGTATCCATGCTAATATTATTGTTTTATTTTCCTTTACTTGGTGTTGGTATATTTCCATAATTTCCAGGATGTACGGATGATTTATGTTCCTTTCTTTCAATGCTATTAAGCTGGACATGGAGTTACTGAAGATAAGGAATTTATTCTCACTAGACTCTCGGACTAGTTCTAGAGCCATCTTAATAGCCTGTAACTCTACGGTGTATATAGAGACACCATCCGGTAATCGGACTTGCTTGTGTGTATTATGCGTTTTTGCTGCTGCTCCTACTCTTTCAGTTATTTTTGAGTCATCTGTATAGATGGTTTTGTATGTGGAGTATTTATCCCTAAGTTCTAGGAATTTGTTTTAATAGGTTTGGTAGTTGGTCTGTTTTTTAGCTGTTTTAATAGTCATGTCAATATATGGTTCTGTGATTGTCCATGGTGAAGTATTATTAATTATGTAAGTTTGTATGTTTTTTGGTTCTTCATATCCTTCTGTAATAGCCTTTTTAAGGCGATATCTCAAAGGTTTAACAGCTGTAGGTCTGCTGGTATAGAAATGTTCATACCTTGATGTATATACTTTTTCATGAGCAGGATTTTCTGGTAGACTTTCAAGTTTCACCGTATATTGGAGCAAGAGTTTTTCCCATCTCAGGTGGAGGGGGAGTTCATTAGCTTCTGTGTGCAGGCTTTGAATAGGTGATGTTTGGAAGGCTCCTTAACAGAGTCTGAGTGCTTGGTTTTGTATGGGCTTAAGTTTCTCTAGATATAATTTCCTTGCTGAGTTATATATAATGCAACTATAGTCCAACTTAGGTCTAATGAGTGCTCTATATAGTAGGAGCATGGTTTCCCTGTCTGCTCCCCAGTTTGTGTGTGATATTATCTTTAGTATGTTTAATGCTTTTTGACATTTTTTTTTGAGTGCTTCTATATGTGGCTTGAAGTTAAATTTGTTGTCCAGGATCATCCCCAGGTATTTGGTTTGCTGTACCATTGGTATTGCATTGTTATTAATTTTTAGTTGTGGGTTATGATGATATCCTTTTTTTTTGCAAAAGTGCATGAAAACTGTTTTAGTTTTTTGAGAAGATAAACCCATTTTCATCAGCCCATTTCTCTATTTTGTTAAGGCATTCCTGTAATTTTTTTTCTATTGTTAACATATTAGGGAAGGAATAGGTGATTGAAAACCTGTCTACAAAGAGGGATTTATCAATGTTTGTGGTCACTACTTTACCAATACTATCGATTTTCAGCAGGAAGAGTGTAACGGATATCATACTGCCCTGGGGCACTCCCATCTCCTGTTCATACACTTTAGATTTTTCTCCTCCGAGGCGCACCCTAATAGAACAATTCTTAAGGAAATTTTGTATGAATATTGGCATCCTTCCTCTAATTCCCAGGTTGTGCAGGTCCCTCATGATGCCGTATTTCCATGTGGTGTTGTATGCTTTTTCTAAATCAAAAAATATTGACACCACATGGTGGTTTCTGATGAGTCCATCTCTTATGTAGGATTCCATCCTAACCAACTGATCCATTGTGCTCCTTTTTTTTCTGTAGCCACATTGATGTTTGTCTAATATCATGTTTTTTTTCTAATATCCATACGAGGCGATAGTTTACCAGTCTCTCCATGGTCTTGCAGATACAGCTAGTTAGAGAGATAGGGCAGTAATTTGTTAGATTCAAGGGGACTTTGTCAGGTTCTGGGATTGGTATGATTGTGGACTCTCGCCAAGTGTTAGGTAAGTAACCCAAGAGCCAGATATTATTGAATATGTTTAAAAGGGTATATAATGAAGTTTCTGGTAGTTGTTTCAAAAATTGGTAATGGATCTCATCTGGTCCACTAGCAGTATCTTTGCTTCTATCCAGAGCGCTTTCCGTAGTTGTTGTTGTCTCACCATGTTTTGGCCAAGTAAGCCTCTGGCCAGCTTTGGGTAGGATTGAAACAGCTATCTTCAGACAATTCTCACCTGGCACCGTAGAGATTCAACATCTCTATCAACTGCACCACGGGCCCCGAAGGGCGATCAAGGTTGAATTTTTTGGTTCTTATAAATTCATGTTTATTTATTATCTGATCTTCCATAGTCGGGTCCGTACCGAATGGTATATATATTATTTTAATTGGAATTCATTATTGAGATGAGTATTATTTATTAATTTTTATTTATTTCAGAAGGCAAAAATTGCAGTGGATGCAGTCAGGAGATTTGGAGTTCCTATCCCGTCGCAGTTACCACCTGACGAAGGCCAGAGGAATATTTGGCCGAAACACTGTGAAACAACTAAGAAAAAGATGAGGATAAAAGTCCGCAATAAATAAAATCAATAAATAATACTCATCTCAATAATGAATTCCAATTAAAATAATATATATACCATTCGGTACAGACCCGACTATGGAAGATCAGATAATAAATAAACATGGATTTATTCAACCTTGATCGCTCTTGGGGGCCCGTGGCGCAGTTGATAGAGAAGTTGAATCTCTACGGTTCCAGGTGAGAATTGTCTAAAGATAGCAGTTTCAATCCTACCTAAAGCCGGCCAGAGGCTTACTTGGCCAAAACATGGTGAGATGACAACTATGGAAGGCAGTAATTGCAGTGGATGCAGTTAGGAGATTCAGAGTTCCTATCCAGTCGCAGTTACCACCTGACGAAGGCCAGAGGAATAGTTGGTCGAAACGTTGTGAAACAACTAAAAAGAAAAAAAAATGAGGATAATAGTCCACAATAAATAAAAATTAATAGACTATTTAGCTTGTTAAAAATGGGCAGAAGTAATAACCTGTTGACTTAGAATAAGTGTTTTCTGCCAAACTTGTAGATTAAATGTGGTGTTGTAGTGACTAATCCCATCTCTATTAATCCTTAACTGTGCATCAAATATAACACTTGGTTTGCTGCACCATGTCATAGCAAAGATTCATACAAAATCTTAGCCAGATCGGCCCAGTAATTTTTGAGAAAAAGTGGAATAAAAAAATAGGTAGACTAAGAGAAAGATAATATATATAGCTTAAAAACATGATGAATTGGTGAAGATTAAGTATACAACCAATCAAAATTAAGTATACAACAAATCAAAATTAAGCATACAACCAATCAAAATTTAGTATACAACCACAGTTATTTTAGTGAATTTATTTGGAGATAAAAATTCAGAAAAAATCCTTTTGTCTCAATCATAAAGCATATAGCAGAAAGCTATCCAGTTCAGGAACTTCCTCCTCCTCCTTCTACATTCTCTAACAACCTTTCTTAGCCTACTTTGCTATCGTCAGCTGCTTTACTTCAAACAGTAGAAAATACAATCCTTAAAGAAATAGCCTATCCTCAGGAAACAGCACATTGCTCCAAAAAATATACGCTTAACCCACAATTACTGACAACCACAAAAAAAACAACAAAAAAACAAAAGAAACTATATATAAAAATAATTAAAAAAAAGAGATTTTTTACTGCAAAAAAAAAAAAAAATGTATAAATAAAAATTGTTTTACAAAACCTTCAGTCGTCGGTTGCTCAAAACTTTTCTTTGAAAAAAAAAAATTTTATTACCTCCGCCCCAAACAAAAAGAAAAATAATAAAACAGTAAAATGTTTGTAATTCTTACGGTAGGTTTCTGTTTTTTTTTTTCTTTCTGTTTTTTTCTTTCATTTTATTTTTTTATACTTGCGTTTGCTTGTTATAGTATGGTGGTTATTTTTTTCTTGACTCGCTCATTATAATCTGGGGTTTTCTTTTTTTGCCGGGCACTGCCGAGCATAATTCATGGAAAAATGGGCACTAAAGTGCAGAAGTATCAATTAAGTATATAACCAATCAAAATTAAGCATACAACTAATCAAAATCAATCATTTAACCAATCAAAAATATAAAACCAATCAAAATTAAGCATTTTACAGAAATTATTTTGCACTATCTGTTGAGTTTTACAGTTTAAATAGCCTTTCATTGCTAAACGTGTAGATTGAAAAACACACCTTAGGAATGGGTCAAAACTTATTTAGCTTCAGATAGAATTAGTTGATGTTTTGCTCATTTCCTTAACATCTTGAATATAATAAGGTCAAACGTTTTTAACAGGATAAACACACTTATAAAATTATGGGATGAAATCAACAATGGTGTTATATACCTATTATATACAATAAACAATAGCGTAGGAATTGAAAAAAAAACAAAAGATAAAATCATTCGTAAAACTCAAACTCACCATTATTCATAATCAGAAAATGCTATTGCAGAAAACCTTTCTCTAATATCTTAAACTAAGTTAGATGGACTTTCAAAGTTAAACCTAAATATATATATATATATATATATATATATATATATGATTCTAACTAGCCAATTTGTCTCTTTCTTCTAACATGTTCTTTGCAAAAAGTAATGTACTTCACTTTATCTTAAATAGTTCATTGCTAAACATCTAAACTGAATAGACGCACTTTAAGAGTGGGTTGATTCTACCCAGGAAGCTCGTTACAATGGAGACTAATTTTAATAATGATGTTAAATACTGCCTCATGAGTTTTGTTCGAACATAACCCAAATAATATAAGGGACATAACTCATATTTTTATTTAAATACATGACTTACACATCATTATTATTACTAAATTCAGTATTTATCTAATACGAGGTGCCTTCAATTAGTTTTCAGACTTTTTTGTACAGGCATTTAAAATTGTTGTAGACTCTTGAAAATTTAGTATGTTATTGCTACACAATATGGGATGAATGACCAATTTTTATTATTTCAGGTTCAAATAAACAGCTACAGCAGGAATTGGAATACACGCTATACTAAAGGCTGATTGTCACAGCTGGTGAATTTAAAAAATGCTATCTGAACATAAGGACGCTTTAAAAGAACAATATGCAAAAAAAATTCCGTTTGAAAAAATGCCACAAAAACGGAATGCTTCATACTGTTTTTGGACCATCTTGCATGAATTGAGCATCAGTTTTTGAGTGGCATAAGAGATTCAAGGAAGGCACGAAGTTTGTGAGGGATGATGAGAGGTGTGGGAGGAGTAAGGAAATCAGAACACCAGAGTTGATTGGCAAAATAAATAATTTCATGGATAAGGATTGTCGTGTGTCTATAAAAACAATACATGCACAGTTTGATGTCAGTGTAGTGACTGTACACACAATTAATCATGAGGAACTGAAGATGTGGAAGATTTGTGCAAAGTTTGTCTCAAGAGTGTTCAGAGAATACCAGAAAGAAAGATGCTGTCATGACAGCAAGGAGATGATCAAGTTGATCAATTCATATTCTACAGTTCTTGATGTTCTGGTAACCTGTGATGAAAGCTGGATCTACTGCTATAACCCAGAGACCAAGAGACAGAGTTCTTAGTGAAAGCATGATGGCTCTCCCAGAGTTAAGAAGACCAGACAGACCAAATCCACCCAAAAACTTCTGATGATCCCTTTGTTTGACAATATGATCTATATGCACTGAGTTCCCACTCTACAGACAGTCAACAAGGAATACTATGTTGAGGTTTTAAGGGTTGGTTGGTTGTTTTTATTTTACTGCATATCAACCCTTTTCGGGTTATTTAATGCCGAATCCAAAGATTTTGAAGAAAAGATTTTTTAATAGAATATATTTGTTTTTTTCAAGTCGGTTTCTATTTAACCCATAGTTGGAACCCTAACAGGTACTACCATTCCGGGTCAGAGAGAACCTGGGAGCAATGGTAATTAAAGGGTGGCTCCACACTCCCCCAAGCCGGGGCCTCACCACTGGATATAGTTTAAGGTCATAGGTTTTAAGGGAGTTCAGGAAAAGATTCCATTGGAAGAAGCCAGCACTCTTCAAATCAGATCAGTGGCATTTCCACCAGGACAATGCACTAGTCCACAACTCCATCCTTGTCACAAACTATTTGACCACGATGGGCATCAAGACAGTTCATCACCCTCTCAATAGTCCAGACCATGCCCTCTGTGACTTTTAGTTATTCCTTAAGCTCAAGGAAAACCTTAGAGGCTGTCGTCATGAGACAATTGCGGAGATGAAAGAAGCTGTGACAAGGGTCATTGACACGCTCACACAAGAGGACTTCCATGGGACCTTCCAGAAGTTGTTGGAATGGTACAAGTGCATTGCAGCCAGAGGAGATTACTTCGAAGGGGACTAGAGTTTCATGTGTGTACTACTGATAAAAGTGTCCATATGAAAAAAGTCTGGAAACTTATTGAAGGCACCCTGTATTTATTAAAAAGAAACACAATAAAAACTATTTTTTGTATGGATACTTTAAGAATCCACAAAAAAAATTAATGCATGATAAGTCTTAAAAGAATCCAAGATTAAAAAAAATGGATATTCCATGGTGTAGTTAGGTTAAATGAAGAAAAGTAGAGGCACAGTTGTAAGATCCAAGGGAATGAAGAATGGTATAATCCAAACCAAGCAAACTTTTTAGTTTTCAATCTATGTGCTAAAAAGCAAAATTTATGACTTCCTATAAATATTTCCTCTGATGAGATAGGTCATTTATTGAAAATCCATGGATTAAGGAACAAACTCTAAATTTTGTATTCTTTGTCGAATAATAAATTTGTCATAAATCTTTTAATTTACAAAATCTAATTCCAAATGTAATTTTTTTCATTTACAGAATTTAATTCCAAATGTTCATTTATACTATTTCTCCATCTCATATATTGATTTTTTATTTGGCTGGGATTGTCTTGTAAATATTGATATTAATATTTATATGGACTTTAAGTTCACAGTATTATACAATCTGTAATTTGAAAGTATTTCAAAATTTCACTTGTGTGACTTCCTTCAGTCTTGACAGACTATGGATACCCACTGTAAAAGTGCCTGCATGTGAAATTTGTGTGGCAAGAGCTGCGCAGTCTCCAACCACACCTCTCCTGAGTTAACAGTGTTGCATATCAGTGGCAATTAAGGTACAGGACGACTGGAAACAATGCCGATATGAGCGGAGAAAAGATACAGTGCCTAGAATAACCAAATGGTCACCCATCTGGTACTAACCAGGCTCAACGTTGCTTGACTTCGGTGATCTGGTGAGAACCAGTGTATCAACGTGATTATGCGGTATATTTTCACTTAATATACACATATAAGTCAGTGGGTAAGATTATTGTCTTCAAGTCTAACGTTAACAAGTTCTTGATGAACGGTCCCCCTAAGTAATCCAATTTACAAAATTCCCACTACTTATGTTTACTATGCTATAATCACATTGACTAATGTATACCCATTAAGCCTTATCCTCGAGTGGTCTCTGGGCCTTGATAAGTGGTGATTCCTGCGTAAAAAAAAAAAAAGATTGTTCTGTTGACATGCATGGTGGAGTTACTTTTTTCATCTCCTCTGTGTGTCAAATTCTCCTCCTTTTCTGGCTTTCTTTCAGCCATTATCTCTAACCATTTGTTAGATGGGTTCTAGGTGTTTTCATTATAACAGTTAATTTAATCTGTGAAAAGATTTCTGCAAATAAGCATATTTAAGAAATATATAAATATATTTAAAATATCAATTCACAAATATTCTTATTTATTATGTTTAAAAAAAATATTTTGCTTTCAGTATTGATTATTTCTGTAAAATGTTTTGAGGTACATTTTCAATGGAGTCTTCAAATTAACTAACATTGTTTACGTTCAAAGCTGGAGTTTGTTTGGATCAGTAGATACACAATTTTGTCATTGTAATATCTACAAATGTTGTCACTAGCGTGTTTATGACATCAAAAATAAAAGCACACTTTTTCCATTGCAACCAAACGACTTTTATAATTAATACTTGTTTTGTTTATAAACAATAAAAATACTAATATTCATCCAATTGTTGCTGATGCTCACATTTGTTTCAATATATACTGAATTTACTCATTTAGACTTGTGTGTAAAGAAAAAAATGAAAAAAAAAAAAAGGGCTAGTCTGAATCAAATATCGATATATCATGCAGATTGCTATTTGGGTCTAATTTTCAAAATACAATAAGATAATTTTATATGCTAGATTATTGCACTTTCTGTTATATGTAAAAGAATAAATTGGAAATTATCATTATTAATGGTGATAATGGTAACTGGGTCATGCCAGGCAAATGGATGATGGCAAAATTCCCAAGGACATTCTATTTGTTGAGAAAAAAAAAAAAAAAAAAAAAAAAAAAAAAAAAAAAAAAAAACTGAAGCAAAATAAAATATATTTATGCCAATACCATATTGGAAGGTAAAATGAAAAGAAAAAAGTCTAGCCTGAATCAAGTATCAACATATCAAATGAATTGCTATTTGGGTCTGATTTTGAAAATCTAACAAGATAACTTTATATGCTAGAAAATTTCACTTAGTGTTATATGTAAAGGAATACACATTAATACATATTAATTTTGAAACAGAGGCAACTCATTGCTAGAGATTATCATTATTATTATTATTAGTAGTAGTAGTATACTTAGTATTGCACAAGATTATTATTATTATTATTAGTAGTAGTAGTAGCATACTCAGTATTGCAAGAGATCTTTATGCTAATTTTAGAGCAATTCTACACACTTATTTCATATCTATCTATAAAAGTGAACATGTGTGTGTGTCTGTCTGTGTACATTTCCCTACACAATAACTATCAATTTTTAGTCTACAGACTCAAAATTTGATATACAGGGTACTGACATTTGGGAAAATCTTTGTGATCGGTTTTCAGACAGAAATTTGGCTGTTAAGGGATCAAAGTTCAACGATTTGACCTTTGAGAACTCTACCAAACTCCTCTGACAATTTGGGGTTTGAACACTTGAAATTTTAGATATAGGTTCCTTGGACATGGATTTAACTTAATAACTTGATTTGATCCCAAAACAATAAATATTAAGGGATCATAATAGGGGTCAAAGTTATTAAAATTGACCGTTTTTTTGTTTTTTTTTTGCTCAGCATACACCTCCAAACACCCGGGCAACGCCGGGCACCCATGCTAGTATATCTATAAAAGTGAACATGTCTGTGTGTGTGTCTGTATGTGTGTGTACATTTCCCTATGCAATAACTGTCAATTTTAAGTCTACAGGCTCAAAATTTGATATACAGGGAACTGAGATTTGGGAAAATCTTTGTGATCGGTTTTCGGACAGAAATTTGGCTGTTAAGGGGTTAAAGTTCAACAATTTGACCTTTGAAAACTCTACCAAACTCCTCCGACAATTTGGAGTCTAAACACTTGAAATTTTAAATATAGGCTCCTTGGGCATGGATCTAACTTAATAACTTGATTTGAGCCCAAAACAATAAATGTCAAGGGATCATAATAGGGGTCAAAGTTAAAAAAATTGACTGCTTTTTTTTTTTTTGCTCAACATACACCTTCAAACACCCGGGCAACGCCAGGCTGAAATGCTATAATTTTGATACATCCCAAGATATTTAGCATGCCAAGAATCCCCCAAACAAAATTTAGTGCCATTTTGACCAATAGGTTTGGAGTTTATAAGTGTTTTTAATATTTTCAGTATCAGTATTAACATAACCATTTGCATGTTAAACCAAGATACCACCTGGAATCACATATTTTTACTAATATTATTTTATATTATTATTTTTTTTTGTTTATGTAAATAAGTAGGGCTTCAAATTAAAGAATTGTTTATCTTGTGCTTAAAAATATGCAAACAATTTAAAATTTAAACTAAATGATTTCATTGCATCCCAGGCAATGCCAAGCAGGTACAGCTAGTCCTTATATTTTTGAAACACTAGCATTTCAGCCCGGCGTTGCCCGGGTGTTTGGAGGTGTATGTTGAGCAAAAAAAAAAAACAGTCAAGTTTTTTAACTTTGACCCTTATTATGATCCCTTAACATTTATTGTTTTGGGCTCAAATCAAGTTATTAAGTTAGATCCATGTCCAAGGAACCTATATCTAAAATTTCAAGTGTTTAGACCACAAATTGTCAGAGGAGTTTGGTAGAGTTCTCAAAGGTCATATTGTTCTACTTTGACCCCTTAACAGCCAAATTTCTGTCCGAAAACCGATCACAAAGATTTTCCCAAATCTCAGTACCCTGTATATCAAATTTTGAGTCTGTAGACTTAAAATTGACAGAGACACACACACAGACGTGTTCAGTTTTATATATATATATAGATTAGAATTACACATCAATATAAAAAAAAGGGAGAGAGAGAGGAAAAAAAACCCTAAAAAACTAAAAAAAAATAAAACATAAACAAAATCACTTACTTTTAATTTCTTATTATTTTTCCAACCTCCTGGTCTGGGCTGCCATGTATAAACTGGTGCTTTAGACTTCCTTACTTTCTTCAGAGACACTGGTTCTTCAAAGTGGACCTGTTTCTTTTGAGGTACTTCATCAGGTAACACTGAATATCTGGTCTCAGCCTCAAGTTGCTTGAGGGTCACATCGATCATATCCAGCAACCTATGAAATTTTATTTATTGAAATATTTCAATTACATATTGGTTTTTTCTTTTCATAGATTGAGACCATCAACTTACTTTAATCTATATATATAAAAGACAAAACGGCTGCGTGCATTTTTGTATGTCCAAGAAAGGTTTTTTTTGGGAGGGGGGGAGTGTTCTTGAGAGGGTCACTATTTTGGAGAACTTTTTATATACTGCCTACATGATAATATGTATGCTTTGCGAATACACATCGGCTCTACATTTATTTTGATTTTCCTAAACTAAACTTGTTTCCTTCAATAACTAGAAAAAAACTCTACCACCAATAGCAATGGCTAAAGACTCTTTATCTGAAAGTACATCTTTTAAAGTCCTTGGCCTAACGTTCACTGGAAACATGAGTTGGAAAAATTACATTGAGAGCATTGCCAGGACCACTGCGAAAAAGGTAGGTTCTCTCTACCATGCTAGAAAGCTACTAATGCCCGAAAGTATCATCTACCTCTATAAGGCCACCATTCACCCATGTATGGAATATAGTTGCCATATTTGTGCTGGTGCATCTGCTACTAGTCTCTAACTCCTAGACAAGGTTCAAAAAAGAGTCGCCAACCTGATAGGTTCTGAACTGTCATCTAAGCTTCAGCTTCTGTCCCATCGATGAAATGTAGCATCCCTTTGCCTGTTCTACAAGTACTTTAATGGTGAATGCTCCGACGAACTGCAAAAAAAAAGCTAAGCACCAAATTCCCATAGATGAAAATTTTAAAGAAGTGATGACGATAAACACACCTACAGGTCTGTTAAGATGGAAAAGGATGCTGTATGGCATAAAAACGGCAAGTGCAATATTTCAAAAATCTATTGAAAAAGTAATAGGAAATGTTGAAAATACCATCTGTTATCAAGACGATATATGTGTTGGAGATTTAAATGAAGATGATTTAAAGAAAAAAAACTGAAAATATACTGAACCAGCTAGGAGACGCTGGTGTGACAGTAAATACAAAAAAGTGTGTAACCAACAGTAATGAAATATCATTTTTGGGTTACTCAATATCAAAGGAAGGAATCTCTCCAGATGAAGCACTAATAGAGATAATTATGAAAGTGGCTACACCAAAAAATAAAAAAATTGGAGTCTTTCTTGGGTTTGGTAAATTTTTATAAAAAATATGTACCAAAATATAATGAGTTGACAGAACCATTTGCGAAGAAAAAAATGCAGAGTTCATCTGGTTAGAACACCAACAGAAAGCCTTTGAAAACTTAAAACAGATTCTGGTGAAAAAGCCGATAGTACAAATTTTTTACCCTAAGAAGGACATAACTAACTACTGACGCTAGTGAGCATTCTGTATCTGGTATTTTGTCACAAGATGGTCATCCCATAATGTATTTATCGAGGTGATTAACAACAACTGAACACAATTATTCTAATATAGAAAGGGAGGCACTAACCATAGTGTGGACAACGGACAGAGCAATACAGTTCTTGATGGGGAAAAATTCTTGTTGAAAAGTGATCATAGACCACTAGAATTTATTTTTAACCCAAGAAAAGAACTACCAAAAGTTATAACGTCCAGAATATTATATTGGGCGATCAAACTGATGGCATTCGACTTTGACATTGAGTATGTTAAAGAGAATACGATACCGCACGTTGATGCCTTATCTAGATTGAGGTTTTATAGAGAGGATAAGGACAAAAAACGACTAGGAATTTGAAAACACATTCCTTCAACTTGTAGAAACCGATGTAATATCTGTAGATAAAATGGACACTGAAACGACAAAAGACCCAGTGTTAAACAGAATAGTGTTGAGATTAAAAGAGAATCGCTGGGGAAATTGTTCAATGGCTTAAAGACCATTCAAAGAAATAAGACATAAACAGACTATAGAAAATGGAGTAATATGTAATGGAGACTTGGTAGTTCCCCCAGAAACACAGAGGAGACAGGTTATAAAAAGTGTACATGATGATGTACATTGTGGAGTAGCAGCTACGCAAAGAAGATTAAAATTAGATGCATGGTGGTCGGGGTACTCAAGAGACGTAGACGGCTATGTAAAAAGATGCACAAAATGCACAGAACTCAGGAATTTCAAACAAAAGAAAATACATGTGTGGCCCCGTGGAGCAGAGTACAGATGGATCATGCCTATGTCAATGAGATAGGACTATTATTAATATTAGTAGATGCATATTCAGGTTGGCCTGAAGTGGTGAGAGTACCTGATAAAAAAGTACCACTGTAAAACAAATATTAAGAGTAATATTTTCGAGAAATGGGATACCGAGAACATTGGTGACGGATAATGCGCCAGAATTTGTGGATGCTGATTTGCATGAATGGTTAAGAAAAATAGGATGCAGACCTTACAAGACCCCCTCCCTACCACCCTGACCCCCTCCCTACCACCCTCAAAGTAACGGGATAGTGGAAAGGATGGTCCAGATGGTAAAGAAGGGCATAAAAGCATGCGTGCAACAAAAGGAGAAAATTGATGCTTTCCTACCAAGATTATTACTAAGTTATAGAACAATTCCGCATGCAGGCAGGCCAGAAAGTCCATCTGCCTTAATGGGCAGACAATTAAGATCCCCTTTAACTATGTCATATGCCACAAATCAAAAGATGTGGTACAAAAGAAACAGGAAAACAGAAGCGAAAACAGCAGAATTTATTATGCAGAAAAGACATAATACTGCAATATTAAATAAAGAAAATGCGAACAGTGTTCTAGCTCATGGTGACCAAATAAGATCCCAAGGAGAACAATCGGATGAGGAAATGCCTTCAGAGCTGCCCATTATTGACGTAACAGAAGAGTTGCTGCAGAATGAGACTGCGGTGGAAGCATATATATATATATATATATATAAAGTTTGCCAATTATTAATTAATGCCTTAATTTATTAATTAAGGTATTGAGTTTGCCAATTAATCAATCAGATTCTTTGTTATTCCTGCTCTTGTTTGCATCAGCTAACAGCCAGGCTTTTATCAGACAAAAATCAGCTGGCTTCTATTTCACCTTTTTTGTTCATTTTTGAAGAGAGAATCTAATTGGTTAGCTAACAAACTTAATACCACACACACACACACACACACACACAATATATAAACACACGTTAAATCAATTCCATGCATTAGTTTGACGAGTCCTTACAAGAATGAAATATGAAAAATTCTGTGTAGCTTAACTGCCATATATATCTGAGTTAATATTAAAAAATATATATTGTTTTAAGATCTATAAATTCCTTATAATATCATTCAAATTGTTTCAAATAACAAGCTCAATAAAGTTAAGTTTCGAGCTTGGTTGCATCCCAAGTACCAAAAGAAAGAATCAGTCCATAATCATAAATTTAAATATTTGGTGAATTTCTATATTTTTCTTCTATCATCTTACACACGTTTCATAACACATAAATGAAAAATAATTGTCTTTGGTTTTATTTGGCTGCTCTTCAACCACAATTAAATATTAATAAAAAACAGACACAATATTCCAGAATATTCCAAAATAAGACAAAAACGAAGAAAGGCAATTGATAAAGATGAGAAGAGCTAATCAAAATCATAGAAAACTCACTTTAAAGATGACCATCAAAGAATTCCCCACCAGTCCCATCAAAAGAAAAAAAAAAGAAAAAATAAAAAACTGACACTATGGTGGAAGATTATAAAGCCATCATCTTAGATTTAACTGCCAGAGCTAAGATTGTCAATTTTTGATTCCAAGATTAAAACCGAAATATATAATAAACAATAAAACCAAATAATGTAATAAACAACCAAAAATTATGATTGTGGACTGCTTCTTTCCTTTAGTCATTATGCTGAGTCTGTGATATATTGAAGTTAGTATTCTTGAGAATTTAAACTGCGTTTTTTATTTTATTTTATTATTTATATATATATTTTTTTTTAAATAAAATGTGCAAAGCTCTTTAGACTATATATTTCGTTTTTAGATTTGTATAGTTAGGTTTCCTTTCTCTTATCTATTTGCCTGTCTGATAACAAAAGTACTTAAGCTGTTTTATGCATCTTTATTTTTATATACAGGGGATATTCCAAAAGTAATGACTCCTATTTTTTTAATCCGCCCGAATGGATCAGAGGGGATTGCAAATTGCATTGTTATGATGACTGAACTTATGCATTCATGACCAGAAAGTTTCATCTCTCATTAAGGGTGTGAGACTAAAAAAAAGCAATCCCTGCCATGGATGTGCATCAGAAGCAGAGATGTGTCATTGAATTCCTCCATGCAGAAATAACTGAACTGATCAGCATTCACTAAGCTCCTGTTGAACATTTATAAAGCTGATGCAGTTGTTGTCAGCACAATTAGGAAATGGATCTGTCAACTTCAGAGTGGCGACAGATTTAAGTGACAAAGCATGTTTTTAACTTTTACAACTGAGTCATCAAAAGAGGCTGGCAAAAGTGCATTGAAAATGGTGGTGAATATGTAGAAAAATAAATTCTGGACCATAAAAGGTAGCTCATTTCAATGGTAACTCTTCAATGTTTTAGTTTTTGAGCTAAAATAAAAAAATAGACAGCATTATTTTTGCAGCGATCATAATTTATATGCTAACTAACATGTCACAGAATACTTCTTAAGAGTAAGGTTAAAATGGTATTATAATACTTATTATTATTTATTTACTTATATTATTTTTAAAATTTTTATATATTAGTGAAATAGTAACTGGATAGTGTCTACATTTTGCATTTGAGGAAGTGGTATTTTCAATTGGAGAGCTATGCATTTAACAGCTCTCCCATTTTTAAATCGCCAAAACAGCCTCATGGTAAACAGCTGATAATTTCTGTTTTCTACTTAACTTAAATTGTTAAATAGAAAACAGAAATTATCAACTGTTAACTATGAGGCTGTTTTGGTTTCTTGTTTTTTTTTTTTTATTGTTATACAGTTGAATTCCCTTTTGTAATTGTGAATTTTCCAGTCAGTTTATGCAAGTGCTAAATCTGCAATATGCTGATCTTAGTATCCCGATTAAAACTGCATTTTTTTATTTTATATTTTTTTTTTTCATAAAATAGGCAAAGCTTCTTTAAACTCAATATCTGTGTGAGTGATGAAACAATAATAAAATAAATACGTAATCTGCATGAATTAAAATATCCTATTCAAGCATATCTTACAACTGGGCAATGCCGGGCAGCCTGCTAGCAATCACACATATATATAGTTTTAATTTGGATCTCATTAATCGATAGAGAATTATCTCTATAATAATAAAAAATGTAATCTGCATGAATTAAAATATCATATTTAAGCATATCTTAAAACCAGGCTTGTTAGTAATATTTAAAAACGTTATTCATTCTTTGACCCTAATTTTGTTGAGTTGGATGGGGGGGGGGAAAGAGGGGTCTGTTTTCCAACTATTAACTAAAGAGAAGTAACTGATTTGTGCGTATAGTGTGTATGTTCAGCGAGAGGAATGGGCTGGTTGGAGAAGAAAGAGAAGGGTGGGGGTGAAGTAGGGGGAGAGAGAGGGAGAAATAGAAGTCATATTACACTTTTGCCCTGTATAAACTGAGTGGCTTGTTAGTATAAGAAGAAAATGTAAGTTTTTTTTTTTTTTTTTTTTTTTTTTTTTTTTTTGCTTAGTCATAAGTAAATTTTGTACAATTTTAAGAATTATAATTGTTACCTTTTTTTCCCCCTCAAACAAGACACATTGTAACTGAGATGTAAAGGGATACTATGAATTAGGGGCCATAGTTACAGAAGCCACCTGAGTGAAAGTTGTGCAGTGAGATGGTTGTTCATATTACATTTAAATTTTTGCATTTTGGTACAGTCTTGATATACAGTGAGCAAGGAGGAAATTCTGAAAGTGAACAGTATGAGGGAAAAAGCTATGAGTAGAAAGTTTTCCAGCATCTGGAGATATACAATGAAGGGGTGAGAATTTGCAAATTTTTGAGTTGATTGGAGTGTATTATGTCACCTGGGGCATAAGTTTGTCAGAGCATATTCCATTCTTTCACTTGTGGTGATGAGACAGGGGCTAGAGCTTGGTCGATAATGTGAGATCTAAAAAATTAGAAGCTCTTTTATGGAGATGACGACTTTATTAGCATTTATGAAAAGTTTTCTAGTATGGTAGAGGGAACCCACCTTCTTGCAGCAGCCTTGGTAATATCTTTTATGTATTTATTTTCAGTTAATGCTACATGTGAACATTAAGCTGAGTAATTTAAATGATGGAAGGTGCTATTAGCCATGGCAATTTGTGGTTGGAAAGGTTTCTTATAATTGTTAAAACAAAGGAGCTTTCTCTTAGTCATATTAAATGCTATCATCCATCTATATCTACAAGGATTGCCTTGGATATGTGTGTGTTCATTTTATTCACGTGATGAGAATAGAGTATGGGTGTCATCAACAAATAAAAATCAGAAGCTCACAGTATTAATCCTGGAGTCCCTCAGGGGTCTATCTTGGGCCCAACTCTTTTCCTGATCTACATTAATGATCTTCCAAATCACATCCTTACATCATTTGTAGACATTTATGCTGATGACACTACCATTTATGGTAGCACATCTAAGACAGTAAATGACCAAGTTCTCTCTGATTCTCTCTCCTCTGATCTTGAGCATGTGGTACAATGGGGAAAGGAGTGGCTGGTTACTTTTAATGCATCTAAAACCAAGCTTCTATCTTTACATCATCAACATTCTGATCCACATCTGGCATCAATTGAAATGAATGGCTCACGTCTTCAGGAGGCCTCAAGTTTTGACAAGCGTCTGGGCTTGACCATTACTCCTGATCTTAAATGGAACACGTACATCTGTTGCCAAGGCCGCTGAAAAAATGGTGGGATCTTTCTATCGATTCAGTAGATATCTCACTGCTGATGCAATTCTCTATCTATATAAGAGCCAGGTACATCCAAGGATGGAATACTGTTGCCACATCTGGGCAGGAGCTGCTAGAAAGGACTTGTCCTGCCTTGATAGATTTCAAAATAGACTTCGTAGCCTCGTAGGAGATGTCCTTTTCTCTTCCCTGCAACCTCTATCTCACAGAAGAGATGTTGCGAGTTTGTCTCTGATGTATCGTTATTTTCATGGAAAGTGTTCAACTGAACTTCAGTCTATGGTCCCCCCTCGCCAAACTTTCACAAGAAACACTCGTCTAGCTGAAAAAACTATCAATAATTCCCCCCACTCTTTATCTGTGCCTAAACCTAAACGTAGACTCCATGAACAAAGCTTCTTTCTTAGAACTGCACGCCTGTGGAATTGTCTTCCATTTTCCTGCTTTCCGGCTGACTACAATATGGTTGTCTTCAAGTCTAACGTAAATAAGCTCTTGAAGAGCCGTTTCATATAAGTTATCAAATTTACCAAATTTTCATTACTAATGATTACTATATTGTCCAATTTCTACTGTACACTCTTTAACCCTTATCCTGGAGTGGCCTCTTGGCCTTGATAATGTGGTGATGCCTATGTATGGGGGTAATCAAAACATAAGAATAAGCGAAGTAAATATTTTTAAATATTAAATAAAAATTCAAAAATCGAAAAAAAACACAAAAAAAAACTAACGTAAGGCAAACGATGGTAAATGCAAAAACCGGAAAAAAAAAAAAAAAAAAAAAAAAGAAAACAGAAAAATGAACGTTAAAACTTCTTTAAAAATCTGAAAAAAAAAAAAAAAAAAAAAAAAAAAAAAAAAAAAAAACATGTGAAAAATGGCTTAAATAAGTCTGTTTCAATATTAAAATTTTAAAAATCGGTGGGTACCTGGCGTTGCCTGGGTGTTTTTGGGTGTGTGTGGTCGGTCAGGGGTGGGAGGTGTTAATGAAAACCTAAGAATAAGTGAAGTAAAAAAAACCCAGAAAAACGAACATTACGTGAAAAATAGCTTAAATAACTGTTTCAATATTAAACCTTTAAAAATCGAAAAAAAAAAAAAAAAGAAAAAGACATCTCACACCACAATTCGAACCCAAAACCTTTAGATAATGACCCAGTGCTCTAACCAACTGACCTCGGGGGGTACCCGGCATTGCCCGGATGTTTAGAGGTGTGTGTGCTCGGGCGGAGGGGGGGGGGGTAATCAAAACATAAGAATAAGCGAAGTAAATATTTTAAAATATTAAATAAAAATAAAATATTATATAAAAAAGTTAAAACTTAAAAACATCAAAAAAAAAAAAAAACACAAAAAAACTAACATAATGCAAACGTATATATATATATTATTCCTTAATTGGAATTCATTTTTGAGATGAGCATTTTGAGATGAGATTCAACGTTGTGAATAAACAAAACCAATAAAAGATAAAAAAAACAACAACTAATAAAGATGAGAATAATAGTCTGAAATAAAAATAAATTAATATATAATGCTCATCTCAAAAATGAATTCCAATTAAGGAATGATATATATATATATACCAATCGGTACGGACCAGACTATAGAAGATCAGATAAATAAAAGTGGATTTATAAGATCAAAGAATCCAACCTTGATTGCCCTTCGGGGCCCGTGGCGCAGTTGATAGAGACGTTGAATCTCTACAGTTCCAGATGAACATTGTCTGAAGATAGCGGTTTCAATCCCACCCAAAGCGTGCCAGAGGTTAATTGGCCAAAATGTGGTGAGACGACAACAACTACGGATGGCAGTGATGGCTGAGAATGCAGTTAGGAGATTCAAAGTTCCTATCCGTCGCGGTTACCACCTGACGAAGGCCAGAGGAATAGTTGGCCGAAACGTTGTGAATAAACAAAACCAATAAAAGATCAAAAACAACAACAACTAAAGATGAGAATAATAGTCCGAAATAAAAATAAATTAGTAATGCAAACGAACGATGTTAAATGTAAAAATCAGAAAAACAAAAACAAAAAAGAAAACAGAAAAACGAAAGTTAAAACTGAAAAATAAAAACCAAAAAAAAAACAAAACACGTGAAAAATGGCTTAAATAGCCCTGTTTCAATATTAAAATTTAAAAAATCGGTGGGTACCCAGCATTGCCCGGGTGTTTTTGGGTGTGAAAACCAAAGTAAAAAAAAAAAAATACGTTAAAAAAATCTGAAAACACGTTAAAAATGGCTTAAATAACCCTGCTTCAATATTAAAATTTAAAAAATCAAAAAACAAAAAGAAATCTCACACCATGATTCGAACCCAAAATATTTAGATAATGACCTAACTCTCTAACCAACTGAGCTAACACAACGTACATGAAATTGTGTCAGTTCTTCAAATATTTAAACTAAATCAGGTTATGATGTCGTCTGACGCATGCGTAGAACCAATCTCGTCATGAGAGGACGGTTTTTGCTGACCCCCCCCCCCAGGAAAGTGTTGATTTCAGGGTGAAAAAATTAATGTTTTTGGCCAATTTTTCGATATTTGTCGGGCGAAGGATGGAGCTTTCATATGAGACCAAATTTGTGAATTGTTGTTCTGTCTGTTGAAAGTTTTTAGCAAACATACATACATGCATACATTTTCGCTTTTATATATATATATATAGATAGATAGACATATATTTTCGCTTTTATATATATATAGATAGATAGACTAGCGGGGGTGCCTGGCGTTGCCTGGGTGGTTAGAGGTGTGTGTGCTCGGGCTGGGGGGGGGGGACATAAATCAAAACAAAAGAATAAGCGAAGTAATCACCCTGTTTAAATATTATAAAAAAAATGTTAAAACTTTTAAAAAAATCGAAAAAAACAAAAGAAAAAAAACATAACGTAAGGCAAACGAATGATGTTAAAATTTCTTAAAATCAGAAAAACAAAAACAAAAAAAAGAAAACGCGAATGTGATGAAAAAAAACCCCAGAAAAACAAACGTTAAAACTTCTTTAAAATATCTGAAAAATGAAAAAAAAACATACGTGAAAAATAGCTTAAATAACCGTTTCAATATTAAACCTTTAAAAATCGAAAAAAAAAAGAAAAAGACATCTCACACCACTATTTGAACTCACAACCTTTAGATAATGACGCCACACTCTAATGAACTGAGCTAAGAGGACATCGACGAAATTAGGTCGTTTTTTTAATATTTAAAATAATTCATGTTCCGACGTCATTTGCGCATGCATAGAGCCATCTTGTCATGAGAGGATGGTTTTTCGCTACCCCACCCTGTACAAAAATGGCTAGTTTAGGGTAAAGGAATTAATGTTTTGGGCCAGTTTTTCGATATTTGTCGGGCGAAGGTTCCAGCTTGAAAATGATACCTATCTAGCAAAAATCTGTGGCCTGTGTCGAAAGTTTTTGCGAGACATACAAACACACACACATTTTCACTTTTATATATATAGACTAGCGGGGGTTACCTGGCGTTGCCCGGGTGTTTGGGGTGTGTGTATGTAGGAGAGAGTGACCCTGTTTTAATATTATAAAAAAAACATGATGTTAAGAAAAATTGGAAAAACCAATACAAAGCAAAATAGCAAACAAACGTAAAAAAAAAAAAAATGTGTAAAAGAGGGAAAAAAGTTTAGGTAGAAAGACAGGCTCGAACCCAAAACATCGAGGCTAAGGCGGAAAAAAAAAATGTCCGACACGTTACTCCTACGCCAAAGAGACATACACTTAATAACGGATAAAATTAAACCTTTAAAAACACTTGCAGGTGGTTGAAACTAACGCAAACGTTTTCTAGGTCAAACATGACGTCATTGTTGTAGTAACAGGAGCAGAGAAAATGAAGGAATGATTTTTTCGGCACCTCTCCCTGTACAAAACTGATGATTTTAGGGTGAAGGAATTAATGTTTTTGGCCAATTTTTCGATATTTGCTGGGCGAAGGTTGGAACTTTAAAATGATACCTATCTGGCGATAACCTGTGACCCGTGTCGAAAGTTTTTGCGAGACATACAAACACACATACATACACACATTTTCGCTTTTATATATATAGATATCTCGTTAAACAGTATTGTTAATTCTTTATTTGTTATTGTTGTTCTCCATTTATTGTGAAGCATATATTGGTTAAATGCATGAAACCCATTCTTGACATAAGATAGGTAATCTGAGCGACCTTTTTTGAGCAGATCCACACAAATAAGATTTTTGGATTTCTAAAGGAAGATTAGACAAAAAAAATATAAATATTCCACCAGCTTTCAACAAATTATTCCCTTAAAAAGAATGCTAACAAAGTCTGATTTTTCTACCAGTGTAATAAAATGATGCACACAATGAACAGCATAGGTTGGAAAGATAGATGAAGACATCTCAACTCAAATGAGAAAATAATAAGAATTGAAATTCATTTAAATCCCACTGAGATTTCTCTCAGTGAGATTTAAAATAATTTGCAAATCACAACATTCCTTTCACCTAACGTTAATAATGGACAATGATGAATTCAATTGGGAATACTGAAATTAGGTGAAAACTTCTAGCTATTCTTTTTTATTGGAAATCGCTCCAGCCAAGACATGAAGCCACTTTATGTAAGGAGCTTTAAAAAAAAAAAAAAAAAAAAAGACTTCCAAGATCAAAAACTAGTCAACAATAAGTGTTATATGGATATATCTGACTTAGAAAATAGCAATTCTTCCCCCTTTGTCAGAAACATCACTTACGGAATATGAGGACTAAAGGACAAAATAAAGACTGACGAAAGTAAAAATAAAGACTGACGAAAGTAAACCAAAGGTCTACTTGAATGAATGAGGAAACAATTTGAATTTGTGGAAAAGTGGAGCAAAAATAACCAGTTATAAAATTGAATCAATCCATAAATTAAAAATATCATTTAAAAAATTGAACTCAAAAAGAGCTAACATAGAATGATGTAATTGTTATGTAAAACTCAAGAAAAACAAAAGGATGGATGGGGGTCTGATAAATGGAGCGAGGTACACATGTGGTCAATTTACCCAACCCTCTCAAAAAAAAAAAAAGAAATAAAAAGTAAAAAAGAGCATGGTATTGTTCAGTTATTCCGAATGTAAAATAATAAAAAAAGCATCATGTTTTATACAACTTTTCTGTATATATTTTTTTCTTCAAACGAAACAACTTTGCAACTAACAAAAGTATGAATTGGATTATCTCCCTTACATCCTAATAAATTTTATAATTCAGAACACTTAAAGAAACTTGTACAGTTTAATCAAGACATTAAGAAAATGAAAATATCGAAAAAAAAAAGGTTATATTGTACGTATTCGTTATGGAATGAAGTTCTCTGAAAAAAAAAATTCACTTAATTTAATCACGTAGTTTTTTTGTTTTTTTTACAGTGAATAAAACAATTTGTTATGATACTGAGCAAAAGGTCATGTTTCCATTTTTAGGAAGTAAAGCTAGTATTAAAGATGGGAAGGGAGAGTCAACGCTTTAAACTGAGTTATCTCCCCCGTGGCGTTTTCAAAAATTCAAAGATGTCTACCTTCATTGTGCTCTCATAAAAACGTGTTTTTCCGCTGTAAAAAAAAAAAACAAAAAAAAACTATTCAATCAAATTAAGTGAAATTTTTTTTGGAGATCTTCAGTCCAAAACGAATACGTACAATATAACCTTTTTTTGATATTTTCATTTTTTTAATGTCTTGATTAAACTGTACAAGTACCCAATCAAAATATTGCATAATGCTAGAAATTACAAAGAAAAATTATTATTATTTTTTTAAACATTTTAAATTAATCCACTCAAGTTGATATACCAGAAAATAAACCAAGCAAAAAGATGTAATAGGAACAATCTACACCCATGGATTAAATAAAAGATTTTGTTCGAAATTCTGAACAGATTTCAAAGTTTGACAAGGTGCATCTAAAAAAAGGTCCGCAAAGCAAGATAAAAAGCGTAGTCTTAATAATCCAAACAAAAAGAATTCATATTATTTTGATAATTCGGACTACTGTCCTCATGTTGAATGTTATTTTAGAATATTTTGATCGATGAACCCTCTGACATTCTTCAGGTGTATCTTGTCGAACTAGAGAATCTGCAAGAACTATGATGTAGCAGATAAAGTACTTGGTAAAATTCAATTGTAAGTTATTCTCTTCTGGAGGTTGAAAGTTTAATACAAGCGACACTCAAAATATAACTGCAAATTCTTAGGACTTCTACTTGGTTATGACTGATGGAACGAGAACATGTTATCTGTACAAATCAAAGAGCTCTATTCAAAATTCCATGCAAATTCTTGAGTTTGACAAAATACAACTGGAGAAGGTCAAAAGTTACATTGCCCGAAATGTAGTGAAAAAAAAACAAAGATGAGAACAGTAGTCCAAATAATATGAAATATCAATCCTCATCTCAAAAATGCAGCAACATGAAAAGAACTCAACTCACTCATCAGTGGTTCTGTTGTTGCTGTAGGTTTGTAGAAGCTCAGTTACTTCTTCGACTGAAATTTCATCGCTTTCTTTTTCTTCTTCTTGTCTTGGAAGCTTGACATGATTAATTTCTGCACTGAAAAACAAAGAAAAATTTTTAATAAGAGAAAAACATAGTTACAATCAGAACTGTGAGTGCATAACACAGAACCTCCGACTCTGACTCCTCTGTTTTGGGCAACTAATTTAGACTCTTCTCTATGTATTTACTTCTACATAGCAGCATTCCCCTGGTTGCATTAAGACAACTTTCACTCAGACATGCACCACATGTCGTACAGTACAAAACCGGCACTCACTCTAGCTTAGTTGAACCAGCTTCCTCCAAGGGAGGAAGTTTCATAGGAATACTAAATTCAGAAACAGTATCTAGTCGCTTGTATATCCTAGTCAGGAGAAATGACATTGGTTTTTGCATTTCCTGCAGGAAGGTGTCAGCCTCCTTCATACAGCACCTAGTATTCCCAAATGATCACCCATCTGGTATTGACCAGACTCAATGCTGCTTAACATCAGCAATCTAATAAGAATTGGAGTTATAACATGATTATGCTGCATATAATGCATCACATTTCATCGATGTAGTATTTGCTATGATAATAGTTTTTTTGGAGGGGGGGGGGTAACTAAATTATTTAACACATTTATTTTTTTTTAAAGGTAATTTTTAAATAAAATAATAAATTAATTTTAATAGTTCAAAACCATGAAACAATAACATGTTTATTTACAGAATGTTGTTTTTCAGAAACAACACAGCACTTTTTTTTCAATTTTAATTGAATAAGTTTAGCTTCAGTATAAACTCCTTATTTTTCTCTTTTACAGTGCAAATTTTCTAATGTTTTTGTAAAAAGCTCTAATTCATTTTTGACAGCCCATTTAACAGATCTTGCTTGCTAGGACCCCAGGCATGATGTCATTTTTTAGTGATTAGGCCTACTGTTATGTCACGGTTAAGCTGATGCAAGCAAAATTGAAAAACCTTGTCTAGAGCATTTTAAATCTTATAATAATCAACTGTGAACTTCCTGAGAAGTGGCATAAATGCATCTTTATGGCGCCTCTCATGAAAATCACAAATAACTGAACTCAAGAATATTTAATTTGTTTACCATAACTGGCCAATAAAAAATAAATCAGATGTGGAGTGTCAATCTTAAATCTGGAAATGGGATTTATAACCTGTGGTTCTGTGTCTTTTAGTCTTATGTTGTAAAGGAACAAACTAAATAAGTAAGTACATTTGTGTTTGTTTTATTTTTTGTCAAGAAAAAAAAATTAAAAGAATCGTTTTTGGAATCCAAAATTAAGTTTAAAATTTTTCTGATTCAGATAGAACAAAAATTTCCAATTTTTCTGATTCACAAATTTGATTGATCATCCCAATACTACATAATATATATATATATATATATATATATATATATTGATAATGATTGTAAAAGATTAATTGGCTTACAAGCAAAAATTTTTCCAACAAAGAACTTTGGACAAAACTTTTTTCCATAAAGATTAAAAAACTTCCAACATACACACACAAATACTATATATATATATATATATATATATATATATATATATATATATATAGAGAGAGAGAGAGAGAGATTTACTTCTTTTAGTTTTACACACAAAAGAAATATATATAATTTTCAAATGGCAGTAGCATGGTGAAAACCCTCCGCTTATCCATTCTCCATACATGTTATTTTTCTTTTTATAAAAATATATTGAACTAAATTTTTTTCTTATACCCATCTGTGAATTATTTCATGGAATTCTGTTTTTTGGATGACCTCAAAATATCTCCCAATAATGGGATGTCTTTGGATTCTTTATATCTGGATAATCCAATTTTACAAACACTTTTGGATTTTAACATCCTTGCATCTTCCATCGAACAGCCATTCATGTGGAAACATTTTTCATTTTTTTTCCCCATTCCGTCTGCTTTCCTGCTTTTTTTTTTTTTTTTAACTTTTAGCAAGTACGCTCTATCGCCCACTTGCAGTTTCATTAAATACTTTATAAGCAAAATCTGATTCTGCATTTTGTTATTTCCTCCCTTCTGATAAGAAGGAAAGTATTTCTTTCAAAACTCCACGGATTAAGGACAATCCACTTCTTTTGTGTCTCCTTTTTGGAAATTATATGTTTTTAACTTTTGTTAAAGTGGTTTTAACATGTTTTATCAACTCTTTGCTTATATATATATATATATATATATATATATAAAAATAAAACAGAGACACAAAGCATATTATTGTGGTTTACTGGAATCTATATATATATATATATAAAAGCGAAAATGTGTGTATGTTTGTTTGTGTGTATGTATGTTTGTGTGTCTGCTAAAAACTTTTGACAGACACAACAAAAATTCACAAACTTGGTCTCATATGGAAGCCCCACCTTCCGGACAACAAATATCGAAAAATTGGCCCAAAGTGACCATCAGAAGTGCGTCAACTGATCGATTTTCTGCAGGGGGGGGGGGCCCAAAAAAATGACATTTTAATGTTAAACATTACATATTTTTAAATCGATTTATAACTGCCCAAAAAAATACGGCCGCCAACTCTTCTACATAAAGTATACACGCGGCCGTTTATTTTGGGTCAACTTGTATTTAAAACCCGCTGAGTCATGTCAAGATCACGTGAGCAACCTCTAATGGCGGTCTTAATTTACAATTTAAAAATGTTGTTATCGGTAAAAAAAAATTAATTAAAGCTAAACTATGAACTTCTACGCTATGGCAACGTTACCAAAGTTATTACCACATTCAAAATAGTTAGACTCAATAGTTAAACGAAAAATAATAAGCCAAACATGTGAAGTAAAAAAAAAATACGCTTACAAAAAATATTAACGAACGTAGTTTTTAAAAATAAAAACAGCCAGATGCCATTTTCCAGTCTTTAGAGTAAGGCAGACGAAGGGAAAGAGAGAGAGAGAGATGTCTAGACAGATCCGACAGGGGGGAGGGTCAACAACGCATGCGTCAGATGACGTCATAACGTCGTGACCTGATTTACTTTAAATAGTTGATCAACCGAACAAACTTTATATACGCCGCTTTAGCGTAGGTAGTTAAGGGTTGGTTCATTATCTAAACGTTTTGGGTTCGAATCGTGGTGTGAGATGTCTTTTTTTTATTTTTTTTATTTTTTACATTTAAATATTGAACCCTGTATTATTTAAGCCATTTTTCACGTAACGTTCGTTCGTTTTTCTGTTTTAATTTGTGTTTTACCCCCCCCCCCGCTTAATTAAAACGTTGTTTTCTTTTCTTACTTCGCTTATAACAATGCTTACATCGTCATCGTCGTAACGCTTGACGACTTTCAAACATCTTTCACTTCTGGCTGGCCGATTGTATTTTCAAACTTCGCCTCAGGAATTCAGCTTCGATCCTACCCCCCCCCCCCTCCCTCCGGTTTCTTTTTTATTTAACATCACACACCCCTACAAACACCCGGGCAACGCCGGGTACCCCTCGCTAGTTAAATATAAATGATAATTATTTACAAACCTTTCTCGGTTTCCTTTGGATGACTGAGGCCGGGAAGGACCTTTAATAAAAATAAAAATGAATAAAACTATGAATAACAACAAAAATGTGATGTCTCAGGTTAGGGTTTAACTAATGGATAATGGATATACCATTCACTGGACAAAGCGGGGGAGGGCAGAGCGGTAGCTCTAGATATATCTAAGGCGTTTGACAGGGTATGGCATGAGGGTCTCCTCAGGAAGATTAGATCATATGGTATCACTGGTAGAATATTTAACATAATTAAATCCTTCTTAGATAAGAGAAAAATCCAGGTTGTCCTTGACGGTCGTACATCTAAACAATATGATATAAATGCGGGAGTGCCCCAGGGGTGTATCCTTGGACCTCTACTGTTCCTGATATTCATAAATTACCTCCCTGACAAAATTTCCTCTGAGATGGGTATATATGCTGATGACACCACACTCTATAACAGACACGACAGGAAAACAAATGAACACATATCTAAAGAAATGGCAGAAACACTAGAAGATGAACTCCAATCTGTAGTGGAATGGGGACAAAAATGGATGGTCACATTCAATGCTGCCAAGACTAAACTGGTTTCCTTCAATAATTACAAGAAACCTTCTCTACCACCAATAGCAATAATGGCCAACGACTCTTTATCTGAGAGTACGTCTTTCAAGCTCCTTGGCCAACGTTCACAGGAAACATGAGTTGGAACAATTACATCGAGGGCATTGCCAGGGCCGCTGCAAGGAAGGTGGGCTCTCTCTACCGTGCTAGAAAACTACTAACACCCGAAAGTATCCTGTACCTCTATAAGGCCATCATTCGCCCATGTATGGAGTATTGCTGTCATATTTGGGCTGGTGCATCGGCTACTAGTCTCTCGCTCCTTGACAAGGTTCAAAAGAGAATCGCAAATCTGATAAGCCCTGAACTGGTATCTAAGCTTCAGCCTCTTTCCCATCGACGAAACGTTGCATCCCTCTGCCTGTTCTACAAGTATTATAATGGTGAATGCTCTGATGAACTGCAAGCACTGTGAATACCCTCGACAGACCCGACAGGCTGCAAAATCCCACCCCCACACTGTAGAGATCCAGAGATGTGAAAGATCTTTCTACTCCAGTACTTTCTTCCCCAGAACCGCTAAACTTTGGAATTCCATTCCAGGTCCCTGCTTCCCCAACTGTACTGACGTGCAGAAGTTCAAGTTCAACGTGAACCAACATCTTGCTGCCCAAATCCCTAGATAGTACCCCATTAGTTGTTGCCCTGTTAGTAGCCCCTTACATCAAAGTGGCAATGTGCCTTGTATGGGGTGAAAATGTAATAATAAAAAAAAAAAAAAAAAAAAAAAGTGGATTTGAAAAATTGACAGTCATGATGAGTCATATAATAATAATAATAATAATGACTGGTAAAACCGTTCAGAAATTTCATGGTGTTTTCTACATCATCAATCTGCATAATTTACTGTTAATAATATTTTTTTTTTTAGTTTTTTTAATATTATTTTTTTTTTATAGTTTTTTTAATATTATTTTTTTTAATAGTTTTTTAATATTATTTTTTTTAATAGTTTTTTTTAATAATATTCTTGTTTAAATAGTAAATGCATTTATTTAACATTTAAGAAATTTTTTCCAAATGCATATTCTGTTTTCTTAGGGTAAAAATGATTGTCAATTACATATTCTTCAAATCAATAAGACAGATGTCGCTTTTTAAAATGTATTTGTTTTAAAATTGTACTGTTCTAGTTAATGGGGCAGTATAATTTGATTCTGCAATAATTCATTTTCAAATGGTCCGAGTCAGAATTTCTTACCTCATTAATCACCAATCATCTTTGTTAATCAGACAATGTCATTCTTTTAAAAATAAAAAAAAATGCATGTGTAGTACATCGGAGAATGTACAATTTCCAGGGAAATGAACAATGCATAAGTTATGATGTGTTTGGTGATGGAGATGAAGACATCCGGTTTAATTTTAGAAAATTTGGAAAAGTATGAAGGTTTTCAAGCAAATGTTCTCAACCTGCGGTGCTCACACCCCCTGGGAGTATGAAATAATATTCCAGGGATGCAAGAAAAGTTTACATGAAAAAATAGGATATTCTTTTATATTTATTTTTGTTTTCTTTTGCAATATAGTCACTTCTTGCTTTCATTTCAGGGTTAAGTATTGTTAAGTGGTCATTAAATGGCTGAATAGATTTAATCCAACCATGTATTTAACCATGAGTTCAGAATGTCTTTAAGTTTAGGACCTAAACTGAACATGTTTGTTAACAGTATTAAACACCTTCAGGCATTAGCTATTTCAGTACTGCCTGGCAACTGGTGATTTTTTAGAATAATAAAATATTAGTCGAAACTTGAAAAATTTATCCTTGAACACAATACAAATTTTAGGGGGTGCAGGGTTTGAAGGAAATTTCTTGAGGAGTACGAACCATAAAAAAAGGTTGGGAATCCGGTGCTCAAAACGTGGATTCCATGAATAAAGCTTCTTTCTTAGAATTGCACGCCTGTGGAACTCTGTTCCCTCTGCCTGCTTCCCACCTGACTACAACTTGGATGTCTTCAAGTCCAACGTTAACAAATTCCTGGTGAACCGCCCCCTTAAGTAAACACTTCATCAAATCTCCACACTAATGTACTGTACTTGCAATAACCCTTATCCCTGAGTGGCTTCCGGGCCTTGATAATTGGTGACCACCGTGTAAAAAAAAAAAAAAAAGAATCCGACTGTTTTAAAGGATGCAGTGTCTCAGTAGGAAACAACTGATGCAGACAGTTGCTTCCGTGCTTCAACAATTCTGACCTTGAAAAAAATGTTTCCTAAATCATAGGAGCTGTAGTGTTTTCTCACTTTGTATGCATGTCCACATATGATAAACACATGTTGGTTAAAGAATTTAAATAGTATAGTGATACTGATAAATTGATTGATCTGACTCATTAGCATAAGTGCAAGTGAGAGCCTATATAAAACCTCCACTAAGGATAACAAAAGAAAGAGTTTGACTAGCAACTAACCAATGCGAATCTTTCACTTCACAACAAGCAGTATATAGATAGATAACACTGATAGGTATATTTGTTGATGACATCACACTCTATAACAGGTATAAGGGAAAAACTAATGTACGCAGATCCTAAGCAAAGGCTGAAACCTAAAATAAAATGACCTCCAATATGTAGTGGAATGGAGACGAAAATAAATGTTAATATTTAATGCGACTAAAACTCATCTCCTTTTTCTTTAACAATTACAAGAAACCTTCTCATGCCATGACTAATAACACTTTATTGTTCAAACTCCTTAGCTTAACATTCACGGGCAACATGAATTGAAGCAAATACATAGAAGACATTGCCAAGACTGCTGCAAAGAAGATGGGCTCTCTTTCTACTATGGTAGAAAAGTATACATACCTAACAGTATCTGGTATCTCTGTAAAGTTATGCATGGAGTATTGTTGCCACATCTGGACTGGTGCATCTACCACCAGTCTCTCACTCTTAGACAGGGTCCAACAAAAGAGTCTTCAATCTAATAGGTCCCGCACTAGCAACTAAGGTCCAACCCCTGTCCCATCGACACAATGTTGCACCCCTCTGCCTGTTTTACAAGTAATTTAATGGAATATGTTTGGATGAACTCATTGCACTTTTACCCCCACCCTCATCGACATAAATATCCTGACTAATCCAACAAGCAGCAAAATCCCACCACTTCACTCTAAAGTTTTCTAGATATCTGAAAGCCTTCTACACTAATAGTTTCTTTTCTCAGACTGATAGACTTTGGAATTCCCTCCCTCTTTCTGGCTTCCCTGTGAACTAATATGCAGAAATTTGAATGTAACGCGAACACAGATTTTGCTGCTCAACTCCCTATGTAGTTCCCCTGTAGTCATGGTCCCATACAGTAGCTCCTTACATCCAAATGACAATATATCTTGTTTGTGATGAATAAGAGGGAAAAACATTGCTTAATGCTATGTTCTTTTAAAATACAGAATGTTTTTTAAGCTGAGATGTTTTGTTTAAAACATAATGAAACAGTATTTTTTTTGTGGACTGTTCTCCTCATCTTTAAAGTTGTTGCTTCACGTTTCACAGCAAAAAAGAAACAAAAAAAAAACTTAAATCATAAAGCTTCATTTCAAAGGATTCCAAAAAATAAAATAATATATGATAAATAGTATTCGATATGGACCCAACAATGGGAGACCAGATAAGAACACAAAATTGGATTTATAAAACCATAAAATCCAACCTTGATCACCTATGGCGCAGTGGCTATAGGCGTTGAGTCTCTATGGATCCAGGTGAGCATTGTTTGAAAATAGCGGTTTCAATCCTACCCAAAACATCTTAGAGGATTAGTTGGCCAAAACGTGGTTAGACAACAACAACTATGGAAGGCAGTAATTACTGGGGATAAAGTTACAAGACTAGGCATTCATATTCCATCGTGCTTAACGACCTGAAAAAGACCAGAGGATGAGTTGGCCGAAATGCGGTAAAACAACTATGAAGATGAGGGTAAAAGCTCGCAAAAAAAAATTAAAATAAAATAAATACTCAAATTATGATGCCTCATTTCAAAGGATTGCAAAAAATAAAAATAATATACAATAATAAAGCAGTTGAAAATGTGGTACTCATGCACTTATTGATCCATGCCGAAATAATAACGTTAATATTTAAAAAGCCATTCTTAACATGGGGAGGGCAGGGTGTTTTGTACTTATTCTGTACTTTAATCTTACAATTGAATAAAAAACATATAAAACTTTAATTAAACTTGGAAATACGATTTAAAAAATAGCGCATATCAGTAAATGCATTAGCACCGAAAATGTTTACCTTTTTTGTCATTTGAAGAAGGGTTCTTTGCAGGCCGGACCGCAACATGTTTACGTGCAATTTTACGAGGAGGTGTAACTTTCGTTGTTCTATTTGTCTTTAATGCAGGATTTTCAGCTGCTGTAGTCAGCTGTTGGTTTGAATCTGTTGGATCTATTTCTGACAAATAAAAATCTGTGATGGTACTTTTATCCTCTTGTAGTAGTGGTGGTGGCGGCGGCGACGGCGGCGGCCCTTCCTCTGTTGTTGTTGTTGTTGGTGGTGGTGGTTGTGGTGAGTTGTACGGTGGTGGTTCAATGGAGAATGTTAAATTTTGTGGTCCATCATCATCATCATCTGTTTTAACTGGACTAAGCTGCAAATCTATTACAGAAACAGAACAGGAATATTTGTACTTATACAGAATAATAACCATGCTATTGTTAGAATTTTCTGGAAGGTGATGAAACACTGATCCAATGAAATTGCAGCAGTCAACATCACTTGAGGAAACAGTTATTTGCTATTGGGGTTTATTATATATATACTAGCAAAAGTACCAGTCGTTGATTGGGTTCAAAAACAGCCTACAGAAAATGAACTCTGATTTATGAAAGTATGATAGGTTATGAAAAGGAAGGGTTGTAAAGAGATAGCTTCGAATTCGGGGGTATCAAAACCAAAGCAAAATATGATGAAAGTAAAAATAAAATAGATAAACCCCATAATTTATTTACCATACCTGTTCACACTGAAACACTTATCACAATATTCTGTGGATCTATATTAAAAAACCTTGTTAAACTTTGTGACATATTTCCATTCTATGGAGGTCAGGCGCGAACGAACATCCCATAATTTTATTATACCATATTTCTTCAAACTGAAACATAATTATCAAAGTATACTTACACAGATAGATATGAAAAGTCTTTATTAAAGTTTGTACCTATTTCCATTCTATGGAGGCCAGGCACGAACACAGACCCCACAATTTTATCATACCATCCCTATTTAAGTTAAAACATACTTATCAAAGTATTATGTACATCTATATCAAAAACACTTGTAAACGTTTTTTTTAAATTTTTAAATTTTTTATTTCCATACTTTGTGGACCAGGTGCATATGCAGACCCCACAATTTTAATGAATCATCATTATGCCAGATCAAACATATCCATTCCTGTGACTCAATACATATTCTATCATTACATGTGATTAGTTTTCTATAATAGTCAACCATATAGGAGCCTATTCGTGACCAGACACACACACAGACGTTCAGCTTTATATTATAGAAGATATATATAACTAAATATTTACCTTGATTTGAACAAAAAAAAACACAAATCTTTTTAATGATTTTTTTTGTTCAAATCAAGGTAGATATTTATTTTTTTTTAAATAAACCATCAATAGCAAATAAATGTCCATATAAAAAACAAAAACTTGTTTTTTTTATCAGTTGTTTGTTATTCAAAAAATAAATATTTATTCATAAAACTTACCTTAAAATGAGTATTTTTTTCTTGATTTGAAATTTAATTTTTTTGTAGTTTCATAAAAATTGTCCAATAATTATTCATTATATTTTCTTTATAACAACAAAAAGAATATTGTTTTCATTTTAAATTAATTTTCATTGTATTATCTTCATAATAACAGCACTAATTTATTTTTCATTGAAATAATTGGCCAAAGTTTGCATTATAAATAAAAAAAAAGCACAAAACTTTTGTTTTAAACCTTTCAGCATTTTAAGTAAACTGCCTGGAAAATTCCAACGATAGTGCAATCCTTATTCTGTGTAAGTACTGGAATATTATCCACAATAGCTGCTAAAACAATTAGAAACCAATTTGTTTCCTCATCACTTATGTTTGGTTGTTCTATCCTTTGATAATGCAGCGTTTTCAAGCGCTTATCCAGTTTTACTTCAATATTCAAAAAATTATTTTTGCACAATAAATTTATTATGTACCTACCTGTTGGGCTAAAAAAAAAAAGACTGTACACCAAAATTTATGCAAATTATTCCAGTATTTTTGTTTGGTGCTGGTGCAGTATAATGAAATTTCAGGAAAAACACTATCACATACTTATGTGTTGTGTCGAAAACAGTATAAATTAAAAAAATTATGGAAAATTATCCAGTAGAAGATGTGTTAGATTTATTATTTACAAAAAATCATAGACACTAGCAGTCGGACATTTTTTATATTTTCAATGGCAGATTTCAAGTAAAGCAAGGGAGATGTCAGTTTGCCATACGGAAGTAGTCACACAACTCTTCCATACTAAAACATATGATAAAACTTGTTAATTCAATAAATTCGATTTTTACTTGTAATTTTTTTCTACTGGATTATTTAAAAAAAATTTTGTGATATATATATTTATAAAGTTGAGTTTTTTCTTCTTGCTCTGACATTAATATTAAAAGCCTATTTTTTCTATTTAAAAATTATTAAAATGAACTTCATAATATACTCACAGTCATGGATATGCAAGCAATTTTATGAAGGTTAACTAATTTGTGTATTCCTTTGAAAAACAAGCGTTCATTAATTATTCATTTTTTATGGTTTCTTATAGTGTTGTGCCGATGAATCGGAATCGGGAATCGGTTAAATCGGTAATTTTCGGGGAATCGGAATCGGAAAAATTTGTGTATAATTTCCGATTCCAAAATCGATTCTTTGAATATTTTTCAAAAGTTAATTTTCAATTGCTTGTACCGATTATAAATATTTATTTCTTTTAAACTATTAGTAAAACTAAACTCTATAGATCTACGTACTCGTTATAGAATGAAGTTCTCATAACAAAATCACATAATTTCATTAAATAGTTTTTATTTTACGCTTCCTTGACTAATTATCGCAGTTTTTTTAGGAAGATTCCGAATTTCCCAAATCGTTTTTACGGCATAAAATAAAAACTATTTGATGAAATTACGTGATTTTTTTATGAGAACTTAATTCCATAACGAGTACGTAGAATATATATATTTTTTTATTTTTCGTTTTTTAACATAGTGTAAACTGCACAAGCACCCTTTTTTAATACGTGAAGACAGTTTAGAGCTTCATCCTAGATCTAAAAATAATTTGGTTTTTAGTGGGTTTACAAATATCGTCCAAAAGTAGAATTTCAATGAGGGGGGACTTTTAAATGTAAATATAATTTCTTTTTCAATCTGAAAAATTTCTAAATGTTTTCTCTTTATCTATTTTATCCAGACTTTGATAAATTCATTGTGAGATATTCATGTATATTTTTAACTTTTCCGAAACCCGAGAAAAATGCGACGGTGTCAGACAATGTGGCTCCAGGAAAATAAAATAAAACTCTATTCGTTTGAAATCTTTTCATATTAAACTCCTTGAGAAATTTGGCAAGTGGGTGTGAAAAAGTATTGTTGTCGAAACCAACGGCATCGAAGGTGTTAATTACCCCATAATACTTTCAACTCAACTTTTGAGTGAGATTGGCGGGCTTCAGCGAGGCCTCCGTGATATATCTCACGGAGGCCTCGGCTTCAGACGGCATTGGCGCCGTCGTAGCAATCCTTAAGTATAAACATAAACAATACCGGCAGAATCAAAGAAAATCACACTGGAAGCATATTTCAAATTAAATCAAAGGCCAAGCCTTTTCACAATTTTGCCCATTCCTTGTTGGTCCCCCCGATTTATCGGAGAGGGACTATAGTTTTCAGTGGCGTTCGTCCGTTCGTTCGTCCGTCCGGATGATTCCCGGATAACCGTCCATTACTTTTTTCTGAAATTTTGCCACAAGTTGTACTCCAATACGTAGATGTGCACAACATCGAGTTTTTTTTAAAAAAAACTCTCGTTGCTCCCCCAGGGGCTGAAAAGGGGTCAAAAATGCCCAAAATGGCAAAAATGACACTTTTGGCCCCATAACTTTTTTCCCGTCCATTAGATTTTACTGAAACTTGTCCAAAATGTGAAGGCAATTGTTGCAAATGTAAATTCAGTATCGCTGACCCTGGCAAAACTCTGGTTTGCGCCCCCCGGGAACTTTTAGGGCTAAAAACCACCCCTTTTTTAGGCTTTTTTTTTCATATTTGTCTAAACACTCATGATTATAAAATATATATATATATATATATAAAACGATTAGGAATTTAAAATAGACGGTCAGTTTCACAAATAAATATAACGTAACATGAGCTGTAGTGTGTTACCAATTTTAAATTATGTGCACTTATTGGGGATAGGGTGTCTACTTTTTAAGCGATTACACATGGTTTTACAACGTTGCAAACCGAACTTAATTTAGTGGGAAACACTTTAGTTAATATCCATAAAGAATTAGGATGGCCAGAAATGATGATCATTTTACGTTAAATTTATATTCGAAACTGATCTTACACTCTAAATTCTAAATGATCGCTTTTCTTTCCGCCAATTAAAAAATGTTCTAACACGTAATCTATAAAAGTAATATTTCATTTTGGAATAGGGATTTAGCTGCGAGAGAAAGCACAGAAAGCTCACGCAATCTCACGTTAAAAATGGTTTTCATAATAGTAATATTATTATTTAGAAATTCGTTCGTAACAATGAGATGTGGCTTTGCTAAGTGGCGTAGTTAAATATATTGTTCTTACATCGTTTTCTTATTTTGCCTACCAATCTTCGAATATTTTCCACTATTCATGTAAGTAGCATGTTATACAGTAAATACGAACTGGTACAATATAGCTTTGTTTTAACATCAAAATAAATGTTTTGTTGTGTTACAATTTTTAATCAATTACAAGGCAAACATTTGAGATAAAATATACGCGGACATTAACCAGGGGTTTATGTAATAATTTGAAAATTTACGAAAAAACAAACAAAAAAAATCTCTAATTAAATATGTATAAATTTTACAAGAATCGGAATCGGGAATCGGATCGGAATCGGAAATTTTGAACGGAATCGGAATCGGGAAAAATTTTGGCATCATCCCATCACTAGTTTCTTATTAGATAATTGGTTTCATTTAAGTATTATGCTTAATTCTTTTTATGCATAGCTTCAACAGTGTTCATAATTGCATATAATTTAGGATGCAAACCATCTAGTTCATGGATATGTTATATATGTATATATATATATATATATATATATATATATATATATATATATATATATATATATAGTGACCTTATTGGTGTGTGCGTGTGTTTGAAATGTCTATCAGACTCCTTTCTGAATATTTGACTTACAGACTTGAAACTTGATATATAGGTTATTTAGACCTCAGAAACACTTTCAATTTAGTTCTTAGTATGTAAAAATGGCTGCTAAGGAGCCAAAATTAAAAAAAAAAGTTAATCTTGTAAACTGATTAACTTTTGAGTATGCATACAGTTTTAACTTGAAGTCGCTTAATTTTTAACCCTTTTTATCCATCTGGTGATAACTCAGATGATAATGACATGCGAAATACCATGCACTGGGTAAGGTGAGTGAAGCCAGGACTGTAGCCCTCAATATATCCAAGGCCTTTGAAAAAGTCTGGAATGAAGGGCTGCTAATGAAAATCAAATCATATGGCATAACTGGACGAATACTAAATATAATTAGATCTTTCTTAGACAATAGGATCATCCAGGTTGTCATTGATGGACATTCATCCAAGCAGTATAACATTAATGCGGGAGTGTGTCAGGGATCAATCTTTGGAATACTATTGTTCCTGTTATTCATCAATGACTTCCCTGATAATATTGAGTCTGAGATGGGTATATTTGCTGATGATACAATGCTCTGTAACATGTATGAGGGAAGAACGGATGTACACAAATCCAAGACAATGGCTGAATCAATAGAAAATGACCTCCAGGCCATAGTTGAATGGGGACGTCAATGGATGGTGACATTTAATACTAGTAAGACTAAGCTGCTCTCCTTTAACAATTACAAGAAACCTCTCCAACAACTGATATTAATGACAAATAACACCCTACCTGAGAATTCTTCCTTCAAACTCCTTAGCTTAACATTCACAGGAAAAATGAACTAAAATAAATACATTGAGGACATTGCAAAGGTTGCTGCAAGGAAGGTGGGCTCCCTTTATCGTGCTAGACAACTGCTCACACCTGAGAGTATCCTGTGCATCTATAAGGCCACCATTCGCCCATGTATGAAGTATTGTTGCCACATCTAGGCTGGTGCATTTTTCTCTTCTTTAGTCTCTTCTTCTTGGATAGGGTCCAAAAAAGGGTCTGCAATCTAATAGGTTCCACTTTGTCAACGAGGCTCCAACCCCTGTCCCATCACCGCAATGTTGCATCCCTGTGCCTGTTTTACAAGTACTTTAATGGAATGTGCTAGATGTCAGAAAGTTTTCTACTCAAATAGTTTCTTCCCTAGAACAGCTAGACCTTGGAATTCCCTTTCTACTGCCTGCTTCCCAAACTGTACTGATATGCAGAAGTTCAAATGCAATGTAAACGAACATCTTGTTAATCTTTCTTAGGCATCATCCCAATTAGTAGCCCCTTACGTCCAAGTGGCGATATGCCTTGTTTGGGGTGAAGATGAGTAAAAATAAAAGTAAAAAAATAAATAACAACTATAGCTGGAGTGCTAAATGTTTTGGTTTCGATTCCAGCTGATGGTGCCAAAATTTTGTTTTTTTAAACTTTTGAATTCAATACTATATATTAGGTACAATATAATATTCAATAAAGAATTGGCTCTGTAATAATACAAAATCTGCATGAATTAAAGCAAGGCTAGGCACTCTCTGCTAATATTTAATCAGCTCAATATGCTATATGCAAATACTACTCATTGTTAGTCATCCCGAGCTGAGTATTGCTTGCTTTATGTTCCACTGATCATAGAAATCCACTGTGTAACTCTCCTGTGTTTATACAATAATTTTGTACTTCAGAGTAATAAAATCTACAGCTCATCATAACATGTTTTCAGTTTCTCCCTATTCAATCTCTCCATAGTAATCACAAGTGCCAGTGTAACAATAAATCGTCTAATTTATTACCAACCAAGCAATCATGTTTCAGTATAATTAAACAACAACATAATAAGCACATGTATATTACATAACCAAGTATATGTACATTATATAACTGAGCACACATACACATTACATAACAAAGCACACAATATTTTACATAACTGAACACATACTTATTACATAAATACATACACATACATTACATACCTGAGCATACACACACACACACATTACATTAACAAGTTGTATATATTGCACACCAGCACATGCCTAAGTACATGTATCTTACATAATAATGCACATCCCCATTACATGACCAAAACCATGCATATTATATAAGTTAACACATGCACTTTACATAAAAAACTATAATAGGTATATTATATAAATACCGATGCATGACAAAGTATACATTGTAATACACAATTTTGTTTAAAAAAAAAAAAAATAAATATGGTAGTAGGCAGGTAGGCTCGGACCTGTAACATGAAGGAGGGAAAAAAAATGTAACGTATGTAGCTGATGTGTCCATGGCGAAACCAGAAGTCGAGAACATTGAAATTAAGTGTAGTCAATCTAATGGAGATGATGACTTGCAAAAATGTTGACGAAAAAAGCGACCCCTTCCTGTAAAAAACGGGTGAGTTGAGGGTGAAGGAATAAATATTTTTGGCCAATTTTTCGATATTTGTCATCTGAGAGCTTCAAAATGATACCAATCTCATGAGGATCCGTTGTGTGTATCAAATGTTTTTGGCAGACATACACACACAGATTTTTATATAATAGACTACACAAAATTTAGCAGAAGTAGCAGGAAGACATGCGTGCATGCAGTATGCATCAAGTGTTCTAATTGCCCATGTATCATTACATGAGTTTGGACGTGTATGTGTTATTCAACCAAACGCATATCAATCACAACGTGAGTGATTAAACAGCAAATAGATGGATGTATTTCTATGCATGTTTGGACATGCCTGTGTTAGCCAACCAAACCATATACAAATCACTATGTGAGTGATTACATGCTAGTAAGCAAGAAAATAGATCTTAATCATGTACCTGCTACAAATTAATGCAAATAATCCAGAGTAGTGAAAATAACATACCAGTTTCTGGATCCGGTTCTTTAAGGTTTTCAGAATCCATAAAGTCTTGCCATGAAGCTTTTAGACTACCCTCCGTTGAACTTTCACTGTCAAAAAGAAAAGAAATTAAAAAAAATATTGTTAACTTATTGGACATGTGTAAATTACCCAGTGTCATTATTTCCATTTAATGCATGTAAAGATTTTTTTTTTTATTGTCAGTTTATCTCATCTTTTAATCATCTATTATATAAAGAGGGCCTGTTTGTGTGTGTGTTTACTTGCTAAAAACTTTTATCATTTACATTTAACCAGGTTGAAACTGGTACCATCTGAAAGAGCAATGGTCCGGATGCATAATATGTGAAAATTAGAAAAAAAGATTCATTCTGTGGCAAGCAACTGGACCACTTTTTGGAAGGGGGTGGGGTCTGTTTTTGTGTCACTTTTTTCGCAAGTCACACATGCGTATCAAACTAAAACTATGTTTAAAATACTTATTTTGCAATGTCATGATGTCATAAGCACTCCTGGCTGTGTGGGCAAAAATGGTTTCCCCCGTAAGTTTTTCCCTCCTTCTCCTCTTTTGCATTTCACATTCAAGCCCGGACATCATGATTCATTTTTTTTTTCAATCGCACAGACACACAGGCACATTTTGATTGAAAGAAAAGTTTTGATTCATTTATTTATTCATTTTATTTTATTTTTTTATTTTTTAGAGGGCTGGGTCCAGTGCACTGTCAAGTAGTCAATATCCAGAGAATAGTTTCTTCTCTTCATATCCCTTCTGCTGAAATATCTGTTGGGGAGGTTGTCACATACTTCTTTTCTTTTCGATGACATTTTTGTCCTTTTAACTTTTAAGTGGGGGTATCGACCTTGCCCATGATGGAGTTGACATATAATAAAAAACTGATCAATATCCTTAGTACAGCAGGTCAGTTCAAATGGAACTTCATGTGGATCCGAGCAACACTGGGTATCCATGCTAGTCTATTATAAAGTTAAGCTATTTCTAGTACTTACAGTAAGATTGAAAGGCCACTTTTCTATTCACAATGATATTTAATTCCTTTTCATCAGAGGAAGATGTGGCGTAAAGCCAGGAAGATGGAAAATAGTTAAAGCCAGCACACAAGAATGTGTATATACTCCCACCCACAAAAACAGTCATGGACAGATCCTTGCGCATTCCTTGGTAGGGTCACCTTTTAATGTGTAAACAAAAAACAAAGATGAAAACAAATAAAAACAAAGCTCACCCCTTTTGAAATGGCGGAAGATTTTTGATGCCATTCACAAGTTGGTCAATTTCGTCTTGACTACCAAGAAAAACATCTGTGTAAATAAAAACAAAAACATTGAATTAAAATCTACTATCTAAATATTAGACATAGCCGTGCCTCATTGGGCCACAACAACTACCATTATTTATTCTATGATTTCATTCAAAAAACTCATACAGTAACATATATGTTAAGATAGATTATTGCATCATTAAAAAAATAAGTCAAGTCTCTTTACTTTAATTATTATACCGAAACATTACTATTATTATTATATAAAAATAATAGTAGTCCACCCAGCCTTACCCAGTTGTAATATATGCATAAATATTATATTTTAATTCATGCAGATTTCATATTTTTATTATAGAGCCAATTTTCAATTGATTATTATATTGTTATAGTAATGAAGTTATAAAAAAATATAATTTGGGTGCAATCAGCTATAATCAAAACCAAAACATTTAGCATTCCAGCCTTAGTTGTTATTTAATGCTCCTGCATCATTACCATTTGAGCTATTGGGAGATAGATAAGGAATAAGACGTTTGAGTTGAGTTGAATTTGTTTTTGTTTGATAGCATTTCAATCTCTGGGTGTCATTTTCTTTTAAATTTCTTGAAAAGTTTCTTTTCAAAAGTAAAATGTTTTCAATTTTTTGAAGAAAATGTTGCCAATTTCTTGAAAAAAATGTTGCCAATTTCTTGAAAAAATGTTGCCAATTACTTGAAAAAATGTTGTCAATTTCTTGAAAAAAATGTTGTCAATTTCTTGAAAAAATTGTCAATTTCTTGAAAAAATTGTTGTCAATTTCTTGACAGAATGTGGTCAATTTCTTGAAAAAAATGTGGTCAATTTTTTGAAAGAATGTGGTCAATTTCTTAAAAGAATGTGGTCAATTTCTTGAAAAATGTTGTCAATTTCTTGAAAGAATGTGGTCAATTTCTTGAGAAATGTTGTCAATTTCTTGAAAAATGTTAATTTCTTGAAAAATGTTGTTAATTTCTTGAAAAATGTTGTCAATTTCTTGAAAAAAATGTTGTCAATTTCTTGAAAAAATGTTGTCAATTTCTGGAAAAAAATGTTGTCAATTTCTGGAAAAAAATGTTGTCAATTTCTTGAAAAAAATGTTGTCAATTTCTTGAAAAAATGTTGTCAATTTCTTGAAAAAAATGTCAATTTCTTGAAAAATGTTATCAAGTTCTTGACAAAATGTCAATTTCTGGAAAAGTTTTTTTTTTTTTTCAAAAATAAAATGTTGTCAATTTCTTGAAAAGTTTATTTTTAAAAGTAAAATGAAAAGTTTTATGTTTCAAATTATTTAAGTCAGAAAGCCAGTATTTTCAGACAGCCTGATCTGGTAGCACCAGTTACATAGATATTTGGGATGTGTGCAGACACACCTAACTAAATTACATGACGATGCTGACAAAAGAGTCATTTATTCTTTGAATGTTCACAGAGACATTAAGAAATATTAGATAGTGATCATAAAAATACCACTAAGTTAAAATATACTTGTTTAAATACTAAATCCACAACCTAATGGGTCACAACCACCACTATTCTACTTTGATTTCATTTGTAAATTCATAAACTATGACATATCTCTTTCAAAACTAAAAGTCTTTTATTTCTATATTATTATCTTAATTATAAAACTGTGGACCATTTGGGAATCCTTGCTTGAATCATATATATATATATATATATATATATATATATATATATATATATATATATATATATATATATGTATATCTGATATAAGCAAATAAATTTGTCTATTTAAAAAAAATGCGTTTTTAGCCTTCAAAACGTATTAATTTATATATGTAATTATTTTCAATTACCATACAACACTTCAAATGTAGATAAAAAAAAAGATTTTCTTTCATTTTATATATATATATATATATATATATATATATATATATATATATATATATATATAGTGTTATAATGGAATAAATCCAGAGGAAATCCGGGTATGAGAGCTCAATGTGGTAAACAGAGCAATAAGATAAAAATTATAACACGGAAATTACATAATTGTCGATGCAATAATTTATTTCAACCTTATGGTATTTTCAAGCATCTAAATCAGACAATTACATTTTTGATACTGAAAAAGAAAAGAAAAGATCGGGCTTCGACCCTCAAAAAACCAAAGGTGGTGGTAGTAGCAATCCACTTAATACATTTATAGAGAGGGTGGTAGGGATTTAAAAAAATAAAAATTAAAAATAACAAATAAAAATATTAGATTAGACACTTATAAGCGGCAGCTCGATGTAACCATAGATACACACACACACACACACACACACACACACACACACGCAACACATACACATACACCTACACCCACATACACGCCTCTAAGATGTACGTTCTGACATGTAAATGCCTTGACACGCGTTTACTAACCTAGGAAGAAGGGGCGAAAGTATACGGATATATAGTGAAAGAAATAGAACAGCGCGTAATGGAAAAAAGAAGAAAAAAAAAAGAAGAAAAAAAGAGGAAGAAAAGAAGAGGATACAGTGATCTAATCTTAACTGTCATATTAGTCTAGAAACTCTGAGAAAAGTAAGGGAAATAAACTGGATGTTTGTACACGCGTCCTATAGTTAATTGAGTCATGGAAAGTAGGTCTATTAAAAGATAAATAAATTAATAAAAAAATAAATAAAAAAATAAATAAATAAAAATAAGAAAATAAAAATAAAAAGAATATTATATATAAAGTTTTAAAACTATCTGTATGTTATTATGTAAAAATTAGTTAGAAATAAATATTATCTTATAATTCATTTAAATATTGTATTTGTAATATAATACTATGAATTTAAAAATTGAGTCTTATGTATTTAATATTTTATATATTTTCATGTAAATAATTTTATTGGTGATTATAGCGGTCGTTGTAATTAATATTTCAATTCTTAATTGATTAAGAAGTGGGAAATTGTAATATTGATCGCCCCCAATTCGATAGGACGTATCTAGTTTCGGTTAATATATACTTTTATTCACTCCGTACAACAAAATTATTCTCATGCACGCATAAAGAAATAAGTAAAATAATTATATTTTTGTGTTGATTTGTATCAAATCTAATAATATCTAGTTTTAGTATTTGGTCTTTTTGACTTAACTCAGTTTAATAACTAATGTATTATCTGCAGAGAAAAATTATTATCTTAAGGCTATCTCATTTATTTATAAGTAATTTGGATAAACCAGGTACTTCGGGGAAAAAAAAAAAAAAAATATATATATATATATATATATATATATATATATATATATATATATATATATATATATATATACATACATATATATGCCTAGCTTAGATTTCGGACAACAAATCGTAAAGTAGTTATTATCGAGTATATACCGGACAACACTATAATTGCCAGTGGGGTGGGGTAGGATGGTTTATCGTAATTAATCTAGTGGTGTTAGATTCGGTGTCTTTACCATTATAGAATTCTCTGTTCATCGGATCTAGAGTTATTGGTTATTTTAAATTTACATTTATGTCTACATCTGGCCATCAGTTCATCTCGTTTGTTTAGGAGATTACTGTGTTGGTACTTCAGGATTCTTATTTTTTCCTCGAGGCATAAACTGCATCTCTGCCTAAAGCCGTTTGGAACGTCCGAATGACATAGGATTGACCATGAAATCACTGGGGATCGATTCTCATTTTTTAATAACCACTATTGTTTAGCTAACTCGGTTTTATTCTTAAGTTCTGGGTTATTGAAAGAATGTTTGTGGTCATAAAAACGTTGTTTCCAGCTTCCGGCGGAGATACCGAAGTAAACCTTTTTGTCCCTTTTATTATCTTCTGGGTGGATCCTGGCCTTATAAACCACGCACTCAACTTTACAATTACCGTCCAGTGGGCAGTTATTTTTCACTTGGCAGTTACATTTGTCTACTGTCGCCTTATTTCTATTAGAGTTGTTTAATATTTTATTATTATGAGTGCTAATTATTCTTATTATTATTATTAAAAAATGAAAATCGATCCCCAGTGATTTCATGTTCAATCCTATGTCATTCGGACGTTCCAAACGGCTTTAGGCAGAGATGCAGTTTATGCCTCGAGGAAAAAATAAGAATCCTGAAGTACCAACACAGTAATCTCCTAAACAAACGAGATGAACTGATGGCCAGATGTAGACATAAATGTAAATTTAAAATAACCAATAACTCTAGATCCGATGAACAGAGAATTCTATAATGGTAAAGACACCGAATCTAACACCACTAGATTAATTACGATAAACCATCCTACCCCACCCCACTGGCAATTATAGTGTTGTCCAGTATATACTCGATAATAACTACTTTACGATTTGTTGTCCGAAATCTAAGCTAGGCATATATATATATATATATATATATATATATATATATATTTATATATATATATATATATATATATTCCCCGAAGTACCTGGTTTATCCAAATTACTTATAAATAAATGAGATAGCCTTAAGATAATAATTTTTCTCTGCAGATAATACATTAGTTATTAAACTGAGTTAAGTCAAAAAGACCAAATACTAAAACTAGATATTATTAGATTTGATACAAATCAACACAAAAATATAATTATTTTACTTATTTCTTTATGCGTGCATGAGAATAATTTTGTTGTACGGAGTGAATAAAAGTATATATTAACCGAAACTAGATACGTCCTATCGAATTGGGGGCGATCAATATTACAATTTCCCACTTCTTAATCAATTAAGAATTGAAATATTAATTACAACGACCGCTATAATCACCAATAAAATTATTTACATGAAAATATATAAAATATTAAATACATAAGACTCAATTTTTAAATTCATAGTATTATATTACAAATACAATATTTAAATGAATTATAAGATAATATTTATTTCTAACTAATTTTTACATAATAACATACAGATAGTTTTAAAACTTTATATATAATATTCTTTTTATTTTTATTTTCTTATTTTTATTTATTTATTTTTTTATTAATTTATTTATCTTTTAATAGACCTACTTTCCATGACTCAATTAACTATAGGACGCGTGTACAAACATCCAGTTTATTTCCCTTACTTTTCTCAGAGTTTCTAGACTAATATGACAGTTAAGATTAGATCACTGTATCCTCTTCTTTTCTTCCTCTTTTTTTCTTCTTTTTTTTTCTTCTTTTTTCCATTACGCGCTGTTCTATTTCTTTCACTATATATCCGTATACTTTCGCCCCTTCTTCCTAGGTTAGTAAACGCGTGTCAAGGCATTTACATGTCAGAACGTACATCTTAGAGGCGTGTGTGTGTGTATGTGGGTGTAGGTGTATGTGTATGTGTTGCGTGTGTGTGTGTGTGAGTGTGTGTGTGTGTGTATCTATGGTTACATCGAGCTGCCGCTTATAAGTGTCTAATCTAATATTTTTATTTGTTATTTTTAATTTTTATTTTTTTAAATCCCTACCACCCTCTCTATAAATGTATTAAGTGGATTGCTACTACCACCACCTTTGGTTTTTTGAGGGTCGAAGCCCGATCTTTTCTTTTCTTTTTCAGTATCAAAAATGTAATTGTCTGATTTAGATGCTTGAAAATACCATAAGGTTGAAATAAATTATTGCATCGACAATTATGTAATTTCCGTGTTATAATTTTTATTTTATATTATATATATATATATATATATATATATATAAAGCAGGCTCCTTCAGTCTTAGACAGACTATGGATACCCATGAAGGGTTGCTTGTGCATGAAACTTTTGTGGCAGGAGGTGCGCAATTCCAACCACACCTCTTCTGAGACGACATTGTTTAATACCAGTGGCAAGTGAAGTACAGGACGACTGGAAACAAATGCCGAGATAAGCGGAGAGCACATACAGCGCCTAGAATTCCCAAATGGTCACCCATCTGGTACTAACCAGGCTCAATGTTGCTAAACTTCATTGATCTGACGAGAACCGGTGTGTCAACGCGATTATGCCATATATATATATATGAGTGTATGTGTGCAAATCCAATTGTCTTGTGTATGTATATATGGTTATATGTGTGCAAATTCAACTGTCTTGTGTGTATATATATCACATTTAAATCTAGATAACATGCCTGCATGATTTTACTGTAAAGGATTTAATGTTGTAGCTAATACGTAAATGTTTAATACAGTACTTATCTGATAGCTAAATGTTTTGGTTTCAATTCTAGCTGATGGCACCCAAGTCATATTTTTTAAAAACTTTTGAAATCACTACTTTATATTGGGTAAAATATAATAATTTGCTTTATAATAACGAATATGAAATCTGCATGAATTAAAATATTATATTTAAGCATATTTTACGACAAGGCAATGCCGAGTGGCATGTTAGTTTTACATAGAAGTAAAGAGACTAATTATTTTGCCATTTAATTTACGTATGTGTTAATGGTGCGTACATAAATTAGATCGTTATTCTTTCTCTAAATGCTCACCAAGTTATTAAGAAATATTAAAAGTGGTTGAATGAACATGGAAGAGTCAAAAGAAACACACAAGTAGTTAACAGAGAGATAGTTCAGTTCAGTTAATTATAAATTATGTCTGATGAGAACAATTAAACCAAAATTTCTTTTGAACATATATCAATCCAAGAACTACAGTATATTTTTAGCATGTGTTTTTAAAATATATAGGTAAAGAAGCCTTAGGGAAAAAAACGTTTCCTTCTATCCCAACCTGTCTATATTTGTTTTTAATAAAAACATTTACACTCGTTTGAAGACAAAATTCCTAGATACATAACTCACATCTGCATGGCAAAATTAAATTGTTCAAAACTAAAGAAAACAGACAACAGTCGTCTATGATACTGATAAAACATTTACAATTGGCAAGAAATAATCACAAAGACAGGGAGACACACACACACACACACACACACACACACACACAAACGCAAAAAAAAACACAGATTTAAAAAAAATAGTAGAAAATACTCATCTCTAAATGAATAAGAGCTTTCTTTTTTTTATGTAGAAATCGCTCCAATTTCTTTAAAAGTGTCCTGGATTTTTGCTACATTTCAACCACAATGTGGGTGTCCTTGCTTCTAGGAAATAATTGCATGTGTTATCATCGCTTGCACGTGGCAGACTGTCGGATCTGTTTTTGTCACTACCCAGAAACAGACTGTTTCTCTTTATTTTCAATGTCACTCCTTGAATGTGAGTCTTGTCACAAATCTCATTAACTTTCATTCTCATGAGTTAGGCCCAGCACAGGTTTTGTACTTGTTTACGTCTCTGACGTCGCCACTTTATGTAAGGAGCTAACAAGAACAAAAGATGACTATGGAAAAGACAGGAGATGCCTATTGTTCTTAGTCTAAAAAACACCAAGGTTATAGGTGGGGAAAAAACAGTCAACAAGAAGAAGCCTGCAGTTCTTAGAAAAAAGCTACTGTAATAAGAAACTGTATTATGAAACATCAAAACAGGAAATTGATGGAAACCATTAGACCAACAAACTTGAACAAAAGAAGCATGGAATAGAGAAGACAATTCTGAAAAAAACATGCTATAATTCTGAAACTTGTAACATCATGTCTGTGAGAGAGAGAGGGTACAAAGAAGGATACATCATCTAAAACACCCTCAAATGAGAGAGAGATTCATTGTCCCAAATTTGACAACAATATTCCATACATGGTCTGATATTAGATTTGCAGAGATAGAGAATAGATTCAGGTGTTAAGAAAATGTTTCAAGCAAAAAAAGAACCGGCTTTATGAAAAGTAGAAAGAGCAATGAAGCTTATGAACAAATTCCTAAAAAAAAAATCTGATGAGAAAGAAAGACAGAATTTCAGGGTTGATTTCTCCTCAAGAGTAGAGCCATTCATAAAAATCTTATGAAAAAAGGGACACTCTTATGATTGAAAGACATGAGGTAAGTTTTAGCAGAGTTAAACGAAACAAGTAAATTTCATACTCCTATCTACAACTGAACTTGGGCCGACTTCTAAATCAGCTGCATATTCCAATTCATCCCAGGAAGACTGGCAAGAATCAACACCCAAATAGAAAAATATGTTCTTACTGATATTCTTGCTACATTCTAGTTTTCCAATTAAAATTAAAAAATTTTTTTTTTTATTACATTCTGTTATATAATGGAGCTCCACATAGACAGACTGACAGTTTTAGCTAGTGCATTAGAGATAGATTTGAGCTACGGGTTTCATTGTTTTAGTGTGAAGTTATTTGAGTTCAAAAATCTGTCGCTGAACACAATGCGGCTGAGTGACAGGAAAAGTCAGAGATGTAAATAGATACAAAACCTGTGCTGGGCCAAACTCGTGAACATGAAAATTGATGAGATTTGTCACAAGATTCATATTGAGGGAGTAAAACTGGAAAGGAGACAGTCTCTTTCTGGATAGTGATAAAAGCAGATTAGACAGTCTGCCACATGCATGTGTTGATGACAGATACGGTCACTTCCTGGGAGCAAGGAAAACCAAATTGTGGTTGAAATGTAGCAAAAATCCAGGACACTTACCCCATTTAGAAAAAGGAACTGGCAAGAAATTGGCAACGAAACATCAACCCGGTGATAAGCAAAAATAAAGCTCAACTACATAAAAAAAAGCACAAGATATTTGCGTCTATTATTGCTGTGTTATGAAAGGCTTTTGTTTACAGAGGGTGAGGAACGGTGAGACAGATGCAAGCAACTTGAAGACACACAACCTCAGGAGACGAAAGTATGTTACATGATATCTTATTGTAGCAAACACATTTGTTGCAAAACCCAAAAGGATTGATATGCCATAATTATAAACCTAAAAAAATTAAGTTAATAAGATATAATCCCTTTATGAACGAGTACAGAACTATTAAAGAACGTTATAAACATTTTATGAAACGAGCAAATGGTTGTAACAATTAAGTATAGAAATTAATCATAACAATTAACTAGGCACCGCCAAAAATGGCCGCAAAATCAAGTTGTTGTTGTTTTTTAAAACGAAATTACATTTATTAAAATCCATTATTTCTGAGTAACTTTTTTTTTTCCAGAAAGATAAAACCCTGAATTTTATCATATAGAAAACAGAATAATGTAAAACTTTTTCTACTATATTTAATTAAATTTAAATGTTAAATTTTCCCAAAAAGTTAACAATTGACATTTTTTGTCTTGCACAAAAACGTACATAAATATTAAAAAAAAAAAGGTTTTTGAAATAATTTATTTATTTATTAAAAATATTATAATATAAGTACCTGGATTTCAAATAATTCCACTTATTCATATAGGTAACCCGTTATTTCGCGTCAATCTAGACTCTAGATCGACACTGTTTACGTTTGCGTTTGATAAGAAGCAAACTATGGAAGATCAAACAGGCCAAAAAAAACTTATTTTTCAGTGACGAAAATTTCAATGTATTATTAAGCTGAGGCTGGCCAGTACCAGATGGGTGACCATTTGTATGAGTTTGGTTTTTAATGTGTATGTGTGTGGGGGCCAGGCTCCTCAAAATGGGGGTGGGGCAATTTAAAGCAGAATAAAAAAAAATTATTTCAGCGCGTTTGGTCCACCGTAGTCGAAAGGCGGCAAACGTTTTCAAACAGGATCGAAAAAAATGATGCTATTTTTAACACAAAGGGCACAATATTTATCGAATTTTTTTTTTTTGTATCGATTCTTCAAAGCATGTCCTGTTTAATAATGGTCATGCATTATTCGGCTCGCTAAAAAAAAATTGTTAATTTATTTATCAAAGATTTTAAAATGGCTTTTTTCGTATAAATATTAAAAAAAATTTTTTTTTGTTTTGCTTAACTTAAATTAATTATTTTACTTAACATATTCACCGAATTTCACACTTCAAAACTCCAAAGCGGGATAATTAAACACAATCGAAGTTCTGATATTCAGACGTCAAAATAAGGTATGCAAACAATTTTTTTTTTTTTTTTTAAATCTATAATTCTGTCCCTTACAACAACACAATATGTTTTGTTCAGTTTCAGATGATTATTTTAAGCATATTTGTTCCCACTTCAAAACAAGGGGGGGGGTTTGTAAGCAAAAAAAAAAAAAAAAAAAAATATATATAAATATCGTTTATGAAAAATAAGTACACTGTTATAAAGTTCATTCTTCTCTTAATAATCGCTGAAAATTTTGTATTGATCAGATAATTACCTGATTTTTGGTAGATTTTTAAAAAGACGGTCCGTCAAAAAGTACTGACCTGCCCCCCCAGTTTTGGCGGTGCCTACAATTAACTAACGAACCTCCAATCTCGATATATTACAACTCTTCAGAAGTCATACATTACCCTCTTCCTGTTCCTCATCACGGCTTTTTTCAAATTCTATCTTTTCAGTGAGAAATTCAAATAATCCAGTTAAAATCTCCAACAAATTGGCCACTGATGTCCGATCGCCTTCAACAATATCTTTGCCAGTGATATGAGATAAAGATGTGTTAAGAATCTTGTCTGCCAAAACATCAATAACAATTTGGCAATTGTGAATGTCATCCTGCTTTGTTTGTGGATTCGGCAATAATTCTGTCAAAGTAGAAAATAAAAAAAAATTATGTTTCATTATTTTTGAGATGATGATTGATATATCATTCGGACTACTGTTCTCATCTTTGATGAGATTACATTGGCAGAAACATTTTAGAATAATATGAGAACAGAAGTTCAAATAATACATAAAAGTTAAAAACTAAAAAAAAAATTGTCAAAACAAAAAAATTCTTGGATAATCATATTTTTAAAATGTATTTATTACTAAAAAGAAGATTCGACATTACTCGGGATTGAACGAGGATCACTACTACATACTTTTTCACTATGCTAATGACATCATATGACTACCCCCCTCATTAAAATATATATATCTATAAAAGTGAAATTGTCTGTGTGTGTGTGTGCGCGTGTATCTGTGTCTGTACATTTCCCTACCAAACTACTCTGTCAATTTTCAGTCTACAGACTCGAGATTTGAAATAAGAGGTATTGAGATTTGGGAAAATCTTTTTAATCAGTTTTCGACCAGAAATTTGGCTGTCAAGGGGTCAAAGTTTAACGATTTAAGGTTTGAAAACTCTACCAAACTCCTCTGCCAATTTTGGGTCTAAACACTTGAAATTTTAGATGTAGGTTACTTGGACATGGATCAAACTTTTTAATTTGATTTGAGCCCAAAACAATAAATGTTAAGAGGTCAAAATTGGGGTCAAAGTTTTTAAAAATTTGACTTCTGCAGTCTCTACCAAATTACTCAGCCAATTTTTGCTCTAAACATTTTAAATTTTACATAAAATGTATTCAGACATAGAGCAAGCTTTTTAATTGGTCTTTGGCCAAAAGTTTGGCTGCCAAGGAGTCAAAGTTAAAAAAATTTGATCTTTGCGGTCTCTAGCAAACTATTCTGCCAATTTTGGGTCTAAACATTTAAAATTTTACATAAAGGGTATTCAAACATGCAGCAAGCTTTTTAATCAGTTTTTAGGCAAAAATTTGGCTGCCAAGAGATCAAAGTTGAAAAAGTTGACCTTTGCAGACTCTACCAAACTCCTCTGCCAATTTTGGATATAGGTTACCTGGATACGATTCAAACTTATATATATATATATATATATATATATATATATATACATATGCACATAAAGTTATGAACAGTACATAGGGCCCGAGCAAAGCTGGGCTGAACTGCTAGTATTTGATAAAAAACCCCAGAAATCACACAGAATTTATTTTTGTAATGGCATCATGTCACAAGGAAGAAAAGGAAAAACCTATACCTGAAGATGTTATATAGTTGAAACTAAGTTGATTTTAAATAAATATTTATTTCAAACAAAAAAAAAATTCATATTGGCTTGTATTGGCTTCTTAAACTTATAAATTCAAATTTTCAAAACATCTTATCCTCAAGTATAAATCAAAATGTTATTCTATCTATTTTCAAATATAGTTGACTTAATTTCTTTTCAAAATTTCTGACAATCAAACCTTTGTCAATTGGATGCCAGTCGTGCTCAGCTTTGGCATGAAGTGGCCTACAATATAGAATGGCATAATACTCATAGTTTATTCTTTTCATAAGTATTTATTTTTACCTTTTGTTTAAAATAAAAGTCATGGTGATATAGATTTAGTAACTCACCTGGAAGGGATTCTCCATAAAGACCCTCGAATAAAATGATAAAGACATTGGCAGTGATATCCTCCAAGGATTCAACAATGAATGGAACATGTAATTGTGCCAAAAGACTATTTGCCACTTCAACCAAACCTAAAAAGTAAAAATTAAATAATTTTTAAACTCTATCTCTCTCTCTCTCTCTATATATATATATATCTATATATATCTATATATATCTATATATATATATATATATATATATATATATATATATATATATATATATATATATATATATATATATATATAAAAGGAAAAGCAGAAAAATATAGCAGGAAAGATTTTCATATTATTTGGATTACCGTTTTCATCTGGAACATTATTTTCACATTTTGGTTGATGTAAACTCTGACCTTGTTTCTGAATTTTTGAGATGAGGATTGGTTATTCATGATATTTGGATTCATCAGACTACTGTTCTCATCTTGAGTGTGATTTTTACATTTCAGTCGATGTAACCCCTGACTTTCTTCAGGTGTATCTTGTCGAACTTGGGAATGTTTCTGTCAAACTCGGGAATTTGGACAGAATTTCGAGTGGAACCCTTCATTTACTTCATGGGAGTAGCATGCTCTCATTCTATCAGCCACGACTGGATTGGGGTCCTAAGTAATTCGCAATTGTATTTTTTCGGTCACCCACACTGAGGATTGAACCTTCAACCTTCACTTTTACAATTGATTTTTCCAAGAACTTTAACCACTGCGCCACTTGTCCTTAGTACGGGGGAGGGGGGGGGCATTGGAATCGTCCCATCAAAAGTATTTAATTGTAATGTCACAATAATGAGCACATCCAAAAATTATGAAAAACAATACGGTAGAAAATTAATAATTAATGGAAATAAGTTTTTAAGACAACGAAAATCAAGTTTTGTTAAATTGGCCAAAGATTTTCAATTTTCAGAAAATATTTATCTCTTTTGTAACGAGTCAAACTCTTCGGTTTCTTTCTTTTTTTTTTTGCAAAACTTAATTTTGCTAATTGTCTTCGAAAACTATTCTCATTAATAATTAATTTTTCACTTATCGTTTTTCATAATTTTTGGATATGTTCATTATGTGACATTACAATTAGATGTCATTGGTTTTAATTGAAATTCAATATTTTGATTTTCAAATTTTGCTATTGTAATGAAAAAGAACCATACTACCTATTCTATGGTCAGACTGTCAGTAACTAAACTGGCATCTTCATTGGGCAGGCCTTGGTTTCTCCAATGTGCACTCCCAGCAACACTAAAAACAACAGCTGTACAAGGGTGGATAATCTCCATAGGAGTCAACAGCCACTCACACGGATCTTGGATTTGCTTTCGGAAACATTGTAACTTTCGGCACTTGTACAGTTTAATCAAGACATTAAAAAATGAAAATATCGAAAAAAAGGTTATATTGTACGTATCTGTTTTGGACTGAAGATCTTTGAAAAAAAATTTCATTCAATTTGATCGAGTAGTTTTTTTTTTACAGCGGAAAAACACATTCTTATGAGAGCGCGTTGAAGTCAGCCATTATGGAATTTGTTAAACATGCCACGGGGAGATAACTCCAGTTAAAGTGCCGACACTCCCTCCTTTAATACTAGCTTTTCTTGCTAAAAATCGAACCTTTTGCTCGGTATCATAAAAAATTGTTTTTTCATTGTAAAAAAAAACAAACTACTTAATGAAATTAAGTGAAATTTTTTTCGGAGAACTTCGTTCCATAACCGATATGTGCAATATAACCTTTTTCGATATTTTCATTTTTTTATGTCTTGATTGAATTGTACAAGTACCTAACTTTCCTCTGTTTCTCTGTTTTATCATCACATTACATAAACGATGTTTGGCTTTTGTGCATCTATGTTACCATGCTATTTTTTAAATAGTATTTCCAAGTTAAGTTCAATTTTTTACAGTATTTTTGTTTATTAAATTGTTAGGTAAAAATACAGAATAGTTACAAAACATCTTCCTTTCCCCATGTTAAGAATGGGTTTCTAAATAATAACATTACGAATGGGTTTCTCAATAATAACATTATTATTATTCTAAATAATAACATTACGAATGGGTTTCTAAATAATAACATTATGAATGGGTTTCTAAATAATAACAGCACGATAACATAGATGAACAAGTGAAGCATACATAGTCCTCCGTGAGTGCACAGTGAACAAGGCATAAAAAAATGACTAAGTTCAGCATTGGCCCTCTCCTATTTAGCCCCAAAAGTCCTAAATAGGACTGTTAAATAGACATACACAGAAAATTTTGGACAAATATGGTAAAATAGTCCTGAAAAGGGAATGTTTTTATCAGCTCCAAAAGAGCCACTGTGGCACACCGAAGAGTTATCGCGAAGTATAGACAAACAAAATTATATAAAAATTAGTTAGTTACAACTTTTCAGAAAGTTTTATAAAAATCCAAGGCATCAATTTTTTTTTTAATAAGTACAAAAGTATCAATTTTAGCCATTTTAACCCGAAAGGCACCCCTAGGGGGGCAACCGAAGTTTTCCCGGAAAATCCATTCTGTTACTTTTTTACTCATATCATGTTTAATGTTTGTGCAAAATTTCAAAAAATTCCAAGGCGTAGTTATTGAGAAAAGTGTGGATGGACGAATAGATGAGAGTGAATTTACAGGTCCACCCTCCTTTTGTCGGGAGACCAATAAGTCCTCAATGTTTTTGACAGAGGGGGGAGAATTGCCGTTTTCAAAGTTAGCTGTTGTTTTGAATAGATGGTATGTGGAGTTTTTTTTTAATTCATCATCATTCAACTGTACAATCTATCCATCTCAATTACATTTATTCTTCGGTTCTGTAGTAATGTGTTCCAGCAAAAACTTCTTACCTTGGTCAACAGTGGATAGAGTTCTCAGCATCTTAAGACACCTGAAAGAATTGGAAAAGAATAATTTATATAAAGAAACTCATACAATGCTAGAAACATTAGCAGTAGACATTTTTTTTTTACATAAGCATCACTACTTATCAAGGCCCAGGGGCCACTCGAGGATAAGGGTTAAAGAGTGTGTGTTGTCCATATTGCAAAGCAAACAACAAAATTATATATCACCACTTGGGATTTTTAAAAAAAGATAAAAACACTAGATAATATTATTCATAAATCCAGTTTTTAAAAAATCCTTTGTTCACTTTAAGTGTAAAGTAGTCATTAATCTTTGGCACAACCCTAATTGTATTTCTTGGTCTTTAGTTCGAGATATGAATACAATATCGTTTCTCTCTGTGGTCAATGAAGGAAAAGTGTTTCTAGACTGCTGTAATTTTTATTTTTGTCCCAATCCAAAGTGCATCATTTTGGACGGTTGGATTTTATGAAGAACTGACCTTGTGTCTAACTCTGCCCTTGTGGAGACACAAGTAACTAAGGATCCTAATTTTATTTTTATTGTTTCCCTACAGGATTTTAATGGCCCCTCTTTACAAACTGTCGAGAACTTTGCATATCTTGGATCCAACATCAACAAGGGATTATCCATTGAACAGGAGCTACAAACGCGTAAAGGTAGAGCAGCATCTACTTTCAACTGACTACGTGAAAGAGCATGGTTCAATAAATACCTCACTTCTCACACAAAATGCCACATCTACGAATGCTGTGTTCTGAGTACCCTACTGTATGGAGCAGAGACTTGGACCACGTATGCTCGTCACGAGAAAAGACTGAACGTTTACCATCTCCGATGCTTGCAACATATCATGGGCATCAATTGGTGGAATAGAATCACCAACAAAGAGGTGCTAAGACATGTCGGCAACTGCTCCTTGTTCCAGACACTCAAGATCCGACAATCGAGTTGGCTTGGACACCTGCGCAGAATGCCCTATGGCCGTCTCCCTAAGGATATCCTCTACAGCGAACTAGCAAATGGAACAAGAAGCCGTGGTCGTCATGCTGTACTTTAAAGACATGGCCAAACGGGATCTGATCGCTCTTGGCATCGATGTAAATGTGTGGGAGGAGCTAGCCGAAGATAGACCAGCATGGAGGCGTGCCTTGAGTAAGGGTGGCGAAGGACCTGAGAACCTTTGGTTCGAGAGGCTGGCGTAGAGAAGACAAAACTAGTGACTACGTTTACTGCTGCTTGCATTAATCTTCCGTAGATTATTATTATTACTTTACAAACTACTTTTTAAAATGAAAAAATCTGAAAACGAACCGAAAAAGCAAAACAAGCATTTTCTTCATTATTCTAGAAAAGGGTATTTCACAGAAATCAATAAGCAATGGCTCGTAGAATATCTCTAACATGTATTGTTCCCCCGATTTATTGGAGAGGGACCTATGTTTTCAGTGGCATCCGTGTGTCCGGATTATTGCCAGATAGCTGTACATTAGTTTTCCCTGAAATTTTGCCACAAATTGTATTTCATTAAATAGATGTGCACAGTAAAAAAAAATATATTCCTCTTGTAAAAATGATTGTTTTTTGGTCCCCCCCGATTTATCGGAGAGAGACCTATGTTTTTAGTGGCGTTCGTCCGTGCGTCTGTTAGTTCGGATCATTGACAGATAACCATCTATTAGTTTTCCCTGAAATTTTGCCACAAATTGTATTTCAGTAAATAGATGTGCACAGTTAAAAAGTGTTTTTTTGCAAAAATTCCCGTTGCATCCTCAGGGGCTCAAAAGAGGTAAAAAATGCCCCCAAATTGTAAAAAATTACACATTTTGCCCCATAACTATTGATCCATTCATTAGATTTTTTTAAAACTTGGCCAAAATGTGGAGCCCATTGTCCTTATTATAAATCCAGTTTGGGTAACCCTGGCAAAATTCTGGTTCGTGTCCCCGGAGACTTCCAGTGCTAAAAACGCCCCTTTTTTGCGGCTCTTTTTTCATATTTCTTAACAAAAACTTGATTTGTCTGACTATATAGTGATTTTTCATGGTAGTCAACCCAAATATACATGTGTTAAGGCCTGAAACTGCACTGTTATCCATTTACACCGAGAATCAGCGTTCCCAGGGTCTCAAAAGAAGTAAAAAATACTCCAAAATGACATTTTTGGCCCCATAGCATTTGATCCATCGATTAGATTTTCCTGAAACTTGGCCAAAATGTGGAGGATATTGTTCTTAATATTAATTCAGTATGGGTGATCCTGGCAAAATTCTGGTTCGTATCCCTCTGGGACTTTTAGGTCTAAAAAACATGCGTTTTTGAAGCTCTTTTTTCATATTACTCAAGAACTTGATAGATATGTCTATATAGTAGTTTTCCATGGTGCTGAATTCAAATATACATGTCTTAAGGCATGAAACTGCATCATTTGTCCATTTTCACTGGAATTCGGCGTTCCCAGGAGCTCAAAAGGGGTCACAAATGCCCCAATGTTGCAAAAAATGACACTTTTTACTCCACAACTTTTGCCCCACCCATTAGATTTTTCTTAAACTTGATGAAAATGTGAAGGCAACGTTGGTCCTTTACACTTCTCACATTCATCATTTCTTCACTATTTTTTTGCGGCGTCATTTCATATGCAGCACCAGAGGGAGACCATGCATGTGCGGCTTGTTATAAATGATGTTTATGCGTTTTGCTTCAAGTTTCCAATTTGGGCTCATTTCCTTTTCCATTCCGGATAACAACATTTTGCTTTTTCATCAACAAACCATATGCCCAAATGCGACGGCCATAGTAGATAACTTATTATTCATTACCTAAGGTTTACATGTGTGCATTTCTCAATAGATTTTAACTTGAAATGATGTTTCTGTTACAACTGTCTATGCGTAATTTTTTTCTTGCAATCTATTCACACTGTGATTTAGTGACTTTGTTTTGTTTAGTGTTAATTTGGTATTTATTTTGCTTTTACTAATAAGTTACGTGAAAATTTAACTATTTGAATTGTCTCCCTTTGTTCCTAGTAGAATTCTTCAAAAATTAAAACAAAACAAAAAAAGTGTTTTCTCAACCTAAACTGCACAAGTACCTTATTGGGACAACTTTAGAATAAGAAACAAGTCTATTAATTTCCCTTTATTTAAACCATCGCTCGAGCAAACGGAGAAGAAAGAGAATAGCTTATACAAGCTAATATCCTTTTCACGTTCGCTCGTCTCGCATGCCAGAAACGCCAACATAAGCATTAAAATCACATTTTTTTTTCTTTTCTTTTTTTTTTTTTAAAGATAATACCAGCAATGTAGAAGTCTTCGTTTTATTTTAAACTGTAAACATTTGTACAAAAGTAAAAAGTCGCTACGTTATCTAAGTTTAGAAGAAGAATTGTATTTAGGGATAATAAGCCAACTAAAACGAAAACAAGGTATTATTATTATAGATGACACTCCCACCCCTCGAGATTGTACCCTTTTATTATTATTATTATTATTATTATTATTGGTACTTCTACAGTTTATCGCCGAAATGGAGACGCCATTTTTTTCGGGCACCTGTCATTAGAATCAGAGAGAGAAATCAGTATTTTAAATTATGGCCGAAGTAGGAAATAAATAACAAAATAATTAAACTAGATATTAATTACTCCAGGAAAGAACTATGAAGAAAAAAAAAAAAGTTATAAATAAAGAAAGTCAAAGAGAACATAAATCCGTAATTGTTTTTGGAAATGTTTCGATTTAATTAATAAAAACGGGAAAGTTTTTCATGAAACGTATATATTTTTAAAAAACTTTGCAGAAAGTGTGGGATCAGTTTCATATATAAATTTAACGTCAAATGATCTCCATTTATCGGCACATTCTAACTCTTTAAGGCGGTTAATTAAATCATTTAATTTAAATGCTTTCACTACTAATCCTAAGTCCGAGTGGCAAGGTCATCAAAACACATGTGAACGCCTAAAAAGTGCAGAATACGAAACGTTTTTTTTTTTTTTTTTTTTAAAGATTTTCAAGTTAAATTTAATTTTTAAATTGTTAAGTAAAAGTACAAAAGTTAAAAATTAAAAAAAAAAAAAGTCACCCTCACCTCATGTTAAGAATCATTCTTAAACAATGAGGTTCTAAATAATACAATTGATTGTTTTCAAGAGTTCCGTCTACGGCAAGGGAAGAGTTAACAAAGTCCTCCTCATGTTAAGAATGGCTTTCTAAATTTGTCGGAGGATGTTAAACTGCCCAATTACCATTTTTCCCCGTTCCGCCTAGTTTTTCAGTGTTTAGGCCTACTCGTAATAGCCTAAAAAAGTATAATTTTTTAAGGGGATTGATTAGCTTAGGATTTTAATTTACAATAACATCGAAAAATAAATAACTCAAGAAATGATTAATTAATTTAAAAAAAAAATAGGCAACCACAATTTTTTGAGGGTGTAAAACAAAAACAAGAATTCATAACATGTCCATGCCTGTCGTCAGCGTCAAAAACAACAGAGAAAAACAGAGGATTCTAACGTTATATAATCGTTGAAATAAATATATTTTTTTCTTAAGTAAATTATCATCATGTATTATTTTTCAGTTTATATACCTGCTTGCGAATAGTTTATTCCTAGAATCAAATTATCCTGCTCATAAAATACGGTCGGGTGTTGTTTTAGTCGACTTTAAATCTGCCCGTTTTAAACAATCGAGTTCGAGAAAAGAAACGTTTTGATTGGTTCATTTTTCGTTGTCATGCCTTCCAGATAAGAAGCTGAAAACGGTGTAAAAACGAAATAGTTCCTTCAAAATTTTATCCTAGATTCTAACACACACACACACACACACACACACACATACACACACATACACATACATTGGATCACCTTAAATAATTGATGTTCTTATCTATGTGTTTTTAACTCTAATTTTCAATATATGCACAAAATTTATGGTCATTCATAATGATTATTTTGCTAAATACATTTCCTCTGAAGATATGAGCCATTTTATAGGAGCGGCGGCGTGTTTGCGTGTTGCTTTTGTAGTCGGGGTTCCCACTTATAGGAATCTGAGCTAGAGTCACTATTTAGTAAGGGTGTGAGTCAGTCGGTGTCCACCAATTCATGATCGAGATTTATTTTTAAGATCGAGGTTGCAGGTGCAGGAATCTCTAGAAATCGAAAGTGGTAGAGTATCCGTGGGACCGTTAAAGGTAAATTTAACCAGATCTCCGATTAACAGTAGGTTTTCACCAAATCACATCCTCACACACATAAAATAAGAAATATAGAAATAACTCCGGCAAATAACGACACTTGACAAAGAACTCAAGATCGATGTATTGATATGAAATAATATTTATTTACGTGTTAGAGAAATGTTAATTCAAATCGTTCCAATGTTAGTGTTTTCTTATAATGGGTGTTCATTATACAAATTATGCATGTGTGCGTGTGTTCATCATCACATAAGAAAACCCTGGTTCGAAAAAAATTTGTTGAAAATTAGATTTAAATTCCTGTTCGCTGTGGTGATTTTCCACGATGGGCGTTGAACAGAAAAACTGGTTTGATTTTGTCTGTAGCGTGCATAAAGTCCAGAAGAATAATTTTGACGTCTCCCTTTTGATGGAGTTTCATTGAAATGTGTCAGGTTGGAGAAATCTGAATATTCCAGCCTGTTTGCTGTATTACTGTGTGTGGAACGCAACATAGTTCCTTTATTACATGTGTGCGGATAAGCAAATCGCAACGTTGTGTGTTTGCGCATTCTGATATACGTGGGTGTTGAAAAAAACTCCCTTGTGGCGAGATGCTGAAGACGGAACCCCATTATGCAATGCCTGTGGAATATGGAATTATAAGTTAAGAAAATGCAAGCCTCGTTGCCAAAGATCTTGCTATGATACGGACTCCGTTAGTGGATCAGACTTGGACAATTCTCCGAAAACCAATTCTAAGCAGGCCCATAATGAGTCTTTTGAAAGTCTATCGAAAGTATGCAATTCCTGTGGCACCAACTTTGGTTCCTTCAATAAATCCTGACCATTTCAGTGAACACATGGTCAATGAGAGTAGAACAAACGAACTTCTATCTGATCTCTACGAGGAAGATATAGATAATAGCAACAGTCAAGCTAGCAAACAGACAAGTAACAGAACAAATGACAGTTCCGAAAACAGAAATCCAAGACACCCACTGAGTGAAGAAATTTTATCATCAACTTTGTCCCGTGGAAGTTAATTCTTCTTAAACAATTAATCGTTACTACTAACTCTGAAACTGAAGGAAAAAATTACAAACAAAAAGAGAAAAAATAGGAGAAACAGAATTTATTAACAAAGATATCTAAAGAAAAAGTAATGACCTCTATGGGCTGCCAAAAATGTCCATCTGGCTTACAAGAGTCTTGTCTTGTAGTAGTAATCAAAACGGGGGAGAGAGAGTGAAGGGAAATAGAAGGAAAGAGAGATAGAGAAGGAGGAAGAAGGGGGAAAAAGGAGGGGATCACTTACTGGAAGCTTCTGGGCGCCCTTTTACGAAAGGAACATTTAGAAAGTTCGTTTTCTTGTGGGTTTTATTTTTTGAGTTTGTGTTGTTTAAAAGTTCCCTTTTTCTTTCTTTTCCTGGAAATTCGTTTTTCGTAGTCCTTTCAGCAAGGTCGAAATTTCTTGAGGCTGTATATTCTGGTGTTTTCTGGTATCTTCGAAAACTTCCCTGCGGCGAATATTCTGTTCAAAACATCTATTATCTTTTCTCGATAATAGAATTAGTTTTCAAGTGTCTTAGAAAACTAGATTCTTCTTTTCAACTTCTATTATCTTCTCTCGATAATAGTATTAGTTTTCAAGTGTCTTAGAAAACTAGATTCTTCTTTTCAACATCTATTATCTTTTCTCGATAATAATATTAGTTTTCAAGTGTCTTAGAAAACTAGATTCTTCTTTTCAACATCTATTATCTTCTCTCGATAATAGTATTAGTTTTCAAGTGTCTTAGAAAACTTGGTGCTTCTTTTCAACGAATTTAATGTCTCGTCAAGACAGAGTTGTACAACGCCTTAGTAAATTCCAGGCGTCCTTTTTTATCCGAGACCTACAGTTCGACCGTTCTGGTCCCCTCGAAGCCTTGTTCACAACTGACTATTTTAACTCAAAATATCACACACGTGCCTCAATTTAGCGCGAAAACGTTGCATCCAATCAACGGGCATAAGGGAGTCAGGTGACATAAAAAAAAGGGGGAAGCTAGGGAAGGGGGTAGGAAAGGGGTTAAGAAGAAAGGAAGGAAGAACAGAGCAGCAAAAAGAAGGAAAGAAAAAGGAAAGAAAGATGGTGGAAGATAATTTCCACATGAGACAGAGAAAGCCACCCACTTATTTAAAAGATTACGTCACTAGCAATAATCTAAGTGATTAAGATGAAGAATGTATAAATTCTTGTGAAAATAAAGCTATCCCTGGGACATATCATGAAGCCATAAATTCACCGGAGGCTAATAAATGGAAAATGGCAATGAAGAAGGAGATGAATTCCTTAAAGGAAAACAATACTTTCACTCTGACAACCCTTCCTGAAAACAAAAATTTAGTTGGGGAAAATGGGTGTATAATATAAAAAATATAATATAAAAAACAGATGACAAAAATAATGAAGAATACAAAGCTAGATATGTTGCCAAGGGGTACAGTCAGATAAAAGACATAGACTACCATGAAACATATGCACCCACCACAAAAATGACCACTATCCGAATTCTAATGCAATTTGCTGTGCAGTATGATTTGATAATTCACCAGATGGATGTCAAATCAGCATATCTAAACGCCAAAATAAACTGTAATTTTCACCCAACAACCCGAAGGATTCATTGCTCCAGGCAATGATGGGCTTGTTTGGAAATTAAACAAATCACTCTATGGTCTAAAACAGAAGGGTAAAAATTGGAACGATCTACTGAGTAAAGAACTTCTACAAGAAAAATTTAATAAAATCACTATCGGCCCATGCATGTTTGAAAAAGTTGTTAAAAATAAAAGAATTATTATTCTCGTATGGGGCGATGATATCTTGATTTTATTTATTTTATTTTTTTTTTATTACATTTTCACCCCAAACAAGGCACATTGCCACTTTGGTGTAGGGGGCTACTATCAGGGGAAACATCTACTGGGGTACTATGTAGGGATTAGGGCAGCAAGATGTTGATTCACGCTGCACTTGAACTTCTGCATGTCAGTACAGTTGGGGAAGCAGTGACCTGGAATGGAATTCCAAAGTCTAGCAGTTCTGGGGAAGAAACTACTGGAGTAGAAAGATCTTTTACATCTAGGGATCTCTACAGTGTGGGGGTGGGAATTTGCAGCTTGTCGGGTCTGTCGAGGGTGTTCACGTCGTGGGGGCACAAGTGCTTGCAGTTCTTCAGAGCATTCACCATTATAATACTTGTAGAACAGGCAGAGGGATTGCCGCAAATAACTTAGACACAGTAACGGAAGTCAAGACCCTACTCAAACAAAAGTTTGACATGAAAGATTTAGGTAAAATCTCAAGATTTCTTGGTGTGGACTTCATAGTCAAACCAAATGAAATAGAAATGAATCAACGGACATATACTGAGAAAGTATTAGAAAATTTTAATATGCTAGACTGCAAACCCAGACTAACACCCGGTGAAGAAAAATTAACTTTCTCTAAGGAAGCAAAATCCTTTGATTCCACAAGGTACAGAGAGGCTATAGGAAGCCTGGTTTACTTATCTACTTGCACCAGACCCGATATTTCATGGGTCGTAAATAAATTATCACAGTACAACCCCCCCTCCCCAATTGAACACTGGAATGCATTGAAGCATGTATTCAGGTATCTGAAAGGGACTTTAAATTTTTGTTTTTTCTTTCAGGAAATATGAAGGCGGCCTGAAGTTAACAGGATTTACCAATGCTGATTGGGGAAACTCTGAAGACAGAAAAAGTATGTCGGGTTATTGTTTTTCCCTAAATGAAGAAGGACCTGTTATAGCCTGGAAAAGTAAAAAGCAGTCTACTGTAGCTCTATCTACATGTGAGGCTGAATATACGGCAATGACACCAGCCATACAGGAAGCACAATATATACTGCAATTAATAAACGATATGAACAATACAAAAGAATGGAAGCAACAATATATTCTGACAACCAGAGCGCAATTTGCCTTGTAGAAAAACTCTATAACTAATCAGCGGGTAAAATACATAGACATAAAATATCACTACATATGGGACAAAATAAACAACGGTACAATCGAATTGATCTATGTGCCTACCGAATAAAATATGGCAGACTGCTTCACAAAACCCCTGGCGAGGACCCGCATGGACTATGTAAAATTAAAATTATCAGGATGTAAAGTTTAAGCAGAGGTGTTAAGAGAGTAAACTTAGTATCCTGAGTTATCCCCCTTTGGTTTGAGAACTCTACCCTTAAGGAGCCATGTTTCTTCCTTTCCGGTGTTAACCTTCTTAAAATAAAGACGTTGATAACCTATCTCTGCGTGTGGATCTTCCTTCTTTTACTGACCGCCACATACATTTAACATGTCTACTTTAACATGAGTGTTACGGAAGTGTCTCTGCCAAAAATTTGTTCCAGCCGTATGTAGCGGTTGCTAAACATTGAAAATCCATGGACTAAAGAAATAACTTAAAATTTATTGTATTCTTTGTTTTAAGCAATATTCTGTACTTTTACTTCACAGAATTTAACTATAAGTATTACAATGTTTATTTTGCTCTATCTTGTATATTGAGCTATTTTATTTGACTGGGATTGCCTTACATAAAAAATATTTCTTCTCAACAATATTTTATAAGACTGTAAACTACAAGATGAATTAATCAGTGATTTAACTCATAGTCTGGATATATATATATATATATATATATATATATATATATATATATATTGTCGTGGTTTCAACACGAGAAAACACTTCTTTGCTTAATCAACTATTAATACTACACTTTCCTTTTAACAGCACAGGCTGTTTGCTGGAACTATTAATATTACCCTTTTCTTCTAACAACATTATTCTGCTTGCTGGAACTGCTAGTACTATCCTTTTCTTTCTACCAGCATAATACTGCTTGCTGGAACCATTAATACTATCCTTTCCTTCTAACAGTAAAAGGCTGCTCGCTGGAACAAGAAAACAATATGGTGCCTTCATGTGCAATTTGTTAATGATCAAACAACTATAACGATACAGCAATATTATCGCAAACCTTTTTATTTTACTGCACACAACTCCATTGTGACATGCTGTAACATATTGACAAAAAGCACATGGTGGTCGTTTTCTCCTTTTTCGCAGCAAATTTATCTTGATCTTAATTTTAAAAATCTGATCAACGATATTTTTGTTGTACATTTAAGTGTCTATCTAGGTATCCGTCTATCTGCCTCTCTGCCTCTGTCCCTATATGTCTTTCTTACTCTGTCTGTGTATCTATCTGTCTCCATGTACATTTGCTTGCTGTTATGGCAAACCTCGAATATCATGTTTAGTTTTTTTTTGTTTTTTTTTGCAGAAAACAACAATTTTAATTAACAACAGTAGAATTGTAGTAATATAGTTGGGGAAAAGGAAAATATAAAAAAAAAGAAACAATTGGTTCATTTTAAGTTTTAACTATTGTAGCGCATATACAGAGCAGCCATGTTTTTAAAATCTAGTGTGTTCGTTTATTCAATAAGGTGTCTATTCTTGAATAGGCAAGCTGAGAGCTGGCAACCAATGAGAAGTGTTGGAACTGTATAAGGGAGAAATTATTATTTTGTGTAATGGGAAGTGGAAAGTTAATTGTTTGTATAGGAGTTCATGGTCCACTTAAGAAGGGTGCCTGGAAAACATAGTTATAATGGGTATATATCTTCTGAGTGTAGACTGGTGGCAGGAAGAGTACTGCAGATAGAGTGGGAAAAATAAGAACTACTTCATCTGTTGATCGTGGCGATCGTAATAATGCCTCTCGTAGGATGAAATATAGGTTTTTATTCTAACGAATAAATGTGTCTATAAAGGCATTCTAAAGATATAAGATGGTGGATAATAGTTTAGACATAATCAATTTGTATGTGGCATCTGTTTTTGCAAACCTATGCTAATTTGGTCCAGAAGGGAATTTCTGCAATCAAATATTATATATAGGATAAGATAGTTAAGTAATTAGTTAAGAGAATCTGTGAGCTATTTTTCTCCAAAATAAAATGAAAACTAAAACTTCTAATGAACATCTTAGTTTCTTTTTCTGTATATGCTAAAAAGTTGTATTCGTCAAGCTCCATTTACAATGACCTCCAGCCATGTGGCAAGGAAGACAAAGGAATTAATGTAGCACTCACTAGACGAAACTATGATGGTGACAATGAATAGGGGCAAGAAACGATGAAGGGAATTGTGTAGCATCAGTCAATAATGAAAAAGAAAATAGACAGTAAGAAAAAGGTAATTTATGCACTAAAATTATCAGACACATTCAAGTTGGTCCCTTGACAATAAAAAAATAGTAGAGAACTAAGGAACACACGACAGATGCATTAAAGAAAGTGACCCAAAATAATCATGTATAAAGACTTTAAATAATGAAAGCGTCACAGTTGAGCAATCTTGCCTACATAAAATGTCTAGATAGCTTAATTGGCATTTCCCCCAGATGATCAGTAATAAATTGATCGCTTCTCAAAAGCCTGGGATGGTGGACTTCTAAGAACTACACGGAACCATTACTCCAGCCCCACAGACCAGGGTTAAGAAGATGTGGCATCTTCTGACCCTGCGTTTTCATTCCACTCTTTGTTGTTTGAAAGTATCTACAGTTGTTTTAACCAAAACAATTTGCTGCCTAAGGAACAAATAGACTGTCGAAAAAAATCATGTGGAACCAAGGACCAGCTTCTGATCAATAAAATGATCCTGAGAAACTGCAAACAAAGCTACTAACCTGATCATGAGCTGGGTAGATTATAAGAAAGCATTTGACATGATGCACGCTTGGATAAATTCTTGGAATTTTTTTGGAATTGTTTCCAATATCAAAAGAACTTTAAAAAATAGCATCAAGAATTGAGAAAACAATTTAACTTCAGGAAATGTTGCATTAGGCAAAGCGAAAATTAAAAGAGGGATTTTTCCAAATTTCTCTTTGTTGTCTGTCACGAAATGTGAAAGCAGGATATGAATTTGGAAAAGGACTTCCTACAGTCAACCACCTATTAATCAGGGATGACCTTAAAGTTTTAGAAAAATGAGAATCAACTTGATACCCTGATGAATACGATCAGATTGTTTAAAAATGACACACAGATAATATTTGGCATCAACAAATTCTTCTCATAAAAAGCGGTAAACTCTTCCACTCGGATGACCTTGAACTTCCAACAACAGATCTGATAAAGAATGTTGACAGTGAGAGAGGCTACAAAAACTTGGAAGTCAATAAGATTAAGAACATGAACATGAAAAACCCGGTGACAGCCGAGTACAACATAAAATCAAAGATTGTCAGGATACAATATATGGCATCAATACTAGAGCAGTAACTATAATTCAATATACCATTGGTATACTTGACTAGAATGTAGATGAATTAAAATGTTTGGACGCAAAAACACGTAGAATGCTTACAATTTATAAGGCTTGTGCTTTAAAAGATGTATATCGATTGTGTCTACCTAAAAAAGAAAGCAGTCGGCGTTTATTTTAGTTAATTAAATAAAAGAAAGGAGATCAAATGTTTAAAGAATTAATAAGATGTATTAATTACCTCCGTTGGACCGGTCAGGAATAACCGATTAAGACTGGAAGCCATATCAATTAGGAACAGAATAGGACAAAATAAATCTAAGCATATATTTACTAAAATTATATATTAAATAAAAAATTGAAAAATTGATATTAAAATAAAATAAAATATATAAAAATAGGGACAGACAAGTTATAATTAAATAAAAATGAACATCATTATAGTTAATGTGTGCAGTTCTGGTTTTTCCTCAAACAGAAAACAATATGGCTGACGAGAGCCTAACATTACTTAACATTAATTGGGCCCCCTTATGTTAGGCTTGAAACCGATGGTACCAATGTTTTTCTGACCTTTCTGTACAGTTTTAAATAAATAAATATTAAGCTCTTATATTGAAATTTTTTTCTTTGTAATCAAGCACTTTGTTGGAGTTCTTTCCCATAAAACAGTAAACAAATATATATATATTACAAAGGAGTCATGACTTATCAAGGCCCAGAGACCACTCGAGGATAAGTGTACAATTGTCAATGCGACAATGACGTAGTAATTGTTAGTAGTGGAAATTTGGTAAATTGGATTACTTAAGGGGAACGGCTCATCAAGAACTTGTTTATGTTGGACTTGAAGGCAACCATATTATAGTCAGCCGGAAAGCAGGCAAATGGAAGAGAGTTCGACAGGTGAAAGAAAGAAGCTTTGTTCATGGAATCTACATTTAGGTTTAGGCACGGATAAAGAGTGGGGGAAATTATTGATAGTGTTTTCAGCAAGACGAGTGTTTCTCGTGAAAGTTTGGTGAGGGGGGACCATAGATTGGAGCTCAGACGAGCACTTGCCATGAAAATAACGATAAAGCAGAGACAGGCTCACAATGTCTCTTCTGTGAGAAAGATCTTGCAGGGAAGAGAAAAGTGCATCCTCTACTAGGCTATGAAGTCTATTTTGAACTCTATCAAGGCAGGATAAGATCTTTCTAATAACTCCTTCTCAGATGTGGCAACAATACTCTGTCAAGGCAGGATAAGGTATTTCTAGCAGCTCCTGCCCAGATGTGGAAACAGTACTCCATCCTTGGACGTACCTGGCTCTTATATGGGTAGAAAATTGCATCAGCAGTGAGATATCTACTGGATCAACAGAAGGGTCCCATCATTTTTCCAGCAACCTTGGCAACAGATTTGATGTACGTGTTCCATTTCAGATCAGGAGTAATGATCAACCCCAGGAGCTTGTCAAAACATGGAGCCTCCCCAAGATGAGAGCCATTCATTTCAATTGATGACAGATGGGGATCAGAGTGTTGATGATATGAATTCAGTGGAGACAAACGTTTGGTTTTAGATGCATTAAAAGTAACAAGCCACCTCTTTCCCCATTGTACTACATGCTCAAGATCAGAAGAGAGAGAATCAGAGAGAACTTGGTCGTTTACAATCTTTGATGTACTGCCATAGATGGTAGTGTCGTCAACATAAATATCTACAAATAATCTAAGGATATGATTTGGAAGATCATTGATGTAGATTAGGAAGAGAGTTGGACCTAGGATGGACTCCTGAGGGACTCCAGCATTAATACTGTGTGCTTCTGATTTCTGCACATCAACCACTACTCTTATGAACTTATCAGAGAGAAATGATTTAATAATTGAGAAAACATTTCCAGCTATACTATAACTGGAGATCTTGTGAAGTAGACCTTTATGCCATATTCTATCAAAGGCCCTAGAAAGGAAGCCTCTGTCAAGAGATTCGCTAATCCTGTCAGATATAACCATAAGCACATCTGCTGTAGATCTAGCAGAACGGAAACCATATTGTATGTCACTAAGAAGTTTATTTTAGCTGAGGTGGTTGACTACTTCTCTATTTAACACAGATTCCATCAACGTACTCATGACACACAGGAGACTTACAAGTCTGTACTGAGAGGGAGGTGACTGATCACCTGAATTCTTAAATACGGGGGCTACTGATGACGTTTTCCAGGGTGTTAGGAAGCAATTCTCCTTAAGACAACACTTAAACAGCTTTGTAAATATGGGAGATAGTTCTGGTTGAAGTTTTTTTAGCACTATAATAAGAATGCCATCAGGGCCAGTTGCTTTACTGGAATCAAGGTTCTTGATTAGCTTGGCAACATCATGCACAAATATTTGTATGCTGCATAGAGTGTTTTCTGATACAGGAGGAAATACTGGTTACATGGTGTAGAATTAGCTGCAAAGTTCTTGGCAAAGAGTTTGGCTTTGTCTGATGCTGACGAGATTACCTCAGGTCCATTGATGATAGTTGGAAGAGCACGCTTCTGTTCAGGATCCTGTTCACTATTTGCAAAACTGATGGGAACCAAGCCACTGCTCGGCTACTTTAGATTTGACGGACTCAGCATACAATTCTCTTGCATTCTTTATTACTCTTTTACAGTAGTTGCTGGCAGTCCTAAAAGCAGCTTTAGTCTCAGTAATCTATTATGTTGGAAGCAATGGAAAAAGTGATTTCTGTGCACAATGGCAGCAACCCATTCTGGAGCAAACCACGGTTGGCTGTAAGATTTTTGCTGGAACTTTTTTGAGGGTATGAAACGGTCTATACCTACAATTAACCATTCAATCAGGTCTGATACTATAGAGGACACATGCTGTTTAAACATGAAACAGAGGTATATCTGATATAAATCCCAGTCAGCCATAGTGTATCAATATACTGTACGATGGAGAGGTACGTCTGAGGACTTATTACATTTGGTTTTTATCTTAACTGATACAACCGAGTGGTCGGAAGATCCCAGTGGAGACAGAACAGAAGATGAACAGAGCTCAGGGCAAGTTGTGAGAAAAAGGTCTAGGAGACTTGCATACTGGGCATCAGTGTTGGGTACACGAGTGGGTTTGTGAACAATCTGAGTGAGGTCATAAGCAATGGAGAAATCATGACAGAACCTCCCCTCATCATCTGTCTTGTTTGAGTGGTTTAACCATTCCACATTGTGAACATTGAAGTCTCTACAGATGTAAATATTAGCTGAAGGATGAGCATACAGGATGTGGTCAATTTTCTCAGATGTACTTTTAAAGATAGTAACTCCGCTGTTGTGGGAGTGATAGAGAGCAAGTATAAATGAAGTAGTGTGAACAAGTGGAACTCAGAAACACATATAGGGTAATTTAGGATCTTCTCTGGAGATGTCCCTACCACATGGAAAGCCATCTTTAATGTAGTCACATATTCCATGCCCATGGCAATTTTGGGGGTCAGAATGCAGAGTATCCTTTAATTCCAAGCTCATCTAGGGAAACAGTCGCTCCAATATCAGTTTTGCTTAGGAATAATAGGTCTGGTTTAGTCTCCTGTAGTTGAATTTTGTCCTCTGGAAGGTTGGAACATAGACCCCTGATGTTGGAGAAGGAGACATGGTAGTGCGGTGTCTACATTATATATATATATATATATATATATATATATATATATATATATATATATATATATATATGTATATATATATATACTAGCAGTTCCGCCCGGCTTTTCTTGGGCCTTATGTACTGTTCATAACTTTATGTACATATGTATATACTAAAAAGTGTGAATATGTACGGTAATATCTTTCTATATAATAGACTTCCTTAACTACCATAGAGAAAAGTTGATAGAGGCTGCACACGTCAACTTCTTTTAACTTTGACCCCAATTTCGACCCCTTAACATTGATTGTTTTGGGCTCAAATTTAATTAAATTGTTGTATCCATGTCAAAGTAACCTACATCTACAATTTCAAGTGTTTAGACCCAAAATTGTCGGAGGAGTTTAGTAGAGTCTGTAAAGGTCAACTCTGTAAACTTTGACCTCTTGCCAACCAAATTTTCGCCACAAAAACTGATTAAAAAGCTTGCTGCATATCTGAATACCCTTTATGTAAAATTTCAAATGTTTATACCCCAAAATTGGCTTTATAGTTTGCTAGAGACCGCAAAGGAAAAATCTATTGAACTTAGACCCCTTGGAAGCCAAATTTTCAGAAAAAAAAAAAAAAACGATTAAAAAGCTTGCCCTATGTCTGAATACACTTAATGTAAAATTTCAAATGTTTAGACGAAAAATTGGCTGAGTAATTTGGCAGAGACTGCAGAGGTCAATTTATGTTTATCTTTGACCCCAATTATGACCCCCTTAACATTTACTGTTTTGGGCTCAAATTAAATTATAAAGTTAGATCCATGTCTAAGTAACCTATATCTAAAATTTTAAATGTTTAGACCCACAATTTGCGGAGTTTGGTAGAGTTTTCAAAGGTCAAATCAGTGAACGTTGAACCCCTTACAGACAATTTCTGCCTGTAAACTGATTAAAAAGATTTTCCCAAAATATGGATACCCCTTATGTCAAATCTCAAGTCTGTAGTTATTTGGATACACATACGGAGAGACAGACACAATCACAGACATTTTCATTTATATATATATACTAGCAAAAGTACCCATCGTTGATTGGGTTCAAAAAACGCGTACAGAACATGGACTCTGATTTATAGAAAGTATGATATGAATAAGGAAGGATTGTAAAGAGATAGCTTCGAATTTGGGGGTATCAAAACCAAAGCAAAATATGATAAAAGTAAAAATAAAATAGATAAACCTCATAATTTATTATACCATACCTCTTCACACTGAAACACTTATCACAATATTCTGTGGATCTATATTAAAAAACCTTGTTAAACTTTGTGACATATTTCCATTCTATGGAGGTCAGGCGCAAACGAACATCCCATAATTTTATTATACCATATTTCTTCGAACTGAAACATAATTATCAAAGTATACTTACACAGATAGATATGAAAAGTCTTTATTAATGTTTGTGCCTATTTCAATTCTATGGAGGCCAGGTGCGAACGCAGACCCCACAATTTTATTATACCATCCCTATTCAAGTTAAAACATACTTATCAAAGTATTCTCATGTACATTTATATCAAAAACACTTGTAAACGTTTTTTTAAATTTTTTAATTTTTTATTTCCATACTTTGTGGACCAGGCGCGAACGCAGACCCCACAATTTTAATGAACCACTGTTCTGCCAGATCAAACATACCCATTCCTGTGTCTTGATACATCTTCTATCATTATATGTATTCAGTTTTTTAAAATAGTCAACCATATAGGAGACTATTCGTGACCAGACACACACACACACACACACACACATACACAAACAGACATTCAGCTTTATATTATATTGTTGGCTGACTTTTGTGAGCTGCGACGTTGTTTAGCTATGAAAATAATTATATAATCTCTCACATTCTGAAAAATATATATATATAATAAGTTATAAAATATATATGGCAATTAAGCTACACAGAATATTCCACGTTTCATTCATGCTAGAATTCATCAAGCTTATGCGAAGAGTTGTGGTTGTCTTGCATTTTTATATACGCACATTCTATTGAGTTTTTTAGTTAGCCAATCAGCCAAAAAGCGTATATAAAAACGCAAGATGATCAGAACTCTTTGCATAAGCCTGATGAATCCTAGCATGAATGAAACACGAAATATTCTGTGTAGCTTAATTGCCATATATATATTTTATAACTTACTACCTAGCTCTACCTACGTATTGAGCACTGTTGAAGTAAATACGCATAAATTTATACTTTCGTATATTAATTTATGTGATTAAATGAAGTAGTTATATATATATATATATATATATATATATATACTTGTTTATTGTTATATAAACATGCTCACATCCCGCTGCTACAAATAGCCACTTGTTTCAATCAAACAACAGATATCATCAGGCAGCGACGAGTATATATATATATATGCCTAATAAATGGTAGTGAGATCAAAACTAAAAAATACATATGTGACTTTGGTGCCATCAGCTAGAAGCAAAACCAAGGTGGAATCGCCAGATAGGCGAAGACAAGGATCAAGAAATCAAGCAGGCATATATATATATATATATATGTATGTATATAATTTTCAGAATGCGAGAGATTATATAATTATTTTCACAGCCAAACAACGTTGCAGCTCACAATAATCAGGCAACATGGTTTGTTGGCTGTCATAGCTCTTGTGAGTTGCGACGTTTTTTGGCTGTGGAAATAATTATATATATATATATATATGTATATATGAGCAAACAGTTAATAAAATATGTTAAAAAACACTTTGAAATGAGTTAAAAACATATTTAATCCGAAAAGGAAACACTAGATAAATGGATAGTCCTTAATCCGCGGAGCTTTGAAGAAATGCTCTCCTTCTCATCAGAGGGTAGGAATTAGCAAAATGCAGGATCGGATTTTGCATGCAGAAGTATTTGATGAAACAACAAGTAAGTCAAAGATCTTACTTGAAAACAAAATAAGTTAAGCAGAGGGAATATGGTAAAGAAAAAGGTGATTACACATGAATGGATAGTCTGGTGGAAGATAAAAAATCCAGTAACGGTAAAATCCAAATGTAAAACTTCAAGAAAGTTAAAAGAATTTCCATTTGTACAAAAGGGAATTCCCGTAATTGGAAGAAGACGGTCCATAATAATCCAAAGGCAGAAATCCATGGAATAATTGACAAACATGTGTACAAGGAAAAAAATAATATTAATAAAAGAAAAATAAGATGTGCTTTTCACTCTACTTCCGAGACATAACTATAAATAAAAAAGATCTATGAAGAAAAAGGAGAGAGAGAAAAAAAAAAAAGAAAAAAATGATAAAGTTAAATATAAAATAAAGGGAAACAAAAGTCAAAACGACCCAGACAGGAAATGTTAAAGGCGTGAAAATATATATAGGGCAAAATAATATAGGTCAACAGAAATGTACAGGTTATCACTTAAAAAAATGTCAGCAAGAGTTATTAAACGACACTAAAAGGAAAATAAAAATAAAAAATAAAGAAGGAAAATAAAAATAAATAAATAAATATATAATAAATAAATAGAAAATAAAGAATAAATAAATAAATAAATAAATAAATAAATAAAATATAATAAAAAATAAAATATAATATATAATATAAAATAAAATAAATAAGAATACGAAAAGAATAAAGATAAAAAATAAAAATTATTTAAGGGGAGAAGATGGCCGGTATCTGCAATTTCAGGGGAAAAAAAGTAAGTAAATTCATATAGTAAAATTTAAGTAAATATACATACAAGATATGAAAGTGTGGGTAGATTGATATATTAGATAGATAGGAAAGTTTAAAGAATAAAACAGAAAATGCAGATAAAAAACCGGCCATGCAAAGAAGAGATAAAGAATTAAAATAAAGGATTATTAAATTATAAAGTATTAAGAAGTATGTCGAAAAACGAAAAAGTTAAAGAAAAAATATTTTATATTTATATAAAAGGTAAAAGTAATAACTATGTAATTTCAAAATTGCCATGATTAAATTTGGACTTATGTTTACAGAAAGAGATCAGTTCTTTTTTAGAATTTATTATATTGTTACTTTGAGGGGGAGTAATTATAGTTATAGCTTCGGATGTACAGAGGCGACATGACTTAGAGCCTGGAGTATAAGATTTAACTTTTTTTATAATAGTCCATTTGATTGAGAAGGGAGTATTGTTAGAGTTAAGTTTTTTAATTAAAGTGGTTAGAGAAGTTCCTTGGTTATTATTAGAATTATGGTTGTTAAAAGAAGAAATGTAGCTTGATATTCTTTTCTTAATTAATGTGGAAGTAGCGCTGATATATGTATGTACTTTATTAAAAGCTCGAGGTCTGGTATTAATATTAATTTGCTGATTTGTATTAGTTAAATAGTTTGAATTTTGTTCATAGTGTTCAACAAATGGTGGGACAATGTCTGTATGAGGACTATTTTGGAGGGGATAATAAGTGTTGTTAGTGTTAGGATGGCTGTTAAGAGAAATATTATTATTCTCATTATTATTATTATTATTATTATTATTATTATTATTATTATTATTATTACTAGTTGTATGATTGTAAATGGAAGGGCTGCTCGAATCGTGTATTGGATTAGTAACTATATCAGATGGAGGATGGGAAGAAGAATAACTTGAAGACGAAATATTAGTGTCTGTTATGGGAGGATTGCGTGGGAGCTCAGTAATAGTGCAAGAATATATAACATCTTTATGGATACAATCATTATTGAGTTGGCAAAGATGTTTGTTATTACAATTACAGTTAGTTTTGGGTTTAATTGGGAAAGGGATTTTTTGGGCTGATTTAATTTTTTTGTTATTAGATGTTAAGATTCTTTGTGCTAAATTAGGCATTGTTGAATAAGAAATCCGGATTGAATTTTTTATTGAAAACAGAACTATATCAGTGTGGGTATTTGAAAGAGTTTTGTACAATGTTGAAGAATTCCTTAGGTATATTAGTTTTGACATTTAGGCTAAATGGAGGATTAAACCCAATATTTTTCTTTCTCCTGATGCGACTAGGTGGGTTAAAGGCATTGCGATTAGTATTTTGGTTTGGATTATAAATGTAGACTGGTTCATTGTTATTGATAGCGGCAGATCTTGTTATTTGAACTGGTTTCTTACGAGTCATATTGTGTGTGATTACAGATTTAAGGCGGCCTGAAGGAGGAGCATAATTGTTGTATTTAATCTTTTCCTTGTATCCTGAGTTCCATAAATCATTATTGAAGAAAGTAGCATTTTGATTAAAAGTTTTTTTATCAGCAGAAAGAGCAGAAATTCTTCTAGAGACAGATGGTACTATAAATTTTATAATTGAGTTGGGGTGGTTAGAAGATTTATGGACGTATAAAAGCGTAAGATTAGGTTTATGATAGGGGCTATGAGTTTCGGTGTTAAGATTAAGTGTAACATCTAGAAAATTTGAAGTTTTTTTGTTTGGTTCGATAATTATAGAAACGCCAAAGTTATTGAAGAAGCTATGTAATTTTTTAATAGTTTTGTTGTACTCTCTTGGCTTGGCTGTTGTAGTAAAAAGGGCATCGTCTCTATAAAGACCCCCTTGGATATGTTTAAAGTGGTATTTAAGTTCTTTCAGTAAGAAGAGTCCCACTAAATCTGTAACTTCTGCAGAGTCAGAAGCACCCATCAAGATGTCAAAATTATCAGGGGTATCCTTTTTAGTCCAAAGCTTATTGTTAAATTGTATAAGGGACTTTCTCGATAGGAGAATCAATTTTATTTCTAAATTAGTTAAGTCAGAATTTCTTTTAGCAAAGATAAGAGCCTTATTTAAAAGGATCGGAGAAATTGATTGATAATAATTTTGGATGTCAAATGTTATGAAGTTAAGGAGGTGTTTATTTTCAAGGGAAACAAACCAATTAATTACGGAATCTGAATTCAGCCAAAGAGGGAAACCTACTTTTTCTTTAATGGAAGGGATGATTCTATCTAAGATATTTTTGCTTACAACTCCTAAGTAAGAGTTAGATGGGCAGATCAATCTGATGGAGGGGTTGACATAGAAATTAGGTTTATGATCTTTGAGGGTGAATCTAGGAGTACCCGGAGAAATTATTTCAGTGAAGTTATGAATGTTATATGTTATATATATATATGTAATGTAATGTAATGTAGACCCCCACTATCATGTCTCCTACGACATCAGGAGTCTATGTTCCAACCTTCCAGAGGTTGAAACCCAACTTCAGGAGCCTAAACCAGACCTATTATTCCTAAGCGAAACTGGCATTGGACCGACTATTTCCCTTGGTGAGTTTGTAGTTAAAGGATACTCTAACTTAACTTCCAAATCTGACCCCCCAAGATCGCCATGGGCATGGAATATGTGCCTACATTAAAGATGGCTTTCCATGTGGTATATATATATATATATATATATATATATATATATATATATATATATATATATATATGTATATATAATTTTCAGAATGTGAGAGATTATATTCCATATAAGAGCCATGACAAGAGTCATGGTAGCCAACATAGTTTGTTGGCTGTCATGGCTCGTGTGAGCTGCGACGTGTTGTTTGGCTGTGGAAATATTATATAATCGCTCACATTCTGGAAATTATATATATATATATATATATATATATATATATATATATATATATATATATATATATATATAATGTATTGCTTGAACCTTGCCTTCACCTATCTGGTGATTCCATCTTGGTTTCGATTCTAGTTAATGGCACCAAAGTCATATATGTATTTTTTAGTTTGATCTCACTACCATCTATTAGGTTCAATATAATAATCGATACAGAATTGTCTCTTTGATAATAAATACATAATCTGCATGAATTAAAATATTATACTTTAGCATATCTTATAACCAGCCAATGCCATGCGGCTTGCTAGTATCATTATAGAATTTGCGAAACTTCCTTTTTAATTTTGCATAGTCCTTTTATGAATATTGTATGTCACATAACTGAGATGCACATCCCAGCTGTTTACAACATTATTTGAAATACTCACATGGGATATCGATCTGGCATATAAAATCGGAAACAAGGATGGAGTAAGGCGTACAAACTTTGCTCTGTGCATGTGAAACAGATATTCCTTGTTGTGTTCTGGACGAAAACCATTCCCCACTTCATATGCAATTATCGAACCTTGTTTTGGGTATTGGCTGTAAAAAGAAATGCAATCTTGCAAGTCTAATGAATAGCTAAAACTAACGAGAAGGACTTCATACAAACCAGACACTCTTGAGGCACGATTTTCAAGGCTTTGTACATATGTCTGACTTGTTAACTATAACAACCACCACCACCACAACAGCAACAATACTAACAGCCACAGAAACAACAATGACAACAACAGCAAGAACAACAAGGCTGCTACTATTATAACACATGCAAATATTTATGAAACTTTTTGTGATGTCATAATAGACTCTATCTCTGTCTTTCACTCTCTTTCTTTCTTCCTCTCTTCCCCTGTCTCCTATCTCTTTCACTTTTGTTCTCTTTCACTCTATGTCTTTCTTGTTTACTTTCTCTCTTCTTTAATTATTTATGTCGTTCGTTCCTCTCCCATTACTCTTCTTATAATTCAGCCTTTATTTTCGTCATTTACCTTTTGTGACGTCATCCATTTCACGTAAACACTGTAAAAAACCGTCTCATGAGAAAAAAGTCGATTGTGTCCAGTTTATAATTCAATTTTATAATAAAGATTGAATCTTTCCAATTTGTAAGTATTTTTATTTGTTTTCTGATATGTGATTGTATTTTGCAAGTACATTATTTTAGAAAGTATATAAATACGAGTAGAAATGATTAAAAGACAAACGTCTTATATTAAAACATTTTAACAGTGGCGAATCATGGCTAAAATTAGTGAGGTGGGATTGCTTCAGAAAAGTTTTACCCATTGTTTTAATATTGTGTAAAAAGAACACAAACATATAAAAAATATTACACAAAATTGCTACATATGTATATATATATATATATATATATATATATATATATATATATATATATATATATATATATATATATATAAAATATACAAATTAAAAGAATTCTAAATATCAGGTTGACAAGAAAGTTCTTGCAGTTTTTAACTTTTAAATTCAGATGAACATATCTTGGCTCAAACAAAATTTTATTGATCGAAATAAGCATTATCAGAATCAACACACTTTTGCAAAACAAGTGTATTTATGTCAGTAACGTAAAAATCTCGTGTTCTGGTAACCCTGAAGTTGTTGAAGGTGTTATTGATATGCTTAGATTTTTTAAGCATTTCTCACGCAGAAAATTGTTGAGAATCTTAAAAAAGTGGATAGTCAGTAGGTGAAAGGTCTGGAAAGTATGGCCAATGAGGCAGAGTTTCCTGGCTATTTTTTTCAACTTCTGCAAGGTCGGTTTAGCAACGTCTGATTGGGCATTGTTGTGGAGGAGAATTGTGCCTTTTCTGTTGCGTGTTGTTGTTGAAGTTTCTGATGCATTTCATCCATTTGTTGACAGTACTTCACTGCCGTAATGGTTTCGCCTGCATTTAAAAAATTGTAATGGATGAGACTGGTTGCAAACCACCAAACAGTCAGCATGGCCTTCTTTGGTACAACTTTGGCTTCAGGAAGTGTCGTTGAGCTTCGTTGGCATCTAACCACTGAACTGAGTATCGTTGGAAAGAACCCATTTTTCATCGAAAGTCACAACAAATGGGTCTTTTTTTGTTGCATAAAAGAAGGGAAGATGACACTTCATAACAGTGTTTCTTTTCATTGTTCAATTTGTGAGGCACCCATTTATCTAGTTTTTTTTGTCTTTCCAATCTCTCTTAAATGGTTGGAAATCGTTGTATACATTACGTCTAATTTAAAAGGAAGTTCTTGAACAGTTGTGTGTGGATTGGCTTAGACTAAGGCTCTTAATTGATCATTGTCAACATCTGATGGGCTACCACTATGCTCATCATCTTCAAGACTCTCGTTGTCGCCACAAAATTTCTTAAACCACCATTGTGCTGTGCGTTCAGTAGTGATTCCTGGGCCAAATGCTTCGTTGATATTGCGAGCTGTTTCAGCAGATTTTCGACCTAGCTTAAAAAAGAAAAGTGTACAAATTTGTTTTTTTCCATCTTGTATTAAACTTTCTGAAAAGAAGACATAATTGCTTTAAAACGATTGTAATTTAAACGATTAGATAGAACGAAAAACACTCTTCAAAATGATATATAAAGTAGAGGTATTATAATGAAAACTTATTTGAAAATACATCATTTAAAATCAAAATTAAAAATTCCGCAAGAACTTTTTTCTCAACCTAATAGAACTAAATTTTAATCATTAATCTACTCGTACTATAAATATTTTATTTTATTTGGTATATTTGTAGCTATTGAAGCTATTGGTGTCCAACATGAAAATGCTTTAATTACTAGTGCTACTTTAAACTCTTCGACAGAAGAGGATCAAACCCTTAGCATATGGTCAATACCCTAGTCGACTAACTAATGATCTTGACTAATGGGTACTCATTAACCTTTTCACATTATCGTCTGCTCATCAAGAAAAAAAAAATGTATAAACTTATTCATTTTAATATTCCTAACTGTTATCACTGAACTTTCCTTCTCCAATAAAAATAAACAAACTTTTATTAATAATTTTTTATCAAATGTAATTTGTGTAATTGAGTAAGGAAGTTACGACTTTTCAGACCCGGGTAATTCACGGCACTTAAATTATCGATTCCGATGATCTATGCATTTTTCTTACCCTCTTCTTCTCTCTGTTGATTCAATCACCCTCTAATATTTCTTAATGTCTCTGTGAGCATTTAGAGAAAGAGTTACATTCTTTCTTAGCATGATCATCTAATTTAAATATGTGTGCGCGTCTATACACACCACAAACACGTATGTAAATTAAATGGTAAAATAAGTCTGTTTACTTCTATATAATAACAATAAAGGATAATAATATTTCTAAATAAATGAATTACCCAAACGGAACAATTTTTGCACCACTTCCATTCACCTTCCATTACAAAGATCCAAATCAAGATATAATGCTACTAAAACTTACATTTAGAATCCTAAGTTCAATTTTGATCAAAATTTATTACATGGTTTTGAATGTAGAAAATGTCGAGATTTTAAGGCTTAAGCTAAAGAAGAAACTGAAATTCAGGGAATCTTACTTAATTGGTATGTAATGACTTGGTCTGTGACTACAGACTATTCTTTTTGTTATTTTGTACTCTCAAGTATATATCTTAATATCTTATATGTTTTTAGATAGAATGATGTGGTTCTCGATTGAGTAACTGTGTCTAACTATGTCGGATATATACTAGAGAGTCAAAACAATGATAAGAATATTCTCTTGTCATAGCCCTGGTAATGACACAGTTGCTGGAAGGTGCGAGTCAAAAGAATCCGATAAGAATTCTTGACCTATTGTTGGTGACTTCCATTGACAGAGCATGCACTTGCTTGCTAGAAAGTGGGTCGATGTGTTTGGGTGCAGTTTGCTTTACGGAGGGGGGGTACTCCCCCCCACACACACACATACGCCCTGATATAAATAGAAATGCACATGGGGATTTTTTGAAGAGAGAGTAGACATAGTTTCATAGACAGTCAGATTTGAGTTAGTTTCGAGACCAGAATGGTCAGAGAGATCCGGCCACAGAAACGCAGAAAAGCTTGAGTCAGCAATGCAAGGGGGTTCCCTGAGTTCACTCGTAGACAAAATAAAGAGATGTTTGCCAGATAGTCGGCGTCATGTTTTCGTCTTGAATGCTCTTACAGATAATTGACCAGTGACGGGAAGAATCACATCACTAAAGACACAAGATAACAAAAAAGATATGATGAACTCTTAATGTATATATATGCACACACTAACACACACAGTTAAGAACTACAGTAAATAGATACACAACTTAACAGATCCTAAAGAAGCTTGATCGTGTGTATCCACACCCAACTATATAAATGTGTATAAGCCGTATATAAAACTTGTAAATAATGAAATGGGAAAGATGCATGCAGGCGAGCCTGTGAAATGATATATACAAGAGACGATCACATTAAGGCCATTAGAACATATCCACACATACGTTAGAGGAAGACGCACATAGACACACATTATATAGAAGGAAGGCAGAATATATCATGTCGAGAACTTTTAAAGATAAGGATCAGAAAAGAAATGAAAAAAAAATCAATGGCAAAATTACAAAATCTGTAGCTTTAAAATGCCACCATTTTCATCTTACTACAATTCATAATTAATTGTTTTATTAATTAAAATGGCACAATTTTCATCTTATTACCATTCATAATTAATTGTTTTATTAATTAAAATGGTACAATTTTCATCTTATTACCATTCATAATTAATTGTTTTATTAATTAAAATGGTACAATTTTCATCTTATTACCATTCATAATTAATTGTTTTATTAATTAAAATGGCACCATTTTCATCTTACTACCATTCATAATTAATTGTTTTATTAATTAAAATGGCACCATTTTCATCTTACTACCATTCATAATTAATTGTTTTATTAATTAAAATGGTACCATTTTCATCTTACTACCATTCATAATTATTTTATTAATTAAAATGGCACCATTTTCATCTTACTACCATTCATAATTAATTGTTTTATTAATAAAAATGGCACCATTTTCATCTTACTACCATTCATAATTAATTATTTTATTAATTAAAATGGCACCATTTTCATCTTATTACCATTCATAATTAATTGTTTTATTAATTAAAATGGTACAATTTTCATCTTATTACCATTCATAATTAATTGTTTTATTAATTAAAATGGCACCATTTTCATCTTACTACCATTCATAATTATTTTATTAATTAAAATGGCACCATTTTCATCTTACTACCATTCATAATTAATTGTTTTATTAATAAAAATGGCACCATTTTCATCTTACTACCATTCATAATTAATTGTTTTATTAATTAAAATGGCACCATTTTCATCTTACTACCATTCATAATTAATTGTTTTATTAATTAAAATGGTACAATTTTCATCTTATTAACATTCATAATTAATTGTTTTATTAATTAAAATGGCACCATTTTCATCTTACTACCATTCATAATTAATTGTTTTATTAATTAAAATGGCACCATTTTCATCTTACTACCATTCATAATTAATTGTTTTATTAATTAAAATGGTACCATTTTCATCTTACTACCATTCATAATTAATTGTTTTATTAATTAAAATGGTACCATTTTCATCTTACTACCATTCATAATCGTTTTATTAATTAAAATGGCACTATTTTCATCTTACTACCATCCATAATTTATTGTTTTATTAATTAAAATGGCACCATTTTCATCTCACTACCATTCATAATTAATTGTTTTATTAATTAAAATGGCACCATTTTCATCTTACTACAATTCACAATCGTTTTATTAATTAAAATGAAACCATTATCGTCTTACTACCATTCATAATTAATTGTTTTATTAATTAAAATGGCACCATTTTCACCTTACTACCATTCATAATCGTTCTATTAATTAAAATGGCACCATTTTCATCTTACTACCATTCATAATTGTTTTATTAATTAAAATGGCACCATTTTCATCTTACTACCATTCATAATTAATTATTTTATTAATAAAAATGGCACCATTTTCATCTTACTACCATTCATAATTAATTGTTTTATTAATTAAAATGGCACCATTTTCATCTTACTACCATTCATAATTAATTATTTTATTAATTAAAAATGGCACAATTTTCATCTTACTACCATTCATAATTAAGCAGATATAAAGATTTGAAATGTGCCCAAGACTTTGGAACACCCTGTATTATAGATCATTTTAAAGATTTTCTTTGTTTTTTTATGGAACAGACAAAAAGAAAACGGTCAAATTTTCAGACAAAAGAAAGATGAATAACACAGAAATGCCTGATGTGAATTCCACTGAATCTGAAGATAGAAACGCAACTCGAAGACCGTGTTACTCTTTCTCTGAAACTAAAGCAAAAGGGCGGTATGTACATGTTTATTGGTGTTTTTGTCCATTTTTATGCAGACGTAACCTTCTGTATTTGTAGGATTATCATATCATTTTGTGCAAATCAGATGACGTGTAAATGTAGTACTTAGGAAATTAAGAACTATAATTGTATTTGTAAAAGAAACGAATAGTTCTCAGCGTTCATACTACTTTCTACGGTGCGATCAACTCAATTCGGTTCCAAGAACTCGACTTTACTACTCTTTTGACTTCAGTTTTTTTATAACGTTTTTTTTTTGGGGGGGGGGGGGCGAGTTCTCATTGATATGCAAATCAATGCACATCAAACTACAGTAGTCATGGTCATTTCTTATGAGCCGGTTTTCCTTCTTTCAGATTGGTTACCTCTACCAAACCTTAATAGCCGAATCTACTCTAAGTTTTCACCTGTACCACAGAAATATACTTATTCATTTATTCTGTATGAGTCAGATGATTCTGTTGTAGTCATTTGTTTTCCTTGATATCTTTCTAGTTTGAATTCTCTCTAGGAAGACATCGGGAAGACATGGAAGCGACATCCTAAATGAAATTATTTCTTTGAAGCAAACTGGATTTGAACTTAGTGCACTCAGGTTGTGAGTTAACCACTTAATCATCGCTATCTCCCTAATCACAAGTGAATCAAAATGATAACGTCTTATTCTAACATTTTTACATACTTATGCAGAAGAAGAACCGTGCTATCGTAAGAATTATCGGGCAGTTTATGTTAAACGTGAATGGTGCCAAAATACTGAAATGAAATCACAACATGACATTTAAGAAAACATTTACGTTTCTAAATTTTTGAGATGAGGATTGGTTATTCGTATTATTTGGAGTCATTGGACTACTGTTCGCATCTTGAGTGTCATTTTCACAGTGTTTCGGTCAATATAACCTCCGACCTTCTTCAAATGTATCATGTCGAACTTGGGAATGTTTCTGACGAACTTGGGAATTCGAACGGAATTTTGAATGGAACCCTTTATTTACTTCATGGAGGTGGCATGCTCTTGTTCCATCAGCCATGATTGGATAGAGGTCTTAAGTAAGTGGGCAACTGAAAAATACAATTGTGACTTGTTTAGGGCCTCTATCCAACCATGGCTGGCAGAACGAGCATGCTAACTCTGTGAAGTAAATAAATGGTTTCATTCAAAATTCCGTCCAAATTCCCGAGTTCGACAGAAACATTCCCGAGTTTGACAAGATACACGTGAAAAAGGTTGGAGATTACATTAGTTGAAACGTTGTGGAAAGGACACTCAAGATGAGAACATTAGTCTGATGAATCCAAACAACAAAAACATTTGTTTGCTATCATTGGTTTATTAAATAAATAAATGAATATTTGTTTAACATGTTTAAATATTTGATTTGAACCAAATATATCAGAAAAAGAACAAATTGCACTGCATGTCAAATTATTAACGAAATAACATTATTTTACTAGTTTCAGAAACTTACCGGTAATTTCGTATCAAACGCTTCGGAAACATTAGCAATGCTGAACTGTTCGTACTGTGAAATTTTCGTACTGTTCCGCACAATGTAAACAACTTGCCATCGTAATTGCTGAATCCACGGTGTTTGAGATGTGTCAAATTATTAACAAGGCAGTTTGTTTCGTCAATAAAATGGGTCGTAAAGGTGGATTGATTGGTTTTAAAAAGAGTCCTATTACAGAACAGCTAGCAAAAGGTAAAACTACCCTCGAAATATCGAAAATGATAGGAAGGTACCATCAAACTGTGAAGAACTTTGTCAAGTACCCTACAAAGGTACGTAAGAGAGATGATAAAGGTAAATCTAGAGTTGTTTCACGCCGTTCTCTACTCTAAATTAAATGTAAAGTTGTTAAGAACCCTGGGCAGACAAGTCGAGAAGTCTTTGACCAAGCCAGATTGAAGAATGTCTCAAAAAGTACTCAATGTCGCCTTCTGAAATAAGTGGCAAAGTCTGTTAAGCATGACAAAGCCTCCATTAAAGCATCATCACATTCAAAACCGATAGAAATTGGCAGAGGACAACATGAAAACGAATTTTTCCAAAGTTTTGTTCACGGATGAAGTGCATGTCACTCTTGATGGTCCAGATGGCTGGAGCAAGGGATGAGTCCTAGATTGACGACATGGTCATCAGCATTTAAGGCGCTAACAAAGTGGTGGTGGGATAATGATTTGGGCTGGGATTATCGGAGGTACTTTTGTTGGCCCATGGAGAGTCCCAGAAGGCATAAAAATGACGTCAAATGCTTACACAGCTTTTCTGAAGGAGCACTTTGAACCATAGCTGAAGAAGCAAAGGTTGACGTTTAGAGGAACCATTATTTTTATGCAGGATAATGCTCCCTTGCATGCAACAAACAAAAGCAAAGAGTATTTGCAATAACTGGGGTTCTCTGGGCGACAGAAGATGGAATGGACAGAAAATTCACCAGATTTTAACCCAATTGAGAACCTTTGGAGTATCATGAAGCGACACCTCTATGCAAATGGATGTCAATTTAAGAGAAAAGATGAGTTGTGGGATGCTCTCCAAGAGGTATCGTGAGGAATAACTGTTAACAAAATCACAAATTTGACTAATTCTGTGGACCAACATCTTTTACAAATCATTCATAAAAAGGGATCGCATATGCCCTACTAATTATGTCAACATAGAAATTGCTATATAGTTATTGTGTTCTAAGCATTTTTCCTAGTTTATGTAATGTTTGAATATTATTTCAATAAACAATTTATGGGTATATTGTGTTTTTTTCTCAACCTCGTTAATAACTTGACACACTGAAATCAACAGATATTCCTATCTTTTGCTATAGTTTCGCTAATACTGCTTTAAATACTTTTATTTTCTGACTGGAGTAGCTGAATAGTATAATAAGCACTTTCTCAAAGTTTCATGGATTTTTATTCACTCGTTACTTAAATATTTAAACTCGTTAATAATTTGATACGCAGTGTACATATATAAAAAAAATGTTTTTTTTATTTGCTAATCGTTGTTTGTTATTCAAAAAATAAATTTTTTATTCATGAAACTTACCTTACAACTAGTGTTTTTTTTTTTATCTTGATTTGAATTTTAATTTTCTTAAAGTTTTATAAAATTGTCCAATAATAATTCATTGTATTTTCTTCGTAGCAGCAAAAAGAATATTGTTTTCATTTTTCAGTTAATATTTCATTGAATTATCTTTGTAATAACAGAAATTATCAATTTTCATTGAAAAAATTAACCAGTGTTTGTGCAAAATGGTCATGAAACTTTAATTTGACACCGTCTGACGTTTCATGTAAAAATAAAATAAAAGAAGGCCAAAAATAGCTTGTAAATGGAGAAAAAATGTCAAGACTCTTTCTCACCAGTTTGTACCAATTCTTCTAAGCTTAAATCGTAATTCATGACACTAACTATTAGCATCTGTTGGCTGTCTAAAATTAGACTGACTGTTCTCTCCAATTCGTCCCTTTAATCGACACTATTCCCCTCATATGCAAATGACTGCCACATGTATATAAAAAAACTATTTACAAAATTAAGTTCATCTTCTTTTTTTTTTCTTCTCCGATCCTGTCATCTGACATTCTGTACAATGTTTGTAGGAAATGTCTAGTACCAATGAATTTACTTTTATTTCCAAACCATTTTCGGGAAAAACAAAGGAGAATAATTCAGCAGTGTATTTCAAGGATCATTTCTTTAGAGGTGCACGTTATGCCAAAAGAATCACTTTTTGTGAAAAGTTAAGGTTTTATCTTTATCTTTCTTTCTTTGATTTGATTAAAATCAATTATCTTAACATGAAAGTGTGCTAAAATGACTCATTACGTTTCAACAGATCCAAGATGGCCGACGACCACGATCCAGAAGAGGCAGAAGAAAAAAAACAGCTGTACAAAAGCATCCAGCAAATAGAACTCGTCCGGCAAAGGCTGAAGAAACTCGAGTCTGAGAGTACACAACTAGTGTCCAACATCCGCGTTGCTGGAGATGCTCGCGAGAGTGAGCGCAGGACAAAATACGAAGAGTCCGCACGTCTCAGGTAATCTAATATATAAAGTAAATTTCATCAAAATGTAAATGCTAATTTGCATTTATCATACATTTAATCCTCATCCACATTATATTTTTGCTTAGTGATATTTAGTGACGGTAGGAGAAGTTTATCTCTGTCAGTAAAAGTACTCAAATTTTAATATAGAAAATCAAGTATTTGTTAAAAGAAAAAAGAAAGTAAATTCAAATTTTAAAAGAGAAAATTATCACTTTTAGTTGATTTTTTTTTTATTCATCTTTGTTATATTCCCTAGGGATGCATCTGTACGATGTTAGGGGAAATAAAATGATATCAAGGAGGAGAGATGGTTAACAATACTTTATTGATATACACATCTAATGGTAAATGGAATCCTTTTCTTCTTCTTGCAACCTCTTTCTCACAGAAGAAACGTTGCTGGTCTATCTCTGCTCTGTCGTTATTTCTATGGCAAGTGCTTGACGTACCCACCTGCAAAACATTCACAACAAACACTCACCTAACTACAAGCACTCTCAACAATTTCCTCCAGTCTCTGTGCTTAAATCTAAACGCAAATTCTATTAACAAAGTTTCTTTCCTAGAACTTCCCACCTGTGGAACTCTGTACTGCAGGCATGCTTTCCAGCTGACTACAACATGATTCTCTTCAAGTCTAATGTAAACAGGTTATTGTTGAGACATACTCTTAAATAATCAAATTCTACGTAATGTCCACCACTACTGATCACTATGCTGTTGTCTCACTGACCACCTTACACTCAGTGACCCTTATCTTTGAGTGGCCTTCGGGCTTTGATAAGTGGTTACTCTCTTGCAAAAAAAAAAAACAGTACATGAAGCTGGTGTCGTTGCTAACAGTAACTCTGTTCTTATCTCATGATGCAATTCTCCCAAAGGAATTCGCCCTGACCCTTTCAATTCTGACTGACCAAAGAGCTATTTTAGGTTTCGACTTAACAGTCCTAAAATCAGGGTCTAGTGTTTAGATCGAAAATTGATCGATGCCATGGCTGGGTTTGATGGTGGATGTGAACAATAAGCAGGCAGGTTTGGCATGTGCTCATTGTAAAAAGTCAGTGGCTGTGCACAGAGACGAACCTGTGATTCTCAAACTTCAAAAGCAATAATTAAAGGTTTATGACTATGTACTGTAGTCAGCATCTTTGACAGTCGACAAAGCTTGTTAAATAGGAGCAACATTGTAATCTAGGAGAGAGTGGGTTGGAGGTCAATGAGACATAAAACTATGCTTTAAGAGTTTATACTTTGTTAGATTTCGATTTAAAAGTTCTAAAAACAGGATCCAAAATTTAGATGTACAATTGATTAAAGTTGTCATAAGGAACTCGTTTTTGTTTGCTAAAAACAATCCTTTGCATACAGTTATTTATAATTAAGGTGGATTTTGAGTGTGCAATGAATGAGAAATCTATTTCACTTTCATACGTCATCACATTGTGTACACATGCTTGATAAACTCTTCCTTTGGTCAAGCGGTAACGCTCTGCTGGTTAGTAATAGTAGAAGTTTCTAGAACTTACTCTATCAACTCCTGACTCTTGCAATCACACTAGCACCTGCTCCATCTTGTGCTTCAATGGTATTGTAACATTACCCACGTTTACACATGTGTTAACGTATAGACATCCGGGACGCACACATTGCAGACTCAAGTCACAAAGAACATAGAACAAGTAATAACTCGACTCATTTTTAGACAATAACGTTTATTTCCAAATACTTTCCCGAGTAAAACGTGATCGTGCTCCTTCTCTCTGACCTCTTTCCTCTCAAACATTGTTTCGAATGTGCTCCTGAACATACTCTTGAATTTGCTCTCAAACTGCTCCTCTGTTGCACACATTCTTTTTTATAGTCTTTTTTTTATCCTTACAATGACATCATTTTGCATTTCCTGTGCATTTGCATAACATGCATCTGCACTCTGTTACAGTATCACCAACGTAGAAATATCAAAAGGTTTATAACTGTACGTTAACAATAGTTACAAGTTGGATAACTGATTTGTAATGCATACAGGACACGTTCCGGCTGTATACTTGTCTTATTCAATGCCTACTCGCAAATTTCACTTCCATAAGTCATCACACTGCGTACACACGTCTGCTAAACTCTTCTTTTAGTCAAAAGTTGTAACACTCTGCTGATCAATAATGGCAGAAGTTACTTGAACTTATTTCATCCACTTAAATCTTGCAATCACACTAGCTCCTGCCCCACCCTGTGCTCCAAGCCTCCAATGCTATTAAGCGAATTAAATCTTGTAATTACTTTTTAATAAATTCTAATAAATATTTTATGCACTTGCAATTCTTGTTTTTCAATAAATAATTGATTAATAATCGATTAAAAGTAAATAAAATAAATAATGTGTAAATCAGGGAGAGACCAGAAACACCAACTCTGCTAGTTAGTAATGGCAGAAGTTCTTTGAACGTGCTGAATCGACTGTTAATTTTTGCAATTAGACAAGCACCTGCTTTATCCTGTACTCCAATGGTATCAACAAGGTAAAACTTCTGAACAACTTCAATAGTTTTACTGTCCAAATATTGTTTCCAAGTCTTAATACAACACCGGAAACGCGTTAGTCCTGATCTTTGTTTGCTATACACAATCCTTAGAATAGAGTAATTTGTAATTGATGTGGGTTTTGGTTGTGTATAGTAGAGTGTGGATGCACATATTGAAATGCAAGCCGTGTGTGAAATGACGTCACGGTAAAGAAAAAGAAATAGATTATAAAAAGGAGAGAGAGCACATTAGAGATATGCGTGACGTCACAGCATAATGAGTTCATGTGTGGCGGGAAAAATGAGGAAATAAATGTTGTTACTAAAAAAGGAGTCGAGTTATTACTTGTGCTATGTTTCTTTGCGACGTAGACTGCATGCAACATGTGGGTACGGTGTGTAACATTGCCTGTGCACTGGATGGGGATAAAAAGAAAGACCAATAGATGAACAATTATTAGAGCAAACGTATGTATGTATGTATGTATGTATGTACGTATGTATGTATGCATGTACGTATGTATGTATGTATGTATGTATGTATGTATGTATGTATGTATGTCTTGCTAAAACTTGAAAATATTCAAAGTCCTTTAAAGTTGATATTTTTTTAAATCACCGTAACTCGTGTGTATAATATCTAAAATTAAAAAAAAAATTCTTTGGGTGACCAATTGCCAATTATCTCATTTAATGTAATCAAGAAATAAGCACGATTTTTAATGCTATCACGTAAAGGAAAGTAGCTGATTATTTTTACTTATTTCCCTTAATTCGAGTTACTGTGTGTGTATGTCCAAAGAGAAGAATGAGCTGTGCGAAGAAGAAAGAAGAGGTGGGGGGGGGGGTGGAATGGGGGAGGGGAAACAGAGAAGGATAGAAGTTATGTTACACTTTTCCTACGGGCAATGTCGCATAGTCCTGCTAGTCTTTTATAAAAATGAATATAGATAGTTTGGTGCATATTCATTATTGTTTGTTTTTGTTTCAGGAATGAAAGGATGGAGCAAGAAGTTAAGACGGCAGCAGGAAAACTCGACGAGGTAAGAATTAAAATCAAGACGTGCAACAAATCAGTATGCTGAAAGTTGGCCAGATTTGCTCTCCAAAATTGTTTATTAGAAATTTTCTCCATTTATCTGGCATTGTCTGGGAATGTATTTACTTGCCAGTTGTTTAGTTTTTTTTTTTAAACAGTTTTTTATTTTGTTTTTTTTTATTAAAATTTTATATTGTTATCCTAAAGAAAGGGGCGTAAGCCTCTAATAAATAAATACACAGTTACGTTCCTCTGATTTATTTCCAAATATTCTTCTCTTGCGAAATAAGGGAAGTAAGTGCATGATCGACGAATATAAAATTACCTCCCCTTTTTAAACATGGTGCCTATGCAAAAAATAAATCTGACCAGATAAATTACTTTTGGAAAGAATAAACAAATTGCATTTCATTGTTCTTAACACGAACCAACATTCAACAAAATAAAATGGCTATTTATAACGTGTTCTAGAGAAAGAAAAGGAAGTATTGAAAGCATTTGCTCAACTTCTCACATTCCGATATGTCCATTTTGGTGCCACATTAAACTTTTGGAAGAAGCTCAAACTCCCATGAGCCTTTGCTATAGAAGGTTGGCAGTATATCTGGCTAGGGAATTTCAACACGAATGAATATTTAAAATTTTAAAATAAAATAAAATAGCATGGCGGCTATTATCCGAACCATCAAAATGCATTAAAAACTTTTTTCTTATCGAAAATAGCTTGTAAGCTCATAAAAAAGAGGAAATAACATCACAACTTCTCACATTCCATATCTTCTTCAGTGCCAAACACTTTTCTCCTGAATTCATCCTTTTTAACGCTGCTACTTCATTGATATGCAAATTAAGGAATAAAATATTGATTAAAAAAAAAGGAGTGTATTGAGTGCAGAAATTGATTATGCAACTAACTTTATTATATAGAAAAAAGTTAAATTTGATGAAGTTTTTTGTCCCAATCCAAAATATCAGTACGAATGAATATATATATATATATATATATATATATATATATATATATATATATATATATATATATATATATATATATATATACAACCATGGTCAAAATTATGGAGCACCTATAAAAAAACTTCGATAATAATTTAAACCTACGCATTAAAAAGGTAAGACTTGCACAGTGAACAGCTGAGAGCAAATGTAAAATATTTAACAGTAGATAATCCCTAACTATGTATTGAACAGATCATACATAGTTCACTGTACCTTATAGTAACAAATGTCCATACAAAATCTCAGCTAGATCGGACCAATAGTTTCTAAAAAAAGTGAAATGGACAGACAGAGAAATATAATATTGATGAAGTTTGAATAAAATGCAACAAAATGTTGAAAACAGACCAAAACAAATAAAATCAAATCCTGTATAATTTGGATTACTCGGGCGTTTATCTGATAATATTTCAGTCTATATAACCTCTGACCTTCTGCAGGTGTGTCTCATTGAACTCTGAAATCTTTAGGGAATTCTTAATAGGGAATAGCTTGCTCTCGTTATGTCAGCCATCTTTATGAATGATTTTATAATAATCTTTATATAAACTTATGAAATTAATTTGTGTTTTTTATTTTCTTTTGCAGATCAGGAAGAAATGGGATCTGACATTAGAGAAAGATATTCCTCACAGTCTGCATGAAGTATGTTTTATTGTTTTTGTCTTTTTACTAACTTAGTCACGGCTTATCATGGCCAAAAACCACTCGAGGATAAGGGTCATGAAATTAATTGTCAGTTGAAAGCTGAAAAACCTTATGAAAAAGGTAAGAATGTTTGATGGAATGGACCATTTCATATACTCGTATGGACGCTTCACGACAGGAATCTGTTGACATTTGTTTTAAAGATATTGTGATCTGAAGAGAAGTAGCTCAGTGATAATGTGTTCTTAAGACAAAAAATCTTTGTAAAAAAGCTTTGTTTGTGCAAATTCAACACAAAGCACAGAGAAAGAAAAGAAAGTTTTTTTTGTGGCAGTAGAAAAGCGAGTTCTTGATATAAGGAGGAAGCAGAGATTGCAGCTCAATCGAGCAGCTGGTATGGAAATAACGATAGAGTAGAAAGAGACTAGCAACGCCTCTTCTGCAATAACCTACGCTTATTTTGGAACATTTTTATCTTTATTTTTTTTAGTTTACGTTGATTAATGCTGAAAAAGGGAGATAATTTACGTCGAATTTATGCTCAACATATTTTTAGTTATTTTTTTTTTCAACAAAGATTTCCTGTTTAGTCCTATACCCCACATTCACATTAGATTTTTGTCAAATTTTACTTTAAAAAAGATTTTTTTTAACAATTGATTTTTAGCATTATTTGGATTATTTGGACGACAGTTCTTGTTTTGGGCATTATTTTCACAATGTTTTTTTTTTTTTTTTTTTTTTTTTACAAAGGCATCACCACATTATCAAGGCCCAGAGGCCACTCAAGGATAAGGGTTAAAGAGTGTACAGTAGAAGTTGGTCAATATAGTAATCATTAGTAATGAAAATTTGGTAAATTTAATAACTTATATGGAACGGCTCATCAAGAACTTATTTACCTTAGACTTGAACACAACCATATTGTAGTCAGCCGGAAAGCAGGAAAACGGAAGACAATTCCACAGGCGTGCAGTTCTAAGAAAGAAGCTTTGTTCATGGAATCTATGTTTAGGTTTAGGCACAGATAAAGAGTGGGGGAAATTATTGATAGTGTTTACAGCTAGACGAGTGTTTCTTGTGAAAGTTTGGCGAGGGGGGACCATAGATTGAAGCTCAGTTGAACACTTTCCATGAAAATAACGATACATCAGAGACAAACTCGCAACATCTCTTCTGTGAGATAGAGGTTGTAAGGAGGAGAAAAGGACATCTCCTACGAGGCTACGAAGTCTATTTTGAACTCTATCAAGGCAGGACAAGTCCTTTCTAGCAGCTCCTGCCCAGATGTGGCAACAGTATTCCATCCTTGGACGTACCTGGCTCTTATATAGATAGAGAATAGCATCAGCAGTGAGATATCTACTGGATCGATAGAAAGATCCCACCATTTTTCCAGCGGCCTTGGCAACAGATTTGATATACGTGTTCCATTTAAGATCAGGAGTAATGGTCAAGCCCAGAAGCTTGTCAAAACTTGAGGCCTCCTGAAGACGAGAGCCATTCATTTCAATTGATGACAAATGTGGATTAAAATGTTGATGATGTAAAGAGAGAAGCTTGGTTTTAGATGCATTAAAAGTAACCAGCCACTCCTTTCCCCATTGTACTACATGCTCAAGATCAGAGGAGAGAGAATTGGAGAGTACTTGCTCGTTTACTGTCTTAGATGTGGTACCATAAATGGTAGTGTCGTCAGCATAAATGTCTACAAATGATGTAAGGATATGATTTGGAAGATCATTAATGTAGATCAAGAAAAGAGTTGGGCCCAGCATGGATCCCTGAGGGACACCGGCATTAATACTGTGAGCTTCTGATTTTTGCCCCTCAACTACTACTCTTATGAACCTATCAGAAAGAAATGATTTAATAATTGAGAAGACTTTTCCAGCTATACCATAGCTAGAGATCTTATGAAGTAAACCTTTATGCCATACCCTATCAAAGGCTTTAGATATGTCAAGAGCAATTGCCCTAGAAAGATTGCCACCGTCGAGAGATTTGCTAATCCTATGCGATATAACTGTAAGGACATCTGCTGTAGATCTAGCAGAACGGAAACCATATTGAGTGTCACTAAGAAGGTTATTTTTGTTGAGATGTTTGATTACTTCTGTATTTAACACAGATTCTAGCAACTTACTCATGACGCACAGGAGACTTATTGGCCTGTACTGAGAGGGGGATGAGCGATCACCTGAATTCTTAAATACAGGGCATACTGATGAGATTTTCCAGGGAGATGGGAAACTATTCTCCTTAAGACAACGTTTAAACAGTTTTGTAAGTATGGGCGCTAGTTCAGGTTGAAGTTTTTTGAGTACTATAATTGGAATACCATCAGGGCCAGTTGCTTTACTGGAATCAAGGTTTTTGATTAGCTTGGCAACATCACGTACAGATATACGTATATCACATAGCGTGTTTTCTGATACAGGAGGAAATATTGGGGGTTGGCGGTCTTGGTCGCAAAGGGTAGAATTAGCTGCAAAGTTCTTGACAAAGAGTTTGGCTTTGTCTGATGCTGACGAGATTACCTCAGGTCCATTGATAATAGTTGGGATGGAGCACACGCTTCTGTTCAGGATTCTGTTTGCTATTTGCCAAAACTGGTGGGAACCAAGCCGCTGCTCAGCTACTTTGGACTTAACAGATTGAGCATACAACTCTCTTGCGTTCCTTATTACTTTCTTACAATGGTTGCTGGCAGTCCTGAAAACGGCTTTAGTTTCCATACATCTATTACGTTTGAAGCAGTGGAAAAAGTGATTTCTGTGCGCAATGGCAGCAGCACATTCTGGAGAGAACCATGGCTGGCTGTTAGGTTTTTGCTGAAACTTTTTAGAGGGTATGAAATGGTCAATACCTACAATTAACCATTCAGTTAGGTCTAATACTATAGAGGACACATCCTTTTTAAACATGGAATGCAGAGGTAGATCAGATATAAATGTACGGAAGCTATCCCAGTCAGCCTTAGTGTATCGATATACTGTACGATGAAGTGGTACGTCTGGGGACTTATTACATTTCATTTTTATCTTAACTGATACAACGGAGTGGTCGGAAGATCCAAGAGGCGACAGAACAGAAACTGAACATAGTTCAGGGCAAGTTGTGAGAAAAAGGTCTAGTAGGCTCGCATACTGGCCGTCATTATCGGGCACACGGGTAGGTTCCTGAACAATGTTTCGGTTAATATAACCTTTGACTTTCCTCACGTGGATCTAGTCGAACTCAGAAGTTTTTTTGTCAAACTTGGAAATCTGCACAGACTTTCAAACAGAACCCTTTATCAAATGCATGGGGGTAGCATGTTCTCATTCCGTCAGCTATTACCAGGTAGAAGTTCTAAGTAATTAACAATGTATTCGTCATCCCGCTCACACTGAGGATTGAACCTTCAACCTCCAGAAGAGTGTCGTTTACAACTGGACTTTATCAAATACTTTATCTGCCTTACGGACAAATAATACATATTATTAATCCTTATCTAAAAAATTCAGAAATATAATTAACTTTTATTTACAAAACAACAAAGATCATTTTATTTTTTTAAATGAAAATAAAGATCTTAACAAAGATTTCAACAATTGATTTTAACAAAGATTAAGAAAAAATGAAACAACAAAAAATTAAATTAATCTCTATCGTCAAGGGCAGATAAATCCTGCTTCAAAATGTCTTGTGACAGGAGAGATAATTTAAAAGGTATAAAATAGAAATATTTTGATGCTTGTTTATATTGAGATATATGCAAAATATGGCAGTTCAAAATAAAATAACAGGGAAACATGGATATAATTATCCTTGAAAAATATTAGTGTACACCAAGAATTACAGAAAGCAAGAAAGTAGAATTTCAATAAAAAATAAAATTAATTTACTAATCGTAGTCCACAAATGCCAATGACATTCGTGACAAGCTAATATATCGTTAAGTTTGTGTCCCTTTTTATTGTTCTAACACAGGTTTGTGGTTTCTCAGTTAGAAATTTTTTTAATATCTAAATTCTTATTACTTTTTGAAAGTAGGCGATAATGTTTCTGAATTTTTGAGACGAGGATTAATAATTTATATTATTTGAATTATTTGGACTACTGTTTTCATCTTGAGTGTAATTTTAAGAATATTTCAGCTCCGACCATCCTCAGGTGTATCTTTTTAAACTTAGGAATCTGCACAGATTTTTGGATGGAACTCTTTATTTAATGCACAGGGGTAGCACGCTATTGCTCTGTCAGCAATGATCACGTAGAAGTCTTAACTAATTTGCAATTGTATTCTTAGTATCATATGAAGTGAGAATATAACCTTTGACCCCCAGCAGATGTTCACTTAGAACTGAATTTTACCTGGTACTTTATCTGTTACGCCATGGGTTCTTAAAGGTTGTGAAAATAACACTCGAGATGAGAACAACAGTCCGAATAATGCGAATCTTATACATATTAGGAATTGTCTCTCAAATTTTCCCTCATCATGATTTGAGATAGGAAGAGTTATGCTGCGATTGATTATCAGGCCAAAGTTGAGTCTTTTTTTATTTCAGCACCTCTTCGTTATTGTAGCGAAATTCCAAAATTGAAATATTGAATTTCAAGTGAAACAAATGGCATCTACTCAATTATCATGTCACAGTAATGAACATATCCAAAATTACGAAAAACGATTAATTATTAAAGAAAATAGTTTTTGAAGAAATTAGCAATTTTAGCTTACATGATAACTAAAGAGCGCTTATATTAGCAGGGGAGGTAATTCAGTATTGAAAACTATCAAAACTTTGGCCAATTTTCGAGAAGTTTTTGAAATGGATTTGTATACACTGAAGCAGCATGAAAAAAAAACAAACAAACAAAAACGTGAACTATGTTTTTATATGTTATATTCATTTTGTTATTTGTTACCTGTTTTGATTTTAATAAATCATTCTTTATTAACATTACAAACTATGAGTTATTTCCCTTGAGTTATTATCACATGTCACACGCGACAAAACAAACATGGCCGAAATCTTTTTTCTTTAAATAATGGAAATATGCGTTTTATTGAATATTCCAGAAATATTTAACTAATTGTGATATGACAATTAGGTAGATAACATTGCTTATTGTTGAAATTTCACACAAAAAAAAAGTAAGTAGTTATCATTGTTTTCTAATGAAAACTTAATTTTTCAGCTGACGGATATTGCTGCATTCGCTGCAATGATGAAGAGATACCTTTATTTCTTTAACATATTTAATATATTTATTTCTTTTACTGCCTCAACTTTACTGACTCCTGTTTACGATTTAACTCGAGTTAAATTTCTCTATGATTATAATTCAATTAAATAAACACTGATTAACATACCAATACAATTATATCAGATCATCCCATAAGTTCTGTCCGAATTTTTACCTTTGTTTTTAAATTGAACTAAACATAAAAATATTGTGTATATTGTGTATTTTTTTTTACATTTTTATGCTTAGATGCATTTTAACTGATTACATTTTTTTTACAGAACGATAAAATTTAACTGTGCTTGATTACAACCCTACTAACACGGAAGTGCCTAAGAATCATTTGAGGCATATAATGCTTTATGAGTACAAGAAAGGAAACTCAGATGCCGAAGCAGCTAGAAATATTCACTCAGTTTATAGAAAGGAATGTGTGAATGAAAGAACTTGCAGAAGATGTTTTGCGAAATTCAGAAGTGGAGATTTCACTCTTGAAGATAAAAATCGAACCGGACGTCCACTTGAGTTTGATGATAAGTTTCTTGAAGCAGCTCTTGAAGAAAATCCTGCTTTATCAGTTGAGGAATTGGCAATAAAACTGAGTTCAAACCATACAACTGTTCATCATCATTTTCAACAGCTTGGAAAAGTTTCTTAACTTGGAAAATGGGTGCCTCATGAATCGTCTGAAAACAATCTTACATCCCGAGTCGACATCTGCTCTTCTCTCCATTCTCGCTAACTTGTTTCACCTTTTTTGGATAGACTCGTGACTGGTGACGAAAAATGAAGCTTTTATTAATCTTTTACACAATGGCTTGTTAAAGGGGAAAGACCTCAGCCACAGCCGAAAAAGAACTTCATGGGAATAAGGTTCTTCTTTCAATATGGTGGGATAGCCAAGGAATAATCCACTTTAAATTGTAACTACCTAATGCAACAATTAATGCTAAAATCTACTACCAACAATTAGAACATTTGAACCAAGATTTGAGGGAAAAAAGAACTGCTCTAGTGAATCGAAAAAGGGTGATGTTCCATCAGGACAATGCACGACCCTACACAGCAAGAATCACCTCACAAAAGATCGAAGGACTTGGTTGGGAGAAAATTCCTCATCCACCCTATTCTCATAACCTTACTCCTTCAGACTACTGTTGAAACAGACATTTGTGAGTTCTTTGAATCAAAGCCACAAGGATTTTACAGTGATGAAATTAATAAGCTTGTTAATAGAAGGAAGTAAATCATAGGTAATCAGGGAAAGTTTATTGATGATTAAATCTCTTTTTTCTTTATTCATATATTCGGACAGAACTTATGGGATAACCTGATACAATACTATGGTGGATGATATGCCCACAAAAATGCTAATTGTAAACATTTTTTCTTTTCTGTTTTTATAACAGTCTCTTACGCAGCAAAAGATCGCCTGTGAAGCTTTAATAGCTGAAAAAAACAAACTCATTGAAGATTTCCAGCAGGTAATTTGTTTGTTGAAACTAATTCATAACAACAATATTTTAAATGAGAAATATCCAAAGATTTTCTATTATCTAACACATGAAAGTATCTTGTTAGATTTTTAAAGTTGTAGTACATATTAGGAACCCTATACCAGTAACAATTACGTTAGCTAGTGTGAATTTTGATAAAGGTCACATCTAGTGCAGGTCAGGATAATCCAAATCTGTAAAAATTGGTTGAATAAAAAACGAGTGAGACAGAGGACAAAAGTTAAACGCTGTAGATAAAGCAGAGAAAGAGAATGAAGTATGACATCACGTTTTCAAGTTGAAGAAAACTAAGGTTTTCAGATTAGTTCTCCCCAGGAAGCCATGAGGACGAGTTAGTGTCAATAATGTATAAAACTGATGATCTCAGCGAATGTTATCGATGTCTGTCCATGCATGTCACTCATTTCTTTAAGAAAGTTAACTTTAAAAAGTAAATTACTATAGACGATAATATTAGTCTCTCTCTTCAAGGTTCATTCTCTCCATATAAAATCCTGAAGAAAATTCAGCGAACGTCTCCATTGTGCCTTTCCTGCATGAAAAAATTGTTATTTGTCTAGCAACACTGATAATGAATCACGGCCAAAAGAAAAGAAAAAGATGAATTCAGTTAATCAACTCACAAAAGATGGGATAGCACTCATGAAAAGAAGCATAAAAGATCAGCACGAATAAACACTTGCATGTATACATAAAGACTTTTGTATGGTTTATTGAATACTCATTATTGAAAATTTTACAGTTAAATCGAAATAACCTTTAAGCGGACAGATCAAATTTTGATTCTGACTAGCCATTTTTCATTTATTATTGTTGTGCCATATTATTGGCATTATAGTAACATATTTCACTACATTTTATATTGTTTTATATATTTATTTATTTTTACTCATATGGTCACCGCTTATCAACGTCCAGAGGCTACTCGAGGATAAGAGTTAAGTATTAGGTAGAAGGTGAGACTTCAAAAAGAGCCATGATAGAACTTAGGTAGGGCTAGAAGAAGACAGTTAATCGTTTTTTGAAAACAGTTATTTTTACACACACATGCACACATAATTAAAGGTAATATCTTTACATTTTCTATCTCTGATGAATAACATCACAAAAAAAATCCATAGTAATTATACATGTGATGCCTCCGTTCAATCTCAAGAGACAACAGATACCCCCTGTAAAGGTTGCTG
>NC_136511.1:81995834-82173334 GCF_053919585.1 Euprymna scolopes | reverse complement strand
CTACCCCCCATAATCTCCAGATCGCAACTCGTTGGACTTTGGTATTTGGCTTATTTTGGAAAGTAAATTTTCAGCTTTCCACCATATCAATTTGGAGGCTCTGAAGAAGAAATTAAGTGAGGAATGGGCCAAAATTCCACAAAAAATCATTTGTGAATTAAGTAAAGCACTCACCAAGTGTTTACAGCAGATTATTGATGCCCAGGGCGTTTACATTGAATAAAGTTTGGATATGTTGAATCTAGTAATACTATTGTATATATATATTAACATTTGGATGATATGTATTGTTTAATTTATTTGATAAATATTGACAAAAACTTTATGACGTTAATTATTGAACACCCTGTATATAAGTCTCTGAAGATTTGTTTGGTAAATTTTTACTATTCAATGCAACATGTGTAAGATGCAACATATCAGCAATAAAACAATGAACACTTCTGTGGCTTTGGAATGTTTACTATCGATATATATCGTCTGTGTGTGTGTGTGTGTGTGTGTGTGTGTGTGTGTGTGTGTGTGTGTGTGGTCACGAATAGGCTCCTATATGGTTCACTATTTTAAAAAACTGATTACATATAATGATAGAAGATGCATCGAGGATCAGGAATGGGTATGTTTGATCTGGCAAAACGGTGGTTCATAAAAATTGTGGGGTCTGTGTTCGCGCCTGCCCCCCAAAGTATGGAAATAAAAAATTAAAAAAAAACGTTTACAAGGGTTTTTGATATAGATGTACATAAGAATATTTTGATAAGTATGTTTCAACTTAAATAGGGATGGTATAATAAAAGTGTGGGGTCTACGTTCGCGCCTGTACTCCATGGAAATATGGCACAAACTTTAACAAAGACTTTTCATATCTATCTGCGTAAGTATACTTTGATAATTATGTTTCACTTTGAAGAAATATGGTATGATAAAATTATTGGGTGTTTGTTCGCGCCTGACCTCCATAGAATGTAAATATGTCATAAAGTTTAACAAGGTTTTTTAAAAGGGGTGAAGGTCCACAATAACACCTTAACTTTAATCTTAATTCACGTTAGCTTTTATTTATTTTTTTGAGTTGAATCATATTGTGGCGAATAAATTCACCTCAGAAATTCCCGTTCTTATTAAAGTGAAAGCCCCCCCCCCAAAAAAAAGTCAAGACTTTAGACAATTCTCGATACAAATTTTGCATAACTCTGTTTTTTTCTTCTCCACTTGCACGTGGCACTTTTTCGAAAATAGATAAATAGATAAATAATAAAAAATAAGAACGTTACTTGTTATCATGTCAAAAGAAGGCAAAAATTCTGCTCACATGATTATGTGTCTTTTTAAAAACATTTACATAACTTTTTTATTTGTATTTATATATCTGTTTAAGCTTTTTTTTGTCAGTGTACTAGAAGGAATTTAGTTGATTACAACCCTTTCTGCGTGTTCTTTACTTTACAATAGTACAACCCTGAATCCAACGGCGCAATACTACACCGTTCAATACTGTAAAACTGAAACGAAGCTGTTCTGCTTGAAAAGGGCGCTATTTTCTTCTTATTCATATTTATATCGATTCTTTGCTTTAAAAAACTAAAGTAATTACGTGTTTACTTTTTTAATATCCCATTTTGGCTGTTTCGAATTATTTTACTAAAGTAAGTAAAGCTTCATTATTTTTCCAAACTGTTTTTGTTTCTTTGTTTTTCGATATTTCGTCGATATTATTTAGTAAGAGTGTTTAGCAGAAAAGCCAACAAACGACTACCCGAAAAAATAAATATACAAGAAATAAATGTTACCATCGTCAATAAAAGTTCAGTTCATGTTTTTTTTTTGTTTTGAAATAGTTTTTAATGCTCTTTACTTGAAATAATTTCAGCGAACCGAAATTAAAACGAAATTTGAGGCGATAACTACTTAAATTAATTTTTATATAAACTACACATGCCATAATCGAATATTCCTCAAGCATAAAATAACGGAAAAGATTAAAATATGTTTATAAATATTCTTTACGTTGACGGAACTCTCTTAAATTGTTAACACAGAATGCTCAGGTGCCTCTCCTTCAAATTGAAAACGGGGCTCTCCATTTCAAAGTCACTGCCATTTTGATTTTTTTAAAACCGATTCGTGAATTAAAAAAAAATTTTTTTTTACAAACTACTTAAAAATACAAACCAATGAACTTTTCTACCATAAAAGTAACTTTTATTGACTATGGTAACATTTATTTCTTGTATATTTATATTATTATATATATAACATTTTCTCTTTGTAAAGAAACATCATTTTGTTTGGTCACTCTTGGCTACAAATGGAAACAAAGTTGATATAAAAAAATATATTTTTGCGAAAATTATCTTTACTTTCATCATATTTTGCTTAGGGTAAAATTTTTGAGTATCAAAACCTATCTCTTTACAACCCCCTCCTTTTCATAACCTCTCATACTTTCATCAATCACAGTCCATTTTCTGTAGGCTGTTTTTGAACCCAGTCAACGACGGGTACTTATACTAGTATATATATATATATATATATATATATATATATATATATATATATATTTAACGTCAAAGAATGAGAGTTCATATAGAAATTTTGTTTTAATTTGAATAAAATAAAATACGCATCAAGTGCGCTTGAAAGCCAAATGAAACGTAATATTAGGAAACTAAACAAATATTTTACTTGTTTGAAATTTATCACAAATATATTTCAGAGGTATCCTCCGTCTTCAGTGTGTAGTTTCTTTTTTTTTTTTTCTTCTTCCTTGCCATGTTGTAAATTTGGAGAAACAAATTTGGAAAGAGCCGCGCGTTGTTTCTAGCGGTTGTATTTTGAAATGTTTGAACTGTGCGTGGGCAACGCGAGAATAACGCGGCTCTTTACAAATTTGTTTCTCCAAATTTACAACATGGCAAGGAAGAAGAAAAAAAAAAGAAACTACACACTGAAGATGGAGTATACCTCTGAAATATATTTGTGATAAATTTCAAACAAGTAAAATATTTGTTTAGTTTCCTAATATTACGTTTCATTTGGCTTTCAAGCGCACTTGATGCATATTTTATATATATATATATATATATATACATATATATATATATATACATATATATATGGCAATTAAGCTACACAGAGGCTTTTGCGTTTTCATCCTTGTAGGGAATATGGAATTCATGTTACCGTTTTTATATTTATATGTTTTTATATATCCATTTAATGTTTAGTTTATCTAGCTAACCAACCAAGTTCATTGTTGTATTCTCCCAGTTTATATTAGCCAATGGCATGGCTTCTCTCAAACAAAGGTTCAGCTAACTTTTACTTCCTCTTCTTTTGTTCTCATTTGTATAAATTATTCAGATTACTAAGTATAAGTATAAGTTTAAACAAAAGTGGTACAACAATATTGTGGGGTCTGCATTCATGCCAGACGTCTATATAATGAGAATATTTTAGGGATGGCATCAATATACAACTGTGGAATTTCCACAGGTCCCGCAAGTCATTATAATTTCTCTCTTCATCTAATCTATAGTGAAATACATTAAATGATAAACACTTTTGTCGTTTTGTACATCTATCTTGCCAATGATGACTTATTTGATTGCTATTGTTATATTTTAACCAATGATGTCTGATGTCTGGTGCGACCAGATCAGGCTGTCTGAAGGTACGTTTCCTGACCTTGAATGCGCTAGGCATATATATATATATATGTGTGTGTGTGTGTGTGTGTGTGTGTGTGTGTGTGTGAGTGTGTTATTGTTTTTTTCTTTCTATTTGAAAAATTCAATCATATTTTTCAAAGCCGAAAACAACAATTTTCCTCTACAAAACAATCAAACCAAACACCATAGATAAACATTTGACAATATAAAGAACTTAAAGCATTAAAAGTTTTTTCCTAAAATAACTGGCTTTTGCATTAAATAATCTGAAAAGGATTGATATGCTATAAAACAAAACAAACCAAACTAATGATGAATCGTACCATCTGTCGCCAGAGAAACCTTCTTACCATTTCTTGTAAAACAAGAGGAACTTTTAAATGTCCCAATTGTAATATCCTTTTTTTTAATATCTTTTTCATGGTATACATTTTTTGTGTTTCTGGAAATCCTTTTTCCACAGAGAGCTTTCCTAGTGGAACGGGATGAGACACGGCAATCGCACAAGAAAACATGGAACGAGGCATTGGATAATCGTCGTATGAAAGAGCGAGAATATCTTGAGGCACGTCAGAAACTAGTGAGTGACTATGAAAAACAGATCCGACAAAAACGACTAAAGGGAGCGGAAGAATATCAACTGGCTAAAATTAAACTGGAAACGGAAGTCCAGGTAATCTTGTTTTTATGTCACTTCTCTTCTATATCATCTCTCTCTCTCTCTCTCTCTCTCTCTCTCTCTCTCTCCCTCTCTCTATCTATCTATCTACCTATCTATCTATCTCTTTTGCACAATTTTCCTAATCCTAAACCTAACTTCTTTTTTATGCCCCCTCTCCCTCCATCTATCACTCCCTCTCTCACTCTCTATCTCTCTATTTATTTATCTCTTTCTCAAAATTTCCTTAAGAATAATATTCAGCCTGAAAAGGGACACGACAAAAACATGTATGCAATTATGTAGCCAACAATAATTGTATAAATAAACTTATTACAATCACGCTCTGTTCATACATCGAGCCCTTTTTGATAAACACAGGATTTTCAGTTGATTTACATCTAGAAAACTAAAACTATGCAACCATTATATATATATATATATATATATATATATATATATATATATATATATATATATATATATATATATATATGCTAGCAGGGCTACTCGGCGTTGCTCGGGACCGTAAAAACAATGAGAAAATTGAAGTTGATTTTGAACATATTTGTTATTCTTCAGATAGAGGAATTTTTAATGTCTATGTATCATTAGCTTTTTCGAGCAAAAGAATATTTTACCTACCCTAGGACGGGTATTACACTTATCAAATAATTGCACCTTATCTAGGATAAGTAATTTATGCCATATATATGAAATAATGTTTCCTTTGCGGGGATGGGTAATAGAGAACATATATTTAAAATAATTTTACCTACCCTCGGACGGGTAATTAAAATACATGCATGAAACAATTTCACATACTATCGACAGGTATTGTACAATATGTTAAATAATTTCTCTTACCACCATGGCTACCATAATTTTAAGAAAACTGAAACAATTTTTAGAAAGTAGATCATTAGACTTTCCAAATTAGTACATAAATACATCATCTTGATTAAGAATTAGGCAACCATTGTTTCATCATAAATGTCAATATTACTGGGTTTTTTCCTTCGTCACTATTGGCACTAAAATTGTAAGAAAAATTATGACATTTTTAACAATGTCTCAGTAGGATTTTCAAATTAATGCATAAATACATTGACTCAGTTAGTCATTAGACAACCCTTGCTTCATTATCAAATTCCACATCACTGTGTTTTATTTTAATTCCCCACTACCGACACCAAACTTATTTTGAAAAATACTTCCTTTTCTGAAGATTACTTAGTAGGTTTTACAAACAAATACACAAATATGTTAAGTTTAGTGATTAGGCAATCCTTGCTTCACTGCAAAATTCCATATTACTGTGGTATATTCCTCCCGACTACCGATGCCATATTTTTTAGTGAAATGATATCATTTTTGGAACATAACTGAGCAGGTTTTTCAAGTAAGTATAGAAATGCATTGACACGGATTGTGATTAGGCAACTTTTACTTCACCACGAATTTCAATATTAATGTAGTTATTCCCTCCCACATACCAACAATATAATAGTAAGAGAAATTATGTCTTTTCTGGAATATGATTCCACAGATATTCTATATTTTTGGAATATGACATTGTGGGACATTGCTTTGTAACCCCAAATCGGACATTACGCTATCCAAAACAACCCCAAAAGAGAACTCAAGAGCTTGTTTGAAATTAACATAATCATTCTTCTTTCTACCCCCCCCCCCACTACAACCACCACATAATTCCCGGATGATAACATTAAAAATTAAAAAAATATGGATCACTCCCTACAGAAATTGGCCTAGTAATCTTTCATAGAAAACCAAACAATATATATGAATTAATCTAATTTTGAGATCGTAAACTGTTTCAGCCATATCCAGAATCGACTCCACAAATAAAGTAATTTTGAGATTGAAAATTGTTTAAGCCATTTCCAGGACAAACTTTCTACCACCCTCATATAATCCAAGCGACGCTGCGTATTCTGCTAGCATATATATGACCAAGACAATGTTGCTTGACTTGGTGATCTACATAAAGCATTTGGTATTCCCAAGTAGTCACCCATCTGATAATGACCAAGACAATGTTGCTTAACTTTGGTGATCTACATAAAGTATTTGGTATTTCACAGTAGTCACCAATCTGATAATACCTACCAACTGAACTATCCCAAGAATATATCGATAGGGATGGTTCCCTGGACTGACTCAAAAGAGGATCCCTCCATTACGACCAAGAGAGGTTGATATTGGCTGCACAAGACCAGGGCCTCATGACGAACGCCTTCAAAAAGATGAGTGGTCTAAGCAACAATAATAAATGCAGGTTCTGTAGCACTGAGGTTGAGAGTGTGGGCCTTCTAGTTTCTAGTTGCAAAGTCCTACTTGGAGATGGTTACTATACAGATCGCCATAACGGAGTTTGCAAATACCTTCACTGGAAGATATGTAAGAAACTCAACATTCAGTGTAGTAAAAAATCCTGGGAACATATACCCGCACGAACAGTTGAGAATGACAACTACACCATTCACTATGACTACATAATCCCGACTGGTACATATCTTGAAAACGCAGCTGTTAAACCAGATATAGTGATTTGGGATAGAGCAAACAAAAAAGCGACCATAATAGAGGTCAGTGTACCCAATGATACAGGGCTTAACAGAGCTGAGAGGGAAAAGATAACAAAGTATCAAGGACTTATGTATGATATGAAACGAAATTGGAAATTAAAAGACGTTTCAATTATACCAGTCATTATAGGAGCAACTGGGCTTATGAAAAAGAACTTTAAAAAGTATATAGCAAGCATACCCGGTGAACCAAGTGCAAGTGAAATACAAACGATTGCACTGAAAGGGACGGCTAGAATTCTGAAAAGATCTCTTGGTTGGACTCACTAAAATAGGGGTAAATGTCAGACATCTGATTGGATGTCCCACCGCCTAGAAGAAAAAGTTTAAGAAAAATGAAAAAAAAAAAAAAATAAACAAGACAATGTAGCTAAACTTTGGTGATCTACATAAAGCATTTGGCATTCCCAAGTATTCACCCAGCTTAAAATGACCATGACAATGTTGCTTAACTTTAGTGATCTACACTAAGCATTTTGTATTCCCAAGTAGTCACCCATCTGATAATGACCAAGACAATGTTGCTTAACTTTGGTGATCTACATAAAGGATTTGGTATTCCCAAGCAGTCACCCATTTGTTAATGACAAAGACAATGTTGCTTAACTTTGGTGATCTACATAAAACATTTGGTATTTCCAAGTAGTCCCCCATTTGTTAATGAAAAAGACCATGTTGCGTAAGTTTGGTGATCTACATAAAGCATTTGGTATTCCCCAGTAGTCACCCATCTAATAATGACCAAGACAATGCTGCTTAACTTTGGTTATCTACATAAAACATTTGCCATTCCCAAGCAGTTACCCATCTGATTATGACTAGACTCCATGTCGCTTAACTTTGTTGATCTACATAAAGCATAGGGTATTTCCAAGTAGTCACCCATTTGTTAATGACCTAGACAATGTTGCTTAACTTTAGAGATCTATACAATGCATTTGGAATTCCCAAGTAGTCACCAATCTGATAATGATCAAGACAATGTTTCTTAACTTTGATGATCTATACAAAGCATTTGGTATTCCCAAGTAGTCACCCATCTGATAATAGCCAACACAATGTTGCTTAACTTTGGTGATCTACATAAAGCATTTGGTATTCCCAAGTAGTAACCGATCTTCAAAATTGTCAAATTGGACCTGTAGTGCAGAAGCACCTTCAAAATTGTCAAGTTAGACCCATACTGCACAAGCACCTTCACAATTGTCAAATCGGACCTATACTGCTACAAGCACTTTCAAAATTGTCGAGTTGGACCTATACTACACAAGCACTTTCACAATATCAAATCAAGCACTTTTAAAAATTGTCGAATTTGGCCTATACTGCACAAGTACCTTTAAAATTGTCAAATCGGACCTATACTGCACAAGCACCTTCAAAATGTTTAAAATCCGACTTATACTGCACAAGCACTTTCAAAATGTTTCAAATCACACCTATACTGCACAATCACCTTAAAATTTTTCAAATCAGACCCATACTGCACAAGCACCTTAAAACTTTTGAAATCAGTCCCATACTGCAGAAGCACCTTCAAAATTGTCAAATCGGACCTATACTGCACAACACCTTCAAAATTGTCAAATCGGACCTATACTGCACAAGCACCTTCAGAATTGTAAAATAGGACCTATACAGCACAAGCACCTTAAAATTGTCAAATCGGACCTATACTGTACAAGCACCTTAAAATGTTTACATCAGACCTATACTGAACACACGCCTTAAAATTTTTCAAATCGGACCTATAATGCACAAGCACCTTAAAATTTTTCAAATCGGGCATATACTGCACAATCACCTTCAAAAATTTTCAAATCGGAGATATACAGCACAAGCACCTTCAAAATTATCAAATTGGACCTATACTGCACAAGCACCTTCAAAATTGGCGAATCGGACCTATACTTCACCTATGTCATACAATCCCGAGCGACGCTGGGTATTCTGCTAGTACATATCCACTAGGTGTGTCAGAAATTTCATGAAAAATATTGAATAATTTCACCCCGTCTTTCCAAGCTTATAACTCCTCGAAAAATGTAATTCAAGCCCTAATTTTTTTTTTTCAATTAAAGGAGCAAGGACCAAGGTTTCATTAAAAGAAAAACAAAACAAAAACAAACAACGTATTTAAAAAAAAAAAAAAAAAAGGTTTTAAACTTCGGACTTTGCAGGTAAATTTCTAAAAAACACTACTTTTTTTGTTTTAAATTTGAATATATTATTTATTGATCATTTATCTTCAATTTGTGATATATAACACTTTGGTGAGTAAATTAATTATTTACTTTTTAATAGACATTTCAAAATGGGAGGCGTGAAATCATTTGACCCTCTGTCTTTCCAAGCTTATAACTACTCGAAAAATGTAATTCAAGCCCTATTTTTTTTTCAATTAAAGGAGCTAGGACCAAGGTTTTATTTAAAAAGAAAATAACAAAAGAAAAAACAAAGAACGTGGTTAAAAAAAAAAAAAAGTTTTAAACTTCGGACAGGTAAATTTCTAAAAAACACTACTTTTTTTAAAAAAAATTTGAATATATTATTTATGGATCTTTTATCTTCAATTTGTGATATATAAAACTTTAGTGAGTAAATTAATTATTTACTTTTTAATAGACACTAGAAAATGGGGGGCGTGAATTTAAAAAAAACGTTTGTCTAAAATATTATATTCGGTTTATTGGAAAGAGCATACAATTTCACATTGACACTGAAAATATCGTAAAAATTGAATCAATAGAAAAATTTGATAGATTTTTAAAGTTTAAAAATTGAAAAATACTGAACTCGTAAAATGCAATTAATTTCATTACTGTTTAAAAAAAAATTCTATTACTTTTAAAACAACTTTATAACTTTATTAGTTTATTTTGGAAGTATAATCCATAAAGAAAATAAACAACCCACTTTTAACAGAGAAATTGCCAGTTTTTTATATTTTATTCGCAGTTTCGTGTTAGGGGTGTCAAAAATTCCTACAAAAATTCTGATACATCTACATATCCACCTATGTCATACAATCCCGGGCAATGCTGGCTCTTCTGCTAGTACACATACACCTACTTCATCCAATCCTGGGCTATGCTGGGTATGTTGCTAGTACATATATCCCCATATGTAATCCAATCCCAGGCGACGCTGGGTATTTGGCTAGTACATATATCAACCAATGTAATACAACCCCGGGCGACGCCGGGTATTAGGCTAGTACATATATCAACTAATCTTATCCGATCCCAAGCAACGCTGTGTATTCTGCTAGGAAACATTCAATGTATTTCCACCTACGTCAGGTAATCTGTTAGTACATAATACTTTTATATGAATTCCTTAAAACCCTTCCTCCTTAACTGAAGATTATATAAAAACGTAACCTCCCAATACTAAGAATGGCTTTCTGAATAATAATGTTTTTATTTCAGAATTTGGAATCAGCAGCTTAGCAATGTGTGATGTTTGGAATATGACATCTTGTCTCAATATAATATACGATAAATATATAATATGCATTTTTTGTACTTGGTCTTTATGATTGTAAAATTTCTGACGCAATATACTATATAAATAAGATCAAAGTGTAGTATCTGTTCTTAGAATTCAATCGGTTTCATCTTTCGCCCCCCTCCCACTCAGAAATTAAATTTAGAAATGCATTGTTTTATTGTTTACATTTTAAAACATTGTAAAACGATTCCTGTCTAGACATCTGTCTGCCTGTCTGTCTGTCTGTCTGTCTGTCTCTCTCTCTCTCGCTCGCTCTCTATCTGTGTGTGTGTGTGTGTCTCTCTCTCTGTTTGTTTGCGTGTGTGTGTGTGTGTATGTGTGTGTGTGTGTCTCTCTCTCTCCGTATCTATCTCTCTTTCCTATAATCAAAGAATAATAATAAAAAGAAAATGGCGCTTGGCTTAGTATTTTTAAGCGTTAATTTATTTTTGTAATTGACATTTTTGCTTGTTATTTTTCGTTTAACTATCGTATCCAATTTTTTTTAAACCCGCTAATTACTTTGGTAACGTTTTCATAAAGTGTAAGTCAATATTTTAATTCGTACGATACTTTGCATTTTTATCGATAAGATTCTCTTATTATTACACATTGAATGCAGACTTCGCCATTAAAGCGTGCTGACGTCAAGATCGCGTGACATGAATCAGCGTTTTTTGACATTCTTATAAATATCATTAGAATCGATTTAAAATGATAAGAGTTACGTAATGTTTAACGTTAAAATGTAACTTTAGAAAAACGGTCAGCTGACCAATTCAAAGTTTATCGTTTGAGACAAAAATTCGATATTTGTCGTCCGGGGTGGGGTGGGGGTTACACTTTAATATAATACCAAATTTGTGAATTTTTGTTCTGTCTGTCGAAAGTTTTTAGTGGACATACAAACACACACACACACACACACACACACACTCACATACATTTTGCCTTGTATATATATATATATATATATATATATATATATATATATATATATATATATATATATATATATATATATCTGTAGAAATATATTTTCTTATTATATATCAATCCTTATTTAAGAAGCTCAATGTAATTCAGAGCAATATAGAGAATAAATGACAAAAAGTTATATTCCAAAATTCATGATGTTGATCATCTTATAATGTATTCCTCTAATTCAGTTGAAGAATTGTATAAGTCATTTATTCTCTCTCTCTCTCTCTCTCTCTCTCTCTCTCTCTCTCTATATATATATATATATATATATATATATATATATATATATATATATATATATATATAACTCTTGGTTCGTTCAAAGTGAATAAAACCATATTTCTACATTACCAATTTAATTGAAATTTTCAGAAAATTTATCTGTAAACTCAAGAAATGCTTGCCTGTTATTAAAATAAATTAAGATCGCAAATTATAAAAAATATATCAAATAAAATAAAAATATTTTTCGTAACTGCGAGACTGTCTGCCATTTCATTTCCGGTAGAAATGAGCCTTTCACGTGCACCACACGTTGACGACTTTCGAATTACAATATTTAGCTATCTATTTCATAGATTGGTAAAAAAAAAATTCCCTATTTTTTAAATTATATATATATATATATATATTTGTACTTTAACCTTACAATTGAATAAAGAAAAAAAAAATATCATAAAACATTAATTAAACTTGGAAATATGATTTAAAAAATAGTGCGGATCGGTAAGTGCACTAGCACCATTTGTTTATCTTAATTTTTTATTTTTAAAAGCTTTCCTGGCGAAGTCACCCCAAACCTAACGTGTCTGATACAGTCTGCCGCCATTTGTATTTTTCAAATATACCGATAAACACTGCATGTTCTTGAACCGATTAAACATTATACATTGCATAAAAACACTACAATTTTATCCAGTTAGGTAGAACATTTACTTTTCTTGCCTTTCATAACATTTATTTGTTATATATTTATTTTTTGACAACTTCTTTGTATTTGTATTTAGTAATACAAACCCTTTTCATTTAATGTAACGTTTAGTCGGCTCGAAAAACAGTGTTTATCAGTGTATTTGAAAGATACAAATAGTGGCGGACATTGTTGATTACGTTAAGTTTGAGAAAGTGAGTTAAAACTAAAAAACTATACAAAATACTGTCACAAACCCACCGATTATGTCAGCCTATGTCATGGTAACATACATTCGGTGGGTTTTTGACACTGTATTGTATGGTTTTTTAGTTTTCAACTTACTTTCCCAAACTTAACGTATTCAACAGAGTCTGCAACCATTTCTGTTTTTCGAGCCGATTAAACATTTTACATTACATAAAAACACTAAACAATTATCCAGTTAGGTAGGAACGTTAACTTACCTTACCTTTGCTTTCATTTATTTGTTTTTGGAGAACTTTTTCGAATCTGTGTAGAGTAACTCCCCCCCCCCATCACTCAAATATTAATTACTAACTCACATTTTTGTATACAGAAAACAAAAAAACAAAAACAAAACATTTAGCGTTTCAACATTTTTGCTACGTTCAGCTTTATCCACTGATTGTTGGTCGAGCCCAAGTCATGATTGACGGTAATCCCGAGGATCAGGATCCAATTCTGCTAGAGTACCATTTTTTTCATTTTCGCCTTTTTTTTTCTAACTTTTTGGAGTGGATTGCTGTACTAAGAATATAAGAAACATGCATTTTCTTTTTTTGTTAGAATTTTCCATTACACCAAATTGAGCCACAGCAACGCGTGGCAGGGTACAGCTAGTATATATATATATATATATATATATATATATATATATATATCTATATATATCTATATATATATATATATATATATATATATATATATATATATATATATATATATATAGTGATTTAAAGGTTATGAGGGTTTTTGGAAGCATGAAAAACGATGTTACTTTTTGTATTTAATATTTTTATTGATATTTTTTATATTTCAAGCGGACCTCAGCTCTTGGTCACAAAAAAGTATCGAAATGAAAAAGAAAAAGAAAACCGTTGAAAGAAATGGAGATTTGTAGCGTGGACAGCGTTCATTCCTAGCAATCATGTTCGAAAAAGTTCACGTGAATTATTTTAGCCGTTTGTGGGAGAAGATTGTGTTTTTTAATATTTTTTTTAATGTTGGAACATAAAAGCGTTTAATTTAAACGGCAAAAATGAGACGCAATTGATTTCAATATGTATAATGGAATAGAAATGAAATTGTTGAACGGTAAAAATAATGTCATTATTAGTTATGAATAATAATAATAATAATAATAATAATAATAATAATAATAATAATAATAAAACTACTGAAGAGGGCAGAGTTAGAGACAAAGTATTTAATGAAACTACAAGTAAGTCATAGATCTTACTTAGTAAAAAATAGTGAAGCAGAGGGAATAGGTGGAAGAAAAAGTGATTTCACGTGATGGTCTGATGAAGGGTTCCCTCTGATGAGAAGGAAAGTATTTCTTTGAAACTCCGCGGATTAAGGACTATCCACTTATTTTGTGCTTCCTTTTTAAAAAATTTGTTTTTAACTCTTTTTCAAATTGTTTTTTAACATCTTTTATTAACTACTTATTCTTATTATAAGCTCTATTTCCTATTTGGTTTTGTTGGTGCAAAAATAATGTCGTTTTTTGACGTTCAACTATATATAAAAAAAACGACATTATTTTATGCACCTACCTAATATATATATATATATATATATATATATATATATATATATAAATTTTATATGTTGACTAGCAGAGAGACCCAACGTTGCCCAGGATCGAATGATGACTAACAAATGTTTCACACTCCTATATTTTTATTGTCATCGAAATCGGTGAAATTGCCTATTTTCCAATCAAATCAGTTGATGCCTGCTCTAGTTGGGAACCCATCGCTGTGCACTGGGAGGAAGCTTTACATGCCTTTTGCAGTGACTTAGTCCACAATACATTGTAGTCTACGTTGCATTCATTTTGAACGCGCTCCTTTCATATCAAATAACTACTGTTGATTTTATATGCCTCGCTTTACTGCTTGCGTGGTGTTAATAACTTCAATTTAAGTTTAAAATACAAAAGTCAAGTATCATGGTACAATTGTGCTTTAAACGGAAACAGTCATTTCAAAGAAGCTAATGTTGATTTTATATGTCGGGTCTTTCGGCTTATGTGGTAATAAAACTTCTCAAATGCACTTGTGATGTTAGGCTGTGTAAGGTGTTAATTTTGGTCAAAATCATCTGTTCCTTCTTTCATCGGATGTAATTATAGTGCTAAAAAAATTGGCATTTCAATTATAGTGCTCAAAGAGCTTCAACCAGAATTAGCTCCCAGACTTACAAAACTGTTTAAGTGTTGTCTTAATGAGAATTGCTTCCCAACACCTTGGAAAATCTCATCGGTATGTCTTGTATTTAAGAATTCAGGTGATCGGTCATCTCCCTCTCAGTACAGACCAATAAGTCTCCTGTGTGTCATGAGTAAGTTACTTGAGTCTGTGTTAAATAGAGTAGTAGTCAACCACCTCAACAAAAATAACCTTTTTAGTGACATGCAATATGATTTCCGTCCTGCTAGATCTACAGCAGATGTGCTTACGGTTATTTCTCATAGGATTAGCGAAATTCTCAATGGAGGCTTCCTTTCTAGGAAAATTGCTCTTGACATATCAAAGGCCTTTGATAGGGTATGGCATAAAGGTCTACTTTACAAGATTTTCAGCTAGGTATAGCTGGAAATGTCTTCTCAATTATTAAATCATTTCTCTCTGATAGGCTCATAAGAGTGGTGGTTGCTGGGCAGAAATCAGAAGTTTATAGTATTAATGCTGGAGTACCTTATGGTTCCATCCTGGGCCCAACTCTCTTCCTGATCTACATTGATGATTTTCCAAATCACATCCTTAGATCATTCGTAGACATTTTTGCTGATTTCACTACCATCTATGGCAACTCATCAAAGGCCATAAATGACAAAGTTCTCTCTGATTCTCTCTCCTTTGATTTTGAGCATGTGGTACAACGAGGAAAAAAGTTGCTGGTTACTTTTAATTCATCTAAAACCAAGCTTCTATCTTTACATCATCAACGCTCTGATCCCCATCTGGCATCAATTGAAATGAATGGCTCTCGTCTTGCGGAAGCTCCATGTTTTGACAAGCTTCTGGGCTTGACCTTTACTCCTGATCTAAAATGGAATACGTACATCAAATCCGTTATCAAGGTCGCTGGAAAAATGATGGGATCCTTCTGTCGATTCAGTAGATATCTACCTGCTGACGCAATTCTCTACCTATATAAAAGCCAGGTACATCCAAGGATGGAGTATTGTCGTCACATCTAGGCAGGAGCTGCTAGGAAAACCTTATCCTGCCTTGACAGAGTTCAGACTAGACTGCATAGCCTAGTGGAGATGCCCTTTTCTCTTCCCTGCAACCTCTTTTTCACAGAAGAAATGCTGTGAGCCTGTCTCTGCTTTATCATTATTTTCATGACAAGTGCTCGTCTGAGCTCCAATCTATGGTCTCCCCTTGCCAAACTTTCATGAGAGATGAGTCTAGTTGAAAACGCTATCAATAATTTCACCCACTCTTCATCTGTGCCTAAACCTAAACGTAGATTCTATGAACAAAGCTTCTTTGCTAGGATTGCACACTTGTGGAACTCTCTTCCATTTACCTGCTTTCCAGCTGACTACAATATGGCCGTCTTCAAGTCCAATGTAAACAAGTTCTTGATGAGCCGTTTCTCTTAAGTAATCCAATTTACTAAATTTGCACTTCTACCGATTACTATGATATTGTCCTTTTGACCACTATACACTCTTTAGCCCTTATCCATGAGTGGCCTCTGGGCCTTGATAAGTGGTGATTCGTTTGTGAAAAATATATACTAGCAGGATCTGTTAATCTGCCTCCTACCTAGCAAAGAAGTAAACTACGGTAGTTGCTGGTGGCCACTGCAGTCCCTGAATAAATGCAGACATTGGCGGCCGTGCTGAAATGAAATAATACAAGTATGAAAAAAAGTCCATTAGAATAATAATGGAAAGTATAAACAGAAGTTTTAGAGATTAAGGATTCTCACTGTATATGAACTATTTAGAGTGATCAAAATCAGTGGTAGCTGTTTATGTTTGCTGTTCAAGCCTTCTTCTTCTTCTTTTCAACCGATAAGAGTAAATTAAATTCCAGTTTCATGCCATCCTTTTTTAACGTCTAAAACAAAACAATTCACCTTCTTTGAATATTGTCATATTAAGAACAGCGTTTGGAATAGACATCCCAAACTCCCCATGTTAAGAACGGCTTTCAGAATAGGCACGACCAACTTCCCCATCATAAGAATGGCGTTCGGAATAGACACCTCCAACATCCCCATATACAGAACGGTATTCGGAGTAGACAACCCCATTTTTTCGAGAGGGGGATGGAAAAGTAATTCCCCCAAATTTAACTGTGATCATCGTAGTCAGCATATCCACCCACAAATGCTAAAATAAAAATTGGGTTGGGAGGTGGCAGTGTCGGTAGGAGAGAAGTAGATTTGTTTATAGCGTGTGCATACAAACCTGGCAGCCAGTGAATTACAGTGCATGATACAGGTCTTTATATCTCTATAAGTACTTTTCTCCACAAAATTTGAATGAGATTTTCTCAATCAGCATAAAAGTTGTAATTTTAAAGGCAATTGTGGAGATAGCCTTAATGTACAAATTTACCTCCCCCCACAAAAAACGTTAACGTATGCGCACTTTCGAGAATTAGTCCGGAAAAGAAATTTAAATAAAATACTCCACTGAATTCAATCCCATAATTAATTAAATTTACGTTAAAACTGTAGGGTAAATGGTGGGAAAAGTTGGTAAGACTCAATTTTCAAACACGCCGGTAGGTTTGTCAGTTGAGGTATGTAAGCACGAATTGGAAAATATCTTAACAGTTTAACAAAATATATCAGATATTAACTGAGATAAACATAGTTATTTGCAAAGGTATGCAATAAAAAAAACTATAAAATCAATGAATGTAAAAAGTTTACGTATTTTTATATAGAACACCTAAAATATAGACAACTGAGAGAGAGAGAGAGAGAGAGAGAGAGAGAGAGAGAGAGAGAGAGAGAGAGAGAGGAGAATAATATACGCAGCGAGAGAATCCAGTAGCTGAGATTGATGAAACGTTTAGTTTTAAATTAGCGACAATAAAAGCCAAAGTTGTGTTTTTCTTTGGTAATGCACCATGACGGGAACACACGTACACAGAAAGACATGTATATGTAAACAAAGGAACGTGCTAGAGAAAAATTTTTTTAATGTAAATATATTGTAAGTTTACTGACTATCTATATATAGGGTGGCCCAAAAGTAGGTTTACAGTTATCAAACTATCGTTTAGTAGTAAAGTATGAAAAGTATGAAATATGAAGTGCTGACGCCTCTGAGTAGCCTAATAGCCATAAAGAATAAAAAATATATGGCAATTAAGCTACACAGACGCGTCCACACTTCATATTTCATACTTTTTCATACTTTACTACTAAACGATAGTTTAATAACTGTAAACCTACTTTTAGACCACCCTGTATATATACATTAAATATTTTTTCTTTGTTGCAATAGTTATAAAAACAGATGTTGTATTTTTTGTGCCAGGTCATCGACGGGCCAAATAATGTTTATGAGTGACACCATTTTTTTAAATTGTAATAATTGTTCGTTTATATAGAGTAAAATAGAATTTTATAATATGAGAATATTCAGAGCTCAGCCAATGAGAATTGTTGACATTTTAGAAGGAAGAAATAATTTTTGGAGCGGTAAATGGAAAGGTAATGGTATGTCTATGAATATATGATCCAGTTACGAAGGATGCCAGGAAAATATAGTTATAATGTATATATTTCTTCCCAGTGATGACTGGGGGCGGTATGAGGGCTGTAGATAGAAAAAATAGGAACTACTTTCTAAAGATGATGCGACTGTGTTACTCCTAGGATGAAATGTAGGATTTTATTATAACGAATAAATGTATCTATAATGTTGTTCTAAAATGACATAAGATAGTGACCAATAGTCTTGATATAATAAATTTGTATGTGGCATCTGTTGTTGCAAACTTACGGTACTTTGCGACAGAGGTGAATTTCTGTCATCAGGAGATATATATCTAACTCATGCATACACACAGACACACACAACTCTAGCACATCCTCCACACATATCTAGGGACATGTCAACCGTTCACTAGGAATGATCGTTATTATCGGGTCATCTGTCCATCACTCATCTTCTGTTGCATTCCGATCTTCGTCATCTGTCCATCACTCATCTTCTGTTGCATCCCGATCTTCGTCATCTGTCCATCACTCACCTTCTGTTGCATCCCGATCTTCGTCATCTGTCCATCACTCATCTTCTGTTGCATCCCGATCTTCGTCATCTGTCCATCACTCATCTTCTGTTGCATCCCGATCTTCGTCATCTGTCCATCACTCATATTCTGTTGCATTCCGATCTTCGTCATCTGTCCATCACTCATATTGTGTTGCATCCCGATCTTCGTCATCTGTCCATCACTCATCTTCTGTTGCATTCCGATCTTCGTCATCTGTCCATCACTCATCTTCTGTTGCATCCCGATCTTCGTCATCTGTCCATCACTCATCTTCTGTTGCATCCCGATCTTCGTCATCTGTCCATCACTCATCTTCTGTTGCATTCCGATCTTCGTCATCTGTCCATCACTCATCTTCTGTTGCATCCCGATCTTCGTCATCTGTCCATCACTCATCTCCTGTTGCATCCCGATCTTCGTCATCTGTCCATCACTCATCTTCTGTTGCATCCCGATCTTCGTCATCTGTTCATCACTCATCTTCTGTTGCATTCCGATCTTCGTCATCTGTCCATCACTCATCTTCTGTTGCATCCCGATCTTCGTCATCTGTCCATCACTCATCTTCTGTTGCATCCCGATCTTCGTCATCTGTCCATCACTCATCTTCTGTTGCATCCCGATCTTCGTCATCTGTCCATCACTCATCTTCTGTTGCATTCCGATCTTCGTCATCTGTCCATCACTCATCTTCTGTTGCATTCCGATCTCCGTCATCTGTCCATCACTCATCTTCTGTTGCATCCCGATCTTCGTCATCTGTCCATCACTACTCTTCTGTTGCATCCCGATCTTCGTCATCTGTCCATCACTCATCTTCTGTTGCATTCCGATCTTCGTCATCTGTCCATCACTCATCTTCTGTTGCATTCCGATCTTCGTCATCTGTCCATCACTCATATTCTGTTGCATTCCGATCTTCGTCATCTGTCCATCACTCATCTTCTGTTGCATCCCGATCTTCGTCATCTTTCCATCACTCATCTTCTGTTGCATTCCGATCTTCGTCATCTGTCCATCACTCATATTCTGTTGCATTCCGATCTTCGTCATCTGTCCATCACTCATATTCTGTTGCATCCCGATCTTCGTCATCTGTCCATCACTCATATTCTGTTGCATTCCGATCTTCGTCATCTGTCCATCACTCATATTCTGTTGCATTCCGATCTTCGTCATCTGTCCATCACTCATCTTCTGTTGCATTCCGATCTTCGTCATCTGTCCATCACTCATCTTCTGTTGCATTCCGATCTTCGTCATCTGTCCATCACTCATATTGTGTTGCATCCCGATCTTCGTCATCTGTCCATCACTCATCTTCTGTTGCATTCCGATCTTCGTCATCTGTCCATCACTCATCTTCTGTTGCATCCCGATCTTCGTCATCTGTCCATCACTCATCTTCTGTTGCATTCCGATCTTCGTCATCTGTCCATCACTCATCTTCTGTTGCATTCCGATCTCCGTCATCTGTCCATCACTCATCTTCTGTTGCATCCCGATCTTCGTCATCTGTCCATCACTCATCTTCTGTTGCATTCCGATCTTCGTCATCTGTCCATCACTCATCTTCTGTTGCATCCCGATCTCCGTCATCTGTCCATCACTCATCTTCTGTTGCATCCCGATCTTCGTCATCTGTCCATCACTCATCTTCTGTTGCATCCCGATCTTCGTAATCTGTCCATCACTCATCTTCTGTTGCATTCCGATCTTCGTCATCTGTCCATCACTCATCTTCTGTTGCATCCCGATCTTCGTCATCTGTCGATCACTCATCTTCTGTTGCATCCCGATCTTCGTCATCTGTCCATCACTCATCTTCTGTTGCATCCCGATCTTCGTCATCTGTCCATCACTCATCTTCTGTTGCTTCCCGATCTTCGTCATCTGTCCATCACTCATCTTCTGTTGCATTCCGATCTTCGTCATCTGTCAATCACTTATCTTCTCTTGCATCCCGATCTCCGTCATCTGTCCATCACTCATCTTCTGTTGCGTCTCGATCTTCGTCATCTGTCTATCACTCATATTCTGTTGCATCCCGATCTTCGTCATCTGTCCATCACTCATCTTCTGTTGCATCCCGATCTTCGTAATCTGTCCATCACTCATCTTCTGTTGCATTCCGATCTTCGTCATCTGTCCATCACTCATCTTCTGTTGCATCCCGATCTTCGTCATCTGTCCATCACTCATCTTCTGTTGCACCCCGATCTCCGCTATCTGTCCATCACTCATCTTCTGTTGCATCCCGATCTTCGTCATCTGTCCATCACTCATATTCTGTTGCATCCCGATCTTCGTCATCTGTCCATCACTCATATTCTGTTGCATTCCGATCTTCGTAATCTGTCCATCACTCATATTCTGTTGCATTCCGATCTTCGTCATCTGTCCATCACTCATCTTCTGTTGCATCCCGATCTTCGTCATCTGTCCATCACTCATATTCTGTTGCATCCCGATCTTCGTAATCTGTCCATCACTCATCTTCTGTTGCATTCCGATCTTCGTCATCTGTCCATCACTCATCTTCTGTTGCATCCCGATCTTCGTCATCTGTCCATCACTCATCTTCTGTTGCATCCCGATCTTCGTCATCTGTCCATCACTCATCTTCTGTTGCATCCCGATCTTCGTCATCTGTCAATCACTCATCTTCTGTTGCTTCCCGATCTTCGTCATCTGTCCATCACTCATCTTCTGTTGCATTCCGATCTTCGTCATCTGTCAATCACTTATCTTCTCTTGCATCCCGATCTCCGTCATCTGTCCATCACTCATCTTCTGTTGCGTCTCGATCTTCGTCATCTGTCTATCACTCATATTCTGTTGCATCCCGATCTTCGTCATCTGTCTATCACTCATCTTCTGTTGCATCCCGATCTTCGTCGTCTGTCCATCACTCATCTTCTGTTGCATCCCGATCTTCGTCATCTGTCCATCACTCATCTTCTGTTGCATCCCGATCTTCGTAATCTGTCCATCACTCATCTTCTGTTGCATTCCGATCTTCGTCATCTGTCCATCACTCATCTTCTGTTGCATCCCGATCTTCGTCATCTGTCCATCACTCATATTCTGTTGCACCCCGATCTCCGTCATCTGTCCATCACTCATCTTCTGTTGCATCCCGATCTTCGTCATCTGTCCATCACTCATATTCTGTTGCATCCCGATCTTCGTCATCTGTCCATCACTCATATTCTGTTGCATTCCGATCTTCGTAATCTGTCCATCACTCATCTTCTGTTGCATTCCGATCTTCGTCATCTGTCCATCACTCATCTTCTGTTGCATCCAGATCTTCGTCATCTGTCCATCACTCATCTTCTGTTGCATCCCGATCTTCGTCATCTGTCCATCACTCATCTTCTGTTGCATCCAGATCTTCGTCATCTGTCCATCACTCATCTTCTGTTGCATTCCGATCTTCGTCATCTGTCCATCACTCATCTTCTGTTGCATCCCGATCTCCGTCATCTGTCCATCACTCATCTTCTGTTGCATCCCGATCTTCGTCATCTGTCCATCACTCATCTTCTGTTGCATCCCGATCTTCGTCATCTGTCCATCACTCATCTTCTGTTGCATTCCGATCTTCGTCATCTGTCCATCACTCATCTTCTGTTGCATCCCGATCTTCGTCATCTGTCCATCACTCATCTTCTGTTGCATCCCGATCTTCGTCATCTGTCCATCACTCATCTTCTGTTGCATCCCGATCTTCGTCATCTGTCCATCACTCATCTTCTGTTGCTTCCCGATCTTCGTCATCTGTCCATCACTCATCTTCTGTTGCATTCCGATCTTCGTCATCTGTCAATCACTTATCTTCTCTTGCATCCCGATCTCCGTCATCTGTCCATCACTCATCTTCTGTTGCGTCTCGATCTTCGTCATCTGTCTATCACTCATATTCTGTTGCATCCCGATCTTCGTCATCTGTCTATCACTCATCTTCTGTTGCATCCCGATCTTCGTCGTCTGTCCATCACTCATCTTCTGTTGCATCCCGATCTTCGTCATCTGTCCATCACTCATCTTCTGTTGCATCCCGATCTTCGTAATCTGTCCATCACTCATCTTCTGTTGCATTCCGATCTTCGTCATCTGTCCATCACTCATCTTCTGTTGCATCCCGATCTTCGTCATCTGTCCATCACTCATATTCTGTTGCACCCCGATCTCCGTCATCTGTCCATCACTCATCTTCTGTTGCATCCCGATCTTCGTCATCTGTCCATCACTCATATTCTGTTGCATCCCGATCTTCGTCATCTGTCCATCACTCATATTCTGTTGCATTCCGATCTTCGTAATCTGTCCATCACTCATCTTCTGTTGCATTCCGATCTTCGTCATCTGTCCATCACTCATCTTCTGTTGCATCCAGATCTTCGTCATCTGTCCATCACTCATCTTCTGTTGCATCCCGATCTTCGTCATCTGTCCATCACTCATCTTCTGTTGCATCCAGATCTTCGTCATCTGTCCATCACTCATCTTCTGTTGCATTCCGATCTTCGTCATCTGTCCATCACTCATCTTCTGTTGCATCCCGATCTCCGTCATCTGTCCATCACTCATCTTCTGTTGCATCCCGATCTTCGTCATCTGTCCATCACTCATCTTCTGTTGCATCCCGATCTTCGTCATCTGTCCATCACTCATCTTCTGTTGCATTCCGATCTTCGTCATCTGTCCATCACTCATCTTCTGTTGCATCCCGATCTTCGTCATCTGTCCATCACTCATCTTCTGTTGCATCCCGATCTTCGTCATCTGTCCATCACTCATCTTCTGTTGCATCCCGATCTTCGTCATCTGTCCATCACTCATCTTCTGTTGCATCCTGATCTTCGTCATCCGTCCATCACTCATCTTCTGTTACATTCCGATCTTCGTCATCTGTCCATCACTCATCTTCTGTTGCATTCCGATCTTCGTCATCTGTCCATCACTCATCTTCTGTTGCATCCCGATCTTCGTCATCTGTCCATCACTCATCTTCTGTTGCATCCCGATCTTCGTCATCTGTCCATCACTCATCTTCTGTTGCATCCCGATCTTCGTCATCTGTCCATCACTCATCTTCTATTGCTTCCCGATCTTCGTCATCTGTCCATCACTTATCTTCTGTTGCATTCCGATCTTCGTCATCTGTCCATCACTTATCTTCTCTTGCATCCCGATCTCCGTCATCTGTCCATCACTCATCTTCTGTTGCATCCCGATCGTCGTCATCTGTCTATCACTCATATTCTGTTGCATCCCGATCTTCGTCATCTGTCTATCACTCATCTTCTGTTGCATCCCGATCTTCGTCATCTGTCCATCACTCATCTTCTGTTGCATCCCGATCTTCGTCATCTGTCCATCACTCATCTTCTGTTGCATCCCGATCTTCGTCATCTGTCAATCACTCATCTTCTGTTGCATTCCGATCTTCGTCATCTGTCCATCACTCATCTTCTGTTGCATCCCGATCTCCGTCATCTGTCCATCACTCATCTTCTGTTGCATCCCGATCTTTATCATCTGTCCATCACTCATCTTCTGTTGCATTCCGATCTTCGTCATCTGTCCATCACTCATCTTCTGTTGCATCCTGATCTTCGTCATCTGTCCATCACTCATCTTCTGTTGCATCCCGATCACCGTCATCTGTCCATCACTCATCTTCTGTTGCATCCCGATCTTCGTCATCTGTCCATCACTCATCTTCTGTTGCATCCTGATCTTCGTCATCTGTCCATCACTCATCTTCTGTTGCATCCCGATCTTCGTCATCTGTCCATCACTCATCTTCTGTTGCATTCCGATCTTCGTCATCTGTCCATCACTCATCTTCTGTTGCATTCTGATCTTCGTCATCTGTCCATCACTCATCTTCTTTTGCATCCCGATCTTCGTCATCTGTCCATCACTCATCTTCTGTTGCATTCCGATCTTCGTCATCTGTCCATCACTCATCTTCTGTTGCATCCCGATCTCCGTCATCTGTCCATCACTCATCTTCTGTTGCATCCCGATCTTCGTCATCTGTCCATCACTCATCTTCTGTTGCATCCCGATCTTCGTCATCTGTCCATCACTCATCTTCTGTTGCATCCCGATCTTCGTCATCTGTCCATCACTCATCTTCTGTTGCATTCCGATCTTCGTCATCTGTCGATCACTCATCTTCTGTTGCATCCCGATCTTCGTCATATGCCCATCACTCATCTTCTGTTGCATCCCGATCTTCGTCATATGCCCATCACTCATCTTCTGTTGCATCCCGATCTTCATCATCTTATAATCCTTTCTAACTGACTGCGGAGGGGGTGGGTTCATTCAGTACAAATAATTACTAATCTGAAAGTCAGCTTTTTTTTTACTTTGACTAAAACATCCAAGAATCAAACCATCCTACGACGTTCCAATATTTTAGGAGGAGCACCAGTACACGCATATTAGGTAGTGTTGGGACGGTTAATTGGAATCAGGAATCGGAAAATTCGTAACTTTTTGGGTTAACAGAATTGGTATTGAAATCGATGAAAATTGTACCTACTTTCCGATGACAAAACGACTATTTTAATTGTTTTGTTTGTTTTGTTTTTCAACTTAATTTCCCATTGCTAATGATAAAATGATAGCTATTTATTGATTTTAATCTATTTATTGATTTTAATCTATTCATTGATTTTAATCTATTTATTGATTTTAATCTATTCATTGATTTTAATCTATTAGTAAAACAAAAATCTAGAGATCATTCCCTTTTAGTGTGTTTTTACGTTTACGAAAAGATATGCACATATTACCTGGATCTTTACGGTAATCCGAAACTTTGAAAAAATACTGCAGCAAATCTATAGCTAAGTATTCAGAGATTAAAAAAGAATCAGAATCAGTAATTGTATTGGTATTGCGATTTTAAAACAGAATTGGTAAAAATATTGGAATCGTTCCATCGCTATAATAGGTATAAACATTTGGATGAGTGAAATGTTTGTTCATATTATTTGGATTCATCAGATCATTGTTCTCATCTTGAGTGTGATTTTCATCAGGTGTATCTTGTCGACCTCAGGAATTTTTCTATCGAACTCAGACGGAATTCAGAGTAGAACCCTTTATTTACTTCATGACTGGATAGAGGTCCTAAGTAATTCACAATTGTATTTTTTGGTTGTCCACACTGAGGACTGAACCTTCAACCTTCAGGAGAATATCACTTTTTACAATTGATTTTTCCTAGTACTCTAACTACTGCGCCACGGGTCCTTGCGGACAATTTTAGCACAAATTTTAGGAGCCTTAAACCTATTTTTATTTCTACTTGTTAACATCAATATTTATTACTAATTATTACTATATATTAACGTATATCTATATCTATATCTATATCTATATCTATCTATATATATATATATATATATATATATATATATATATATATATATATATATATATATATATTAATGTTTTTTTTTTATTTATTACTTGTATATATTATCTAGCGTTTATCATTAATGGTTCCCATATCGTATTAAATTCTATGCTAAGTCTACTTTGTTCGAAGTGAAAATAATGTGTAAGAAGTGTGTGCACATATAGTGTCATCTGTCCTCGAAAATATGTCTAATTTTGTGTGCATGTGTGCGCGCGCGTGTGTGTGTGTGTCTGCGCGTCGGCAATTATGTATGTTGATAGCAGTTTCTTCCAACTAATCTGGCAAAAAAAGGGGGAAGTGTGGTGGTACTTCTACTTGGTCTGACAACATAAAAATCCATGCTTGGACTATTTTGCTCTCTGTTAAATACTCATGTGAATCGTATTACTACGCAAAGAAGCTTGATTGGTTAGCATGCAACCAGATTACTCCTGTACAATTGTTCTTCCACCGAAGGAAAATAGATTTTAGTTACAGTGTTAATCACTGATGCAACACCAATTCTTTGCAAATTACAATTGTACAAGTCTTGAATATCAGGAGGTAAGTAACAGGATTCCATGAGGTTATCCTGGGTCAAAAGACCACTTCCTGTGGTCATTCGTATTTTATTCTTCCTTTTTTTCTTCACTCTGAAGTAATGTTACTGGATCTACTTTCCTATGCACAAGGATTGTAATCCTTCGGCGTAAGAACACACAGGAGACAGCTGAACTCTTCACACTTAGGTCTGGCTAGCACACGTTTTCATGTATCTCTGTATACACGTTTATAAACCAGGTAACTTGCTCAAAGTTTCTATTTCCTACAACCCAATATAAGCACAACATTACAGAGAACAAGGTATATATGATATAATTAAATTTGTTAACCGCCATGTTCTTATTGCAGAACTTAGAGCAATTATTAGAACAGCTTAGAGCATCATGTCAGCTGAATCAAGAGAAATTAGAAAACAACCTTCACGTTTTAAAAAAAAGAGATGATGAGAACATGATGATTAAATCAAAACAGAAACGCAAAATCACAAGGTAAGTAAACATTGTCTATCCTATTTCTAACTGGAATCCTCAATCACCATAATACCACATTTACTCCAGGGGTCCTACTAAAAATTCCCAAATCGATTAAAAAAGATTGTTTTAATTATTAATCTATACATGAATAATCGAAGTAGAAACGCAAAATCACAAGATAAGTAAACCTTACTTTGATTTTTGTATATTAACTAGGTTCATACATGAGAAGATATGCTTCTTTGCTTGACAACAATCAGTGACCCCAACGTTTTGTGCCATGGTTTCCTTCTCTTTCGTCTTTACTTCACATTCTGGTCGTGTCGTCATCTCTCACACATTGGTAAACGAGGGTAAACACTGATTCACAAGTATAAAAATAAAACAACCCAAAACACAGAAAAGACAAACTCTGACACATTCCGTAAATATCAGTTGTATTCTAGGCATGTGTTTGAGACCATCAATCCTCTGAATACCAACGTCCACATCTCAGTTTTCTGTTGAAGCCATGTTCGTCAGTCCGTTGATAAATTCATCCCTCCCCCCCCCGTCTGCTTTGAGCCACAACCTACCTTCAACTGTCCTCAACTGTCATCAACTGTCGAAAACTTAAGACTGTCCATAAATTGTAAACTGTCACAAAACTCACTCTCACTCCTAAAACTAACTTTAAATATATTGACCTCTTCCTACTCATTATCTTTCTACTAACTTCACTTCCTATACTTTTGTTTATGTTGATCAACTTATTTTCTCTTTTTGTTATTGTTTTTCCTCTTTTTTTATCACTTCCTAACACTTTGGGGGGGGGATCACATAGATTTTTATGGAGAAATCTAGTACTATGGGTTATTTATGCTCTAAAATTAAACATAGTATTTTTCTAAGGAGCCACTGATCTAGAAAAGAACAAGGTGTTGCTATAAGATTTACAAGTATAACACATAATGAGGAAAAGACTGACATTCTGCAGGTATCTGTTGTACTATGTGTGTGACGCCATCGGGACCCTCTGAACGCTAACATACACATCTTAGTTGTCTGTTAAAGCCATATTTGTCAGCCGGTTAACCAATTCATCTCCTTATCTGCTCCAAACCAAAACCTCCTGTCAACTGTTGCAAACTGAAAACTGTCCGTAAAAACTCCCTTCCCCCTATAAAATTTCCAATAAACTGTAAACTGTCATAAACTCTAGCAAAACTCACTCCCACTCTGAAAACTCCTAAACTAACTCTAAATATATTGACCTCTATGTCAGGTCTTTTGTCCCACTTACCACCACACCTTGATTAACAATCCTATTTTAGGTTGCTTTGTGTGCCTTATTGAACCACCTCCTCCTCCTCCCCATTAACTTTCTACTAACTTTACTTCCTATACTTTTGTTCTGCTGATTAACTTATTTCCTCTTTTTGTTATTGTTTCCTTTTTTGTTTACTTTCTAACACTAAAGGGAATGTATGTAGGTTAAAATGTGAAGGAAAGGATAGGTAATGATATACTCTATGGACACTGTAGAGTGAAAAGTGGACAATGGGTTTACTTTTGGCAGCCTCATAACTTTTGCTTCCTTTATTTTGTCCTTTAGTATAACGTTGTGAAAGCGGAGGTTTCTCTATCCAGTGATGATTATATCTCATTTACTATTCATATCTGTATTTTTATACGAATCTCTTATTTAGCGGCTATGCTTGTCTGCGCCGTGATCGTCCATGTATGTATGTATGTATGTATGTATGTATGTATGTATGTATGTATGTATGTATGTATGTATGTATGTACATGTGATCATGTCCCTTTTAGTGTGTATATATATATATATATATATATGTATTTCGATAAAGTCGTCATACCATTTTTTTTCCTGTCTGGTCTTCTCTGGGGATGCTTTCTTATCGTCACTGATTGATGCTGGAAGAACATCTTACGAAGAAACACAACGCCGATTTCTAGCATGGCTTCTTTATTTCGTCTAACAAGTGAACGGGATGGGAAGCATCGTATGGTCGACCACTTGAACTTTCTTACATTTCTTTCTTCGACGCAGCATCTTTGTGTCTAACCAAGACATCCGCTTCGTCCGAACTAAAAAAAAAAAAAAAAAAAAAAAAAAAAATGATTGCGTTTTCGTGCGAACCAAAAGATCACTTTCTCTCTTTCTTCTTCTTCACACGTCGTTTTTCTTTCACACGAACTCAATCACCCTCGATTATCATCGCTAACCCTAGCTAACTGTTTGACATACGTCAACCATAACCCCTTTGAACTGTTTTTTACACTAACCAACCTGCCAGCAACTCGAATTTCCAACACGCCGGCGTAACCCAGGATATATTATATAACATTAGTCCTCACATTGCATGAGCGATATTTCTGACAAAGGGAGAAGAATTGTTTATTTTCTAGATTGGAATCTATCTGTACAACATTTGTTATTGATTAGTTTTTGACCTTGAAATGATTTTTTTAGCTTCTTACATCAAGTGGTTTCATGCTTTCGTACGATTTTCATAAAAATAAAAATAAAAAAATGAAAAACTCATAAAATGTCGTCTCCCTCTTTCCTTATATCCCAGAAAAATATTGCAGGAAAATATTGAAGAGGTTGTTTTCCTTGATTTAAATTAGGACAAGAATAGGTTACTGAAATTTGGCAGTTGTTCCAAAAAACGTAATAAAAGTTCACAAACTCATTTTGGCTGGTCATAAATTGAAGTGGCGTGAGATACAGAGGAGTTGAAGATATCAGACGTATTTACTATATTGCATGAATATTTGTCAAAGTGAGTGCCGTGTTTGCCCACAGCCTGTCAAAACCAACAACAAGTCACAGCTGTTTCGATGCAACAAAACAAGGTTTTTGCTTCAACATGTGACAATGGATTCATCACTTGACTCTGGAGTCAAATCGATATTCACTGGGTGGACAGCTGTTGAAAGCCGTCTAAAGCGATCAACATCAGCAGACAAGGTTTTGGCTTTCATATTTTTGTACTTTGTTCATCGATGACCTTGAGAAAGGAAGAATCATCAATAGAGAATATCATATAGCATTATTAGTGCGTTTGAAAGAAGAAATTACCAAAAAATGGCCACAGATGATGATGATGATAATGATGATGAAGAAGAAGAAGTTAAGAAGAAGAAGAAGAAGAAGAAGAAGAAGAAGAAGAAGCAAGTGCTCTTTCAATGCACCATGTTACAAGTTGATCGCAATTTAAACTGAATTTTGGATGAGATAATAATTGAAGGACCGATAATAAATAAGACAAGTATATTTCCATGAATGTCTATTGACAGAAATACAGAAGATTATGTTACAGAACGATTCTAAGTTACTGCCTTTCCACTGCAACAAGATGTGGTACAAGGACAGAAGGTAGGGAGAATAAACCAGCACCCTTAACAAAGCAACATTTTGGCCTTCTAAAATTACCTGGACAACTCCGTTGACATTCTCTGGTCAGGGCGCCTCAAAGAGTTTGCAATGAATTACCTTTTTCTCAAAGACAAAGAGGAGGCAAGCCCTGAGATGTGGATTTCCTAGAGCTACTCAGGACTAATACTGCAAACAGATAAAATGGCACTAAAATAACCCCGTTCCTGACAGACTGATTGTTGAGAACGGATCCTAGATGAAAAGACTTTAAGCAACAGAACTTACTTCAAGGCCATTCATCTTTTATCATTCATGTGTAAAAGTGTTCATGTAGTCGCGAAACATGATAACACAGATTTCCCCCTATTTTTTAAATATAAAACAAATTTCAAAGTATAAAACTATTTGAATTCTGTGAAATATTTTCATCTTTTCAAATTATTTTTGTTTTTTAGACTTCAAGATATTCTTAATAACCTGAAAGAAAAACTTGCAAAACAAGATAAACAATACAGGTAAGAAATTGTTTATGGAAGGGGAACTTTCCGCTTTCTGAGACCTTTCCAAGCAGTACAACCACTGATTTTTTTTGTCTTGGTAATATTGACTCTCAAACATTTATTTCCCATAGCATTCCTCCAAGTCTTTAAGTTATGGTGTATTTTGATTAAATGCTTAATTCTTTGTTATGGTATATTTTGATTCAATATCTGTAATGAATGGAGAACCACATGAAGAGTGGACAAATCGCCTACTACGACCATCCACCTGCTAACAAGAAATAAAAATAAATGGAAAGAGAAGTGTGATAAACATGACAACAGCAAAAGACAAAAAAAAAAAAATGTATGCACAACAAAATAGAAAAGTAATAATTATTTAAAAGAGTGAGGAGGAGGCTATTGACAGGAAGGACGATAATGATTATTATCCTGACCAAAATGTCCCCTGGTCTTTCAGATTGTTATAGCTACTGTTGCTGTCTTCTTTGCTGCTGTGGATATTGGGCTGGAATGGGGAAAGCTGTAGACGATGATGCTGATGAATAGGCTAGTTGACGGTTACTAAACAGAGCTGCTGTGATGATGATGATGATGATGATGATGATGATGATGATGATGATGATGATGATGATGATTACAGTATCAAACTAGATTGTAAGAAACGAACCACTGTAGTTGATATGATGATGTCCACGATGATGATGATCTATAAAGCTATAGAAAAAAGTAGTGAAGCTGCCGTTGCTGCTGCTGATGCTTAGTGTCATTATAGTGATGATATAGTCCCGTCGCCTGTGTAGCAAGGGTTATTGATTGACAGAGGCCCCGAATATGGGCAGCATGAAGAAACACACCCTTTTTTACAGTCTTACCGGCTGCTGCTGATAGGAATGCTTTAATGAGATTGAATTGGATTGGTCAGCAAAATAACAGTGTATGCAGAAATAATGAAACTGTGTTGATTTCTGCCTCACTAGCTAAGTTGTTCAAAGATCAAGCATTCATTTTTGTTAGGAAAAGTCTGGGTACTTATCATATAGTAACAAGATTACACAGTATTTTTTGGTTTGTGATGAGTGATATCATCAAATGCAACAGTATATTAAGAACTAAGAGTAATTTCTATGTATATATTTATTTTGAAAATGTGACTCTTACTCCCTTTACCATTATCTGAAAATAAATGAAGCATTATCACACTCCCTTTTATGTCTACTATCAATGGTTCAAATTTCATAAAAATCTGTTTCATACATTTTTAATTCATGGATCCATTTATTTTCAGAGGGAGGTATCATCCTCAAAATGAAATCATATATAGCTCACTGCACCCCCTATAACATCTTTATCTATGTCCCAACTTTTATAATAATCTGTCCAGTATCTTTTGAGTAATTCTTGTATGTATGAGCAGTGGAGAACATAGTTCATTGCACTACCTATGCCATCTATTAACTGTGGTTCAAATTTTATAAAAATCTGTCAAGTATCTTTATATTTAAGTAGGCAGACATTCTGTTCATCTTGCATTTTCGTAGAAGTAAATCTTAAGATAGATGGATTTGTTTCGTGTTGCTCGACGTTCCCTCATTTGTGAGGGAGTAACAACGGGTTTTTACAGATATTCTTTTTACCATTCCATCCAATATATTTATGTTTAGGGAACAATTTTGACCTAAATAAACTATTCTTTTTAGAATAAACTAGTGGGGAAACCCGACGTGGCCCAGGATCGAATGTTTCACCTTCCATATTTTATTGTCATTGAAATCAGTGAAATCGCTCATTTTTCAATCAAATTGATTAGTTGCCTACTTTAGTTAGGGACTTACCACGGTGCACTAGGAAAGCTTCATATTCCTCCACACAGTGACTTAGTCCACAACATATTGTAGTTTACATTGCACTGTAGAGAACCTACTGTTGATTTTATACAATTATTTTTATGTAATGAATTAAAGTCTAAAATACAAAAGTCAAGCATCGCATTTCAATTGTGTTCTAAACAGAAACATTCATTTCGAACACGCCCCTGTCATATCAAAGAACCTATTGTTGATTTTATGTGCCTGGCCTTTCTGCTTGTGCGGTAATAAAACATCTCAAAAGCATTTGTGATATTAGGCTGTATAAGGTGTTAACTTTAGTCAAAATCATTTATTGCTTTTTTCATTGGATTTTTTTAATTATGGATTACTGACGACATTCTGATACAAACCCTATCTAAGAACACTGCCACGCACATAAAGTACATTTGTATGAAAATGTAAAAAATCGGCCTAGTTGTTTAGGAGTTTACATGGAACTCTTTTCTCGCTTTCTTTCTTTCTCTTCATCTCTCTCTCTCTCTCTCTCTCTCTCTCTCTCTCTCTCTCTCTCTCTCCCTCTCTCTCTCGCACACACACACATACATGCACACACAGAGTTTCTTTTATCTAATTGTAGAGATAGATACATATTCTATAAAAATTGTTTTTATTATTATATAGTAATGGAAATATTTGGATTTTCAATTATAGTTTAATTTTTATGAAATTTGAACTATAATTAGTTGAACTTATAGGAAGTGTAATGAGCTATGTTGATTTTTTTTAGATGGATTTCTACAAATGTTATTTCTATTTATATATCTTGTATGATAAAAAGTATATTTAATTTCTTGTATGATAGAAGTTATATTTTATATCTTGTATGATAAAAGTTATATTTTATTTTTTGTATGATAAAAGTTATATTTCGTTTATTGTATGATAAAAGTGATATTTCATTTCTTGTATGATAAAAATTTTATTTTATATATTGTATGATAAAAGTTATATTTTATTTTTTGTATGATGAAAGTTATATTTTATTTCTTGTATGATAAAAGTTATATTTCATTTCTTATATGATAAACATTATATTTTATATATTGTATGAGAAAAGTTATATTTAATATATTGTATGATAAAAGTTATATTTTATTTTTTGCATGATAAAAGTTATATTTTATTTCTTGTATGATAAAAGTTATATTTCGTTTCTTATATGATAAAAACTATATTTTATATATTGTATGATAAAAGTTATATTTTATATATTGTATGATAAAAGTTATATTTTATATATTGTATGATAAAAGTTATATTTTATCTCTTTCATGATGGGTGTTTCAGAAGTAATGCCTCATATTTTTACATTAGATTTTTATATAAGAATATATATAAAACTATATATATATATATAAGAATGGATTAGAGAGGATTGCAAATTGCATTGTAACGATGATTGAACTTATGCATTTATTACCTGAAAGTTTCATCTCTGTTCTGGTGCTACCAGATCAGGCTGTCTGAATATAATGGCTTCCTGAGACGATATGCACCTTACATTGATGTTTTTTTCTACTTCCTTTTGCAAAACTTAATTATGTTTTGCAAAACCAAAAACAACCCCACCGTGTTCTTCCCATTTCCCGTATCTCCGCTATAAATCCACTATAAAACAACCAAACCAAGTACTACAAACTAGCAATTGAAGACCTAAAGAGGTTGAAGAATAAAAACCTTCTACAAAATAACTGGATGCAACATGAATACTATTTCCAAAATAACTGAATTCGGCATTAAATAACCTGAAAAGGGTTGATATGTTATAAAACAAAACAACCAAACCAAGACAAACCATCTCTCTGTTGCAGATATTGATGGTGTGAGACTCTAAGAACACAACCCCTGCCAAGATCGTGAATCAGAAGCAGAAATGTGTCATTGAATTCTTAGCAAATGTACATTAAGAATGGTGGTGACTATGTAGAAAAATAAATTCTAGAACAGAAAAGGTCGCCCGTTTTAATGGTATCACTTTTGTCTTTATAGCTTTTCAATTTTTTTTTTTGGGGGGGGGGTTAAAAAAATAGGAGGCTTTACTTTGGGAACGATCATCCTAAAATAACAGTGAAAACCCAACTAATTTATTTTATATACTAGAAAACTTGTAAGATAGCAGTTTTTTAAATTATTATTTTATGTATAATTTTGTTTTCCGCAGCAAAGAAAACAACCAATTAACGGATGATTGTAAACGACTTACAGAACAATTCAAAGATGTAGAAAAAAGAGCAAAGTAAGTAAAAATATACATTTTTAAAAAAAATATATTTTATTGCAATTTCACCCCAAACAAGGCACATTTGTCACTTTGCTGTAGGGGGCTACTATCAGGGAATAAGCTACAGGGGTACTATGTGGATAGTTATGCAGCAAGATGTCGGTTCACGTTACATTTGAACTTCTGCATGTCAGTACAATTGGGGAAGCAGGAACTCGGAAGGGAATTCCAAAGTCCAGCGGTTCTGGAGAAGAAACTACTGGAGTAGAAGGCTCGCTTACATCTAGGGATCTTAACTGTGAAGGGGTGGGATTTTGCTGCTTGTCAGGTTTGTCGGGGGTACTTACGTCGAGGGGGCACAAGTGCTTGCAGTTCGTCAAAGCATTCACCATTGAAATACTTGTAGAACAGGCAGAGGGATGCTACATTACGTCGATGGGACAGAGGCTGAAGCTTAGATGATTGTTCAGGACCTATTAGGTTGGCGACTCTCTTTTGAACCTTGTCTAGGAGTGAGAGACTAGTAGCAGATGCACCGGCCCAAATATGACAACAATGCTCCATACATAGGCGAATGGTGGCCTTATAGAGGTACAGGATACTTTCAGGTGTTAGTAGAGCCTACCTTTTTTGCAACGTTTCTGGCAATGCTCTCAATGTAATTTTTCCAACTCATGTTTCCTGTGAACGTTAGGCCGAGGAGCCTAAAAGATGTACTTTCAGATAAAGAGTCTTTGGCCATTGCTATTGGTGGTAGAGAAGGTTTCTTGTAGTTATTGAAAGAAACAAGTTTAGTCTTAGCAACATTGAATGTGACCATCCATTTTTGTCCCCATTCTACTACAGATCGGAGGTCATCCTCTAGTGTTTTTGCCATTTCTCTAGATATGTGTTCATTTGTTTTCCTGCCGTGTCGGTTATAAAGAGTGATGTCATCAGCATATATACCCATATCAGAGACAATTTTGTCAGGGAGGTCATTTATGAATATTAGGAACAATAGAGGTCCAAGGATAGATGCCTGGGGCACTCCCGCATTTATATCATATTGTTTGGATGTACGACCATCGATGACAACCTGGATTTTTCTCTTATCTAAGAAGGATTTAATTATGTTAAAGATTCTTCCAGTGATACCGTATGATCTGATTTTCCTGAGAAGACCTTCATGCCATACCCTGTCAAAAGTCTTAGATATATCTACCCTCCCCTGCTTTGTCAAGTGAATGGTATATACGGTCAGAGATTACAGTTAGGATGTCTGCCGTGGAACAGCCTTGCCTAAATCCGTATTGTTGATCGGTCAGAAGTTTAGCATCTGTAAGATGATGGACTAGAGCTTGGTTAATAATGGACTCAAATATTTTGGCGAAAAGTGGGAGGAGGCTAATGGGTCAGTTCTTTCATCAGAATTCTTGAAAACTTGTACCACAGAAGCAGTTTTCCAGCATGCAGGAAAGCAAGATTCCTTAAGGCATTTGTTGTAGAGTTTGGAGAGAACCGGCGCTACTTCGGCGGAGCACTTTTTTAAAAGCACAGCTAGGATGAGATCAAGTCCACATGCTTTTGAAGTGTCAAAATTTTTTATGATAGCATGGGGTGATTTCCAGATCGTCTAGTGTGGCGTCTGTCCGCAAAGGAAAGTCAGGGTCCAGTGTGGAGTTGGAGGCGAACCGACTGGCAAGCATATTAGTCTTCTCAATTGCAGACCTAACAACCTCATGATTGTTGAATAGTGGGGGAATTGTTGATTCCCCATTATTTACTACACTGTTGTAGATTTTCCAGAAGTCACGGGTTCCTAATTTCTGTGCTTCGATGCATTTTTTGGTTGTTTCAGTAAATTCTCTCTTAGCTGTCGCTATTTCTTATCTACAGTTATTTCTGGCTTCTATATACTTCTGTCTGTTTGAACTGGACATGTCGGTTAAATCTGCAGTATGCATGCTACCTTTGCGCAATGGCAGCTGCACAACTAGAAGTAAACCATTGGGGAGAGTGGGGCTTGCTATAAAACTTCCGCGTGGGAACATGTGCTTCAATAGCTGTTTTAAACCACTCAGTGGTCACATGTGTGCACTGTTCAGCAGGAAGTAAGTAGATATTTCGCCATGGGGCGTCTCTTCTGAGATCCCTAATTGCTTCCCAGTCAGCCTTTTTATAATATTTCGTTGTTTTGAGTAATGGCTCTTCCGTTTTGGCTCTAGAGTTTAGTGCGATTTCAACTATTATCACTACATGATCAGCATTTCCAAGTGGGCTGTGCGCATTCGTAATGCAATCATTAGGGACTGTGGTCAGAAACAGATCTAACAGTGATGCCTGTTGTTCTTGCTGGTCAAGGAAACGGGTTGGAGATGTAACCGTCTGTGATAGGGAATGAGATATAGAGAAGCTATGTGTTGTGCTACCAGTTGTGTCTGCAAGTAGAAAATCCAAGGCAGCTGTTGTGGTGGACATTGAAGTCACCAAATACATGCACTTGTGTGCTAGTGTTGAGGGAAAGTGCTGTATCTATGCTGTCAGAGACTTTGTTTATTCATTTTTGAAATCGCTAAGAAAGGTTTTAATGTAAAAATTATATTTACCATGCATATACAAGAATCTGTATGTCGACCGAATGCTGGGAATAATTGGAAGACACTTTATATAAATGGTGGTCCAAAAAAAGCGCACTATTTTGTTTTTCATCCAAAAGATATTTTTTACAATTTTTTTCTCCATATTTTCCAAGTTGTGTAGACAGTAGGCTTAAAATGACATCAATATAGATTCAACTGGACGTTATACTACACAGCAGCAGACGAAAATCATCATTTTGCCACAAAATCAGTTCTTATGATTCGGGCTAGGACAACTTTTCATTGTTTTGACTCTCGTGTGTGTATCCCTTGATATCTTATATGCTTTCATATAGAGTGATGTCGTTCTGGGTTGATTAACTGTGTCTAACTGTGTAGGATATATACTCAAGAGTAAAAACAATGAAAAGAATATGCTGTTGTCATAGCCCTACTTATGATGCAGCAAAAATGTAGAAAAGATTTAAGCAGAAACAATGTACCTGATAGAAGGACAATTCAATGTTGGTGACCAAATTTTAGGAGATAGGAAATATAAAAAAAAAAGGCCCACAAAGACTATAACGGTCAACCATCGTTCAGCTATAATTCCTGGCAATATTCAGATTTTACAAGAACGCCTTGAGGAATCACCCAGAAAAATCAACACACCGTTTCTCAAAAGAAACTGGCATTTTGAGAATATCCATGGTGACTTCATTCTTTTTTTTTTTTTTGCAAAATTCAGATCTTGCTGAAATAAACCGATCACAATAAAAGAAAATAAGAAACATTCTGTGAAGGTATTAATCAGAGGGTTGTTGGATTTGATTTTCTTTAGTGAGAGGCTCTCTGTCACTTGAGTGGGCATATTAACAAGCAGAATATGCTCAGCTGCATAAACATACCCATCGTCCTCTTAGCCAACATTAGATGAAATAGCATCATTGGGCGATACTTCTTTTAGGAGGTGAATGAGAATCAGGTGACGATGGACACAGACTGTTACATTGCACTCATGCGGACGAACTTCATTCCTGTTCATAAGGTTTCAATTTCAATCAAATTTGAAGAATACAATCTCCCACTGTTCAGCTACTAGTTCGTGAAAAAATCTCCGAAATCTTTCTTTTAAGAGACATTTGAGATTAAAAAGAAAATTGCCCCTCTCCCCCCATTTTTTTTTTTTTTAGATAACCTCGTATATATATTTGAATCAGTTGATGAGCACGAAATGTCTCTAGCTTAATAGTATTTTACTGGAATAAGCATTTTCAGAAAATGAAGCAAAAGATTATATTCGTGCTATTGACATAGTGAAAGATAAAAAAAAAAGAAAACATAGGCTAGTTCGAATCAAATGAGTTAGGATGGGAGGTATTCTTCCTTCATTTCATAAAAAGGAGAAGGGTAGGTTCATTGCCTGTCACATGAGGAACCTTATTCATATGGTATTGAGGTAAAAAAATTTTTTTTACCTGGCCATGGTGATAATTTTTATGGAAACTACAGAGTCGATCTAGCTGAAATTTTGTGTGGACCTTTATTATGATAAGGTACAGCAAACTAAATATTAGAGTATCCATTCGACGAATTAATAGAAATGAATCACCACAATACCACATTTACTCTGGAAGTTTTCTTAAAAACTACTCGGACGATTTGAATGCAATTATATTGTATAAACATGAGAAGGTGCAGCGAACTAAGTATTATGGTATACGTTTGATGCACAGAGTTTGAGATTAATAGGGGTTAGTCACCACAATACCACAGTTGCACTAGAAAGTTGGCATAAAACACTCATTCTAAGTCAAAGGACTACAATGTTTACGCGTTTTTAATGAGCTAAAAATCTTTTTTCTAATTTTTTAATGAGCTAAAAATATTTTTCTAATTTTTAAATGAGCTAAAAATATTTTTCTAATTTTTTAATGAGCTAAAAATATTTTTTCTAATTTTTAAATGAGCTAAAAATATTTGTCTAATTTTGACTAGAAATTAAAAACAATTTTTATAACAAAGTTTTAAAAGATAGCGCCTATAAAAGGACTCACATCAAATTTGTTAAACCAGTGTCACTTAATCATATATTTAAAAGAAAAACTAGGAAAATAGCATAAATACTAACTTCAATAAAAACAATAAGAACAAGGAAAAATTATTATTATTATTATTATTATTATTATTATTATTAATATTATTATTATTATTATTATTATTATTATTATTATTATTATTATTATTTGTTATTTCTTTTTTTTATTATTATTAGGAATTTTTATTGTATGACAATATCTCTCGTTTTTCTCACATTTTAATATAAAACCTGCAAATCTTTTTCACAGAAAATATTTTTCTGAATACGGCTCAAACAAAATGCATCACCCATTACAAAACTGTCCTACACTCTCCTAAAAACTAATGACCGAATAGAATATTCTTTAGTCCTCATTCAATCCCGGGAAACGTAGGCTCTCTCTGCTAGTAGTTACATATAGCACTCGACATCGATGCTTATATTATTATTATTATTATTATTATTATTATTATTATTATTATTATTATTATTATTATTATTATTATTATTATTAATTAATTAATTATTTATTTATTTATTTATTTATTTACTAGACATTTTATGGCAATAGATTTACGGAACTTTGACGATCTTTGGTGTATGAACGAGGAAATCTGCAAGAAATTGCTTTCCAGAGTGATATCCAGTCAGGAAATTATTATGGAACAATTGGGATTAGATTGGAAACCTCCGGATCTGTAAGTAAATCATTACATTTATTCATTTCATCATTCTTATATTTTTCTGGAATTTTTTTCCTACTATTGACTTTCTTTTCCTTAAAATAAGTATTCAATATCTTTCTCTGGCAGCGCCAGGACATGTGTCCTGCTAGTTTTAAATAAATACATTTCAAAAAGTTACATTCGTTTTCGTGATTTAAAGAGAATTAACTAACAATTATTTTTAAAGAAAGAAGACAGAAAAAATGTAACGTTTTAAAAAAGAATGAAGTTGCTACAATTTTAAATAAAGAAAAGATGCATTCATTTTCAATTATTTGTCATTTTTCCTTAATAGTATTGATCCTGACAAATATTTATTATTTAGAAAAATTATTATTATGAATAGTAAATTATTTGCAACAAACTGAACAATATGATTGGCTAATGAACATAAATAATTAACAAATGAAATTTATCTATATTTGCCTGAATTTGTGCTGTACTAAAGGGAATATCGTATTGGATACAGTAGGTAATTGATTAAATTGGTCTGAATTTCAAGCATAATTGTAAAGAAACACACTGATAATTTACATAAATAACTGGCTATTCAGAATCAAATATCGATTTGCCAGATGCATTGTTGTATTGATATAACTTCGAGAATCTGATTGGTTTAATTTTATATTTTTGATTAGACTGGTTACAATATGTGTTTTATGATGAATGTATTATAACCAATTGATATATTTAAAAATAATAGTAAAACCTTTTTACTTTGTTGGGAACAAGCTTATTCAAAAGTTCCTCACTGATAATAATGAAAAGTTATTTTTTATTAAAAAATATTTAAAAAAATGTTTTAGTAACATTTTTTAATAATATTCGTTACAATTCCTTACACACATCAGATTTGTTTGATTATATTTTAATGCATATAAATTTAAAAAAAAAATCTGTACTGATTCAGACACATTATAATGGGTAGAATCTAATCATGAACCGAAAATAAACTGTGATCCGCGTCTTAATCTTATGACCAACATAAATGAGAACTTCACTTAGTCATAATCAGTCTATGTTACAAACCATGTATCTGTTTCCGATTTGTCAGTTATTAAATTTTGCAATTTGTTGTTTGTACAAATTCTTTCATTCCAGGAGTTTCACGGAAAATAAAGGCCCTTTAAAATTTGGGCTGATCACTCGTCAACTTTCAGCCCATCAAGTTATTAATGAAGTGATACAACTCACATGTACGTAGATATGTTTCTTCAAATTTGTACATGTTTCTGGTGGATGGTGGTGTAGATTTTCTCTAAGGACAAATAACTTCGGAATCATTCTTGGCAATTTTGTCATACGTTTCGTATCTTCTACTAATCAGTCCGATCATATCCATACTTAGTAGTGTATGCGTCAAAATAAGGTTAGAATCGGAAATTTCTACTTGAAGTTAAATTTAGTAAAGAGTTTAATTTTTCATTAGAAGTCAAGTTAGAGCTATGTTGTCAAACAGTTACGTTAAGACAAGAAGTCACTAGTAAGACGTAAAGAATGAGGAGATAAGATATTTCTCTTTTTAATTGAATCAGCAGAGATCGGGGACAAGTTGAGAGTATTATGTCTTTCAGCTTTCGGCCCACAAAGTTATCAATGATATGATATAGTTCACATGTAAGTAAGATTGGTGTCTGCAAATTTAAACATGTTTTGTATCATCTATCAATTAGATCGATGTTTATCTCCAGTGTATGTGTATAAGTAGTTTTGATACTGTTGTCTGTAACTCATCCTTCGATCTCTGACATCCCTTGACTGAAGGACTGAGGATGAGGTCGAAAAAAATACTTTCAACCACATGATCCCACGTCTGATTTCTCTGTTAAGGTTCGATTCATGAAAAGCAATCTCTTCACCTGTCAGTAATTTGTCAAGTCAGGCAATCCTATGTCTCCCTCACATGCAGGTCCTGGATATGACCTTAAACTATATCCAGTGGTGAGGCTCCAGCTTGCAGGCGTTGGGGAGTGTGGAGACACCCTTTAATTGCCAGGTCCACTCTGACCCGGAGTGGTAGTACCTGTTAGGGTCCCAACTATGGGTTAAATAGAAACCGACTTGGGAAAACAACAAATATATTGTATTAAAAAAATTTTCTTCAAAATCTTTGGATTCGGCATTAAATAACCTGAAAAGGGTTGATATGCCGTAAAACAAAAACAACCAACCAACCTCACATGCATTCTGTGAACCTATGGTCACCCTCTTAACCAAAGAAACAAAGACAGAAGGTATTAGAAAACTGCTACTCAGTTTACAGGAAGAGAAATTATAAACAGTCAGTAAAGGAAAAAAAGGAAAGGCATGCACACACCTCAGCTTCCTTCGAGACCAATACAATTTCACTAATTTATGAGACTAAAACGTTTCCAGTTCACATGAATATGTAAAGACAAAAATGTTCCTATAAAGATACTCGTTTGATTTGCTTAACAACTATGGTATTTATGATATTATTTTTTCTAATATTGGGTAACATCGACCCAAAATGACAAATAGTTTAAGGTTTATATATAATTCATGCGTGCGTGCGTGCGTGTGTGTGTGTGTGTGTGTGTGTGTGTGTGTGTGTGTGTGTGTGTGTGTGTGTGTGTGTTCGTGCTCCATTGGAATTTCTTGAGTTAATTTACTTTCCTGAACAACGCCGAGACACAGGTCAGCTGGTCATTTATAAAAAAAGATTCCTTTGAGGCCAAGTCTGCACTGATACTCTAACCTTTCATTGCACTTGAAACCATTTCCTCTCAACATTTTGGCTACTGGGATCGTTATTGCCTCAGTGCCTTCAAAGTATGGCATAAAGAGAGTGAAGTGAGTGGAAATTTTGGTTCATGCTCCTCCAGGTAAGACGATTCCATATAAGGCTGAACTTGTAACCCCATCCTTTAGCATGTGAAGTAACAGTTCTATGACCTTAAACTATATCCAGTGGTGAGGCTCCAGCTTACAGGCTCTGGGGAGTGTGGAGCCACCCTTTAATTGCCATTGCTCCCAGGTCCACTCTGACCCAAAGTGGTAGTACCTGTTAGGATCCCAACTATGGGTTAAATAGAAACCGACTTGAAAACAACAAATATATTGTATTAAAAAAATTTTTCTTCAAAATCTTTGGATTCGGCATTAAATAACCTGAAAAGGGTTGATATACCGTAAAACAAAAACAACCAACCAACCAACAGTTCTAATGTAACGAAATAAAGTAGAGACGATAGCCGACAGAAAACGATTTAATTGCATAACCGTCGTTTGTGAGCAATATGGATCTATTTGCAGAAATGTCATAAAAAAAATCTCTATCACAGATTTACCCAGGTGCTTGACTTTCTGAATGCATCTATCAGCATCCTTCCTTTCATTCATCTGATTCGAAGTTCACAGTTAATTAATAAACGCTTGTTTTTCAAAGGAATATGCAAATTAATAACCGTTCATCTAGTCACTCGCATATCCATGACGGAGTGTATTTAAAAGTTGGTTTTAATAATTTTTAAATAGAAAAAGTAGACTTTTAATATCAATGTCAGAGTGAGAAAAAAAACTTAATAGGTATCTAGATTTAGTTCAATTAAATTGATAACATTAACAAATAATAATATTTTTCAAACTCGCTAACTACATGTATGATTGGATTTTTTACGGACCGTTCTTTTATGGGTCTTTAGTTTAAAGGGATCAAAAATGGGTCAAAATTGAAAAAATCGTTATAAAATTTATACATTCATCTTAGTTTATTTTTATAATTTTTAATTTTTAATCAGTTCATCTGCGTGTCACGTTAGTACAGTGGTAACATCACCAACTTTGAATGCTACAGATTTGCTTTTGGTTTCGATTCTAGCTGATGGCAATCAAATACTTTTTTTTTTACTTTTGAAATCACGACTCAGTAATAATATATACGAATCTGGACAAATTAAAATAATATATTTAATATTATATATACGAATAGGCAAAGCTGCCTCGCCCCCCTGTTAGTCAGTTCGTCGTTTTTTTTTTTTCTTCATTTTGTTTTTGTAGAGGAAGAAAATCCTGGAGAAGAAATTTAAAAGTACAAGCTGTACATTTTTTTGTTATAATATATATATATATATATATATATATATATATATATATATATATATATATATATATATATATATATATATATATATATATATAAATATATATATATATATATATATATATATATATATATATATATATATATATATATATATAACTACGGGGGAGGGCGCAGCTTTGCCTATTCGTAAAATAAGCTTAAATATATTATTTTAATTTGTCCATACATATGTATGAGTATATAAATATTTTTTTTCAGCAAAATTTTCCAGTAAAAAGCATACGTCCGTTCCAGACAAAGCGACATCTCTTACTGCTATAGGTGCAGATAACGATCAAAATCCATTCGGACAAACAAGGAAATTAAGTTCTGAAATTAGCAAGATTTTGGGGAAAGATGATTCTTCAAGTCAACAAATAGTTGAGATGATAAAATCAGGCATATTTAGCAAAATATCAATCAACACCATCAAAGGAATCATGGAATTAATATGTGATGAATCGGTAAGTAGAAGCCATAATCATTTATGTATGTATGTATGTATGTATGTATGTATGTATGTATGTATGTATGTATTGGAGTTGGATTGTTATTTTCGTTGATTCAGACGTCGATTTATTAGTAGAACAATGCGTGAATTTGTCAACATTATCTTCATTATCATCATTTTCTACTGCAGAAGTATGAGATCCAAACAAACTTTTTATTTAAAAAAAAAGTCCAAGCGTCTTTAATACATGTCAGTTGGATTGTTATTTTTGTTGATTTGGACATCCATTTATTAGTAAAATAAAATAATGTGTGAATTTGTCAACATCATCTTCATTATCATCATTTTCTACTGCAGAAGTATGAGATCCAAACAAACTTTTTATTTAAAAAAAAAAAAGTTCAAGCGTCTTTAATACATGTCAATTGGATTGTTATTTTCGTTGCTTCGGACGTCGATTTATTAGTAAAATAATGTGTGAATTTGTCAACATCATCTTCATTATCATCATTTTCTACTGCAGAAGTGTTAGTCTTATAGACATACTTTTTATTTAAAAAAAAAACAAAACAAGAAGGAAAAGGGACGAAAACAGTTCATCCGCTTTAATCGCTGATCTTTTGGATTTTATTTTTGTCTAATTGCGACGTCTATTTATTTGTAAAGTTTCATAAGCACTTCAGCGAGTGACTGTCTCTTCTAAAATTGTTTGTATTTTTTCATGTCAAACTCATTTAATTGTGCCCATCACCACTATCGTGATCGTTGAGTATTTATGACTTTTGGAAAGTTCCTTCATGTGTATTTTACATGTATGTGTGTGTACGTATGCATATGCATATGTGTATATATGCGTATACGTGTGCTTCTATGTGTGTATGTTTGCATTTGTGTGCACATGCATATGTATGTTGGCATACATCTGTCTGTATGCGTGTGTTTATTTCCATGTGTATGTAGAATGGAGAGGGCTCCCGTAAGCCGTAGTGAAGGCAACTCCTCTAGGAGAAGCAAATCTCTGATTTAAAAAAACCATAAAGCGGGAGACCAGTACCCGCATTAAGCTGGTCTACAGTTTAACTTGTTGCTGGCTATCTTGCGCTTGCTTGTTGCTGGAGCTCAACATTTTGAACTGAGAGAGAGACTTAGCTGTTGTACAAAGCTAAGACTCTGTAACATCTGTGTATAGATACTCCCTTAGGCATTTGTCTATAAAAATGGTCCTGTGACAATGGAAGTCATTTTGGGCTCATGACTTTAAGTTTCTGAGGGAGTGGCATTCGTCTGACAAGACGTTGCAATCATCATGTATATGTAAGAATGTGTATTATGCATTGTGTATGTATATATGTATATATGTGCGTATGTGTACAGATATGTATGTGTGTATGTATATATATATGTATGTATGCGTGCATATATTTATATGTATGTATGCCAATGACCGTCTTGTGTATGTTTGCACGTGTATATGTATGTGTATGTATGTGTATCATGTATTGTGTATGTACGTATGTATATATGTGTGTGATGTGTGTATGTGTATGTATATGTATATATGTATGTATGCGTGCATGTATATATCTGTATGTATACCAACGACCGTCTTCAGTGTCATGTCTGCTTGAGCTTGTGAATTCGCCGGCAGGACTAAATAAGTCATTTTCGAGCTCGTGGACTTTCAGTGTTTGAGGGAATGGCACTCGTCTTACAAGACGTTGCAATCATCACATGCATAAATTAACACACACACACACACACACACACACACACACACACACACACATATATAATATATATATATATATATATATATATATATATATATATATATATATATATATATATATATATATATATGTTTATTCTTTAAGGTAAATAGATATGGAGAAAAAACACAAACACACATCGTTATTTGACTTTCTAATTTCTATAATATAATTCATATGTGTGTGTGGTTTGTGGGGTGTGTGTAGGAAATAATCTACCTGGTGTTGTCTGGGAATCTTCCATTTTTTGCCCCCCACCCTCCTTTTTAAACTATGAAACTCGTTCTTATGGCTATGACATCTTATATGACGTCATCTGCTATGACATCATATATGACGTATAATGTGAACGAACAAAGAAGCAGACACGAATACTATTTTATCACACACACACACACACACACACACACACACACACACACACACACACACATATATATATATATATATATATATATATATATATATATATATATATATATATATATATATATATTATGTAAAGGACAAAAGTCTGTGCGTTTATATGTTTGTATGTTTAGCTAACGTCCCAACCAAAGATCCATCAATTTGGTATTGCCTTGATCAACGTTGTCTAAAATTTAAAAAAAGAAAATTATTCATTCTTTGAGAATCAACTCGGCCAGGTTTCGTCTGAGCAGGAGTTTTTCAGTGTTATTATTAGGGCTAGGACAACAGAATATTCTTTTCATTATTTTGACTCTCGAGTATATATCCGACACAGTTAGACACAGTTAATCAAGCGAGAACTACATCACTCTGTATAAAAGCATATAAGATATCAACGGATACACAGTCGAGAGTCCAAACAATGAAAAGAATATGCTGTTGTTCTAACCCTAGTTATTATGTACTAATTTGGAAATAAAATGTCGATTCAGTCCACAAGGAATCTATTATGTAAAGAAAAGTTATATGTGTACGTGTGTGTGTCTAGCTAAAGAGGAATGAGCTGAGCAGAGAAGAAAGAAGGTTTTTTTGGGGTTTTTTTTATAGTCACCACTTATCAAGGCTCGGAAGCCACTCGGGGATAAGGGTTATTGCGTGTACAGTAATCAATCGGATAATATCGTAGTAATCGTTAGTAATGGAGATTTGATAAAGTGTCTTACTTAAGGGGGCGGTTTATCAGGAATTTATTTATGTTGGACTTGAAGACATCCACGTTGTAGTCAGGTGGGAAACAGCCAAACGGAACAGAGTTCCACAAGCGTGCACTTCAAAGAAAGAAGCTTTGTTTATGGAATCTACGTTTTGATTTAGGCACAGATAAATAATGGGGAAAATTAAGAAATGGATGTTTGGAGAATGGTGTTTAAAGAAAAGGAGAAGAAAATGGGGAGGGGGAGAAAGATAAAGAGAGATATAAGTTTTAATAGAAATATGTTATGCGTTTGCTCCAGAAAACGCTGGGTAACCCTGCTTGTATTATATAAAGGCAAATGTCTGTGTGTATGTGTGTACTTTTATATTTCCAGCTAAAAGTAAAAAATTACTAACCAAAGGCTCATGAAGTTTATATTTTCTTGATAATCATTGCTTCAGATGAATACTATCTAAGATTTAGAAAAAAAAATGCTTAATTCTTGCAGTTAAAATGCTTAAGATTCTGCTGGGGGAGTCAAATTTAATTCTATCTTTATTGTATGTTTTGTTTGTGCATATGTATATATATATACATCTATATACATATAAATATATATATATATATATATATATATATACATCTATATACATATATATATATATATATATATATATAACTACTTAATTTACTAACATAAAATTAATATACGAAAGTATAGATTTATGTGTAAACTTTAAGTATTTACTTCAAAAGTGTTCAATACGTAGGTAGAGCTAGTTTGTAAGTTATAAAATGTATATGGCGATTAAGCTACACTGAATATTCCGCATTTCATCCACTCTAGGATTATTCAGGCTTATGCGTGAATATATATATATATATATATATATATATATATATATATATATATATATATATATATATATATATATATATATATATTCACAGGAAGTCGGAGTAACTTTTACTCAGATGTATATAGATTTATATATATATATATATATATATATATATATATATATATATATATATATATATACATCTATATACATATATATATATATACATCTATATACATATATATATTATATATATATATACATATATATATATATATATATATATATATATATATATATATATATATATACATATATATATATATATATATATTAAGGCAAACCACCCAAAGTAAAACTTTATTAAATAGTCAAATAAAAATTCTTTAAACCATGACATTTTGAAGCCTAATGTTTCTCATCTGGAGAGAGAAAAAATTGCCAGGTTTAGTTTATATACAGAAAAGCTGGAATAAATATATTAGCTTCGAAATGAAATAAAGACATACTATATGTACATAGTTGCAGAAAATGAAATAAAGATAGACAAAATAAAATAGATAGGGAAATATACGAAATATACAAAAGATACAGGGAGAAATATATAAAAAGTATCGAAAGATAAAATGAGAAAATGAAATTAGTAATAATAATAATAATAATAATAATAATAATAATAATAATAATAATAATTAGTAGTAGTGATAAATATGCCATAAAAATATACAGTAAAATACAAAATCTACAAAAAAACCATGGTCAATTTTATTTATTATATTTATCAATTATATATATATGTGTGTGTGTGTGTGTGTGTGTGTGTGTGTGTATGTGTGTGTGTGTGTGTGTGTGTGTGTGTGTGTGTGTGTGTGTGTGTGTGTGTGTGTGTGTGTGTGTGTGTCGAAATTGTAACAAGCAGGAGCAGGAGCTAATTCTCACGGCTGGAGATCTTAAATCTACTATCTTCCTGGCTTGACCAATCACAAGCCAGCTCTCAGTCACTTGACCGAGTGTATATTCTTATATATACATATACACTTGTGCCCGATATTATTCATACCCCCCCCCCCTTGAAAATTGAGTTTATTAGGTGTAACTTTGTAAGAGTTTATTGTTTACGTCCATATTGATACATATTCTTAATAAACCTCTTCTGATCATTTTCGTCATTTTAAAATCTCGGGATACTTGTAATAAAAGAAATATACAGCTATTTATAAAATCTGCAATGTTCAAAAATAATCATACCCCCTTATTTTTTCAGTATTAATCGAGTTTCTGACTGTTTGTTTCCTGTTTGATTCTTATTTTGAATGTTTTTATACAACCTTTGATTAATTTCATTTCGTTTTTTGCATTTTTCAGAAATTAAAATGATATCAACTGAAAACCAATAAAAGAATAAAAATTATTAGAATGGGGAAGAAAAAAGAGCTTAGTAATGATCTTAGGACTAAAATTGTGAATTCACATAAGGATGGTTTAGGTTACAAGTCAATTTCCAAGAAATTTGAGGTCCCTACAGCAACAGTACAGAGCATCATCAAAAAATTCCAGAGCCACCACACAACAAACAACTTGATTGGTAGAGGAAGGAAAAGGAAACTGTCTGCTAGAGCCACCAGGAATATTGTAAGAAGTGTTAATGCAAATCCAACCACCACTACTAAGGACATTTTAGAAAATCTGGAGTCTTCTGGCATAAGAATATCAAGGCAAACATTGCAAAGGACTCTGCATGAAAATGGTCTGAAAGGAAGAAGACCAAGAAGGACTCCATTGCACACCGGAAAACACCTTGCAGCACGTCTAAAGTTTGCTAGGACCCATGTGAATTCTCCAGAGTCCGTTTTCTCAAGTATTTTGTGGACTGACGAAACAAAAATTGAATTGTTTGGCCATATGGATGCTTCTTACGTTTGAAGGAAGAAAGGAGAAGCTTACAACCCAAAGAACACCATACCCACGGTGAAACATGGTGGTGGTAGCCTAATGTTTTGGGGCTCCTTTTCGGCTAGTGGTCCAGGTAGTTTGGCCAAGATAGATGGAACCATGAAGAAGGAGCAATATTTGGAGATACTCCAGAAAAACATTAGACAGGATGCGGAGAAGCTCCATTTAGGACCAAACTGGGTCCTTCAACAGGATAATGATCCAAAACATACTGCCAAAATAGTCAAGAAATGGTTTGAGGATTATCAAATAAATGTTTTGGAATGGCCTAGCCAGAGTCCCGACCTGGATCCTATCGAAAACCTCTGGCACATATTGAAAACTGAGGTTAAAAAGCGGAAACCTAGAAATGTGAGGGATTTGGAGAACTACTGCATTGAAGAATGGTCAAAAACAGTGTTGATGCTTGTAAAAACCTTGTTGATAAATATCCAAAACGGTTACAGGCAGTTATTAAGAATAAAGGGCATGCTATTGACTATTAGTAAGAGAGGTATGAATAATTTTGAACTAGTGGCATTATTGTTTTTCTTTGTATAATGTTTCAAACTTGCATAATTTATTTATTTGTTGAGTTTAAATTAAATGCTTATGCTTGATTTATTGTTTGAAATCCCTTTAATATTGTCTACCTTCTGGTTTAAGCAATATTCTTATAGAAATCTCAAAGATCCGAGGGGTATGAATAATATCGGGCACAAGTGTATATATATATATATATATATATATATATATATATATATATACCAAGTTATAGCTATATATATATGTATATATATATATATATATATATATATATATATATATATATATATATATATATACACATCTATTATAATAAAGCCATACTCCTGTTTGTTTGTGGAAGGAGTTAAAATTAATCAAGAATCCTCCTGAAAGAATATCTTGGAGGCTGCTGTACTTTCTTAGGCTTGCAGTCTTCCAACATGATTCTGCTTTCCTTCTCAAGGTTAAAAGAACTCAGGACTGCTGCAACATTATTATTCTTGACTTCATAATCAGTTAAGAATCTCCTCTTCACCTGCCATTAACATTATGGATTATTCCACTTGATCAATCTTAGAGACTAAAACCTGTGCTAATCCTTACAAAAATGTGGACTCTCTCAAAAAATTCTTGTTGAAGGTAAAATAGGCCAGGAAGTGCTGTGACCCACAACTAAAAACTTTTGCAAAGGCTTGAAGTTCTGTGTCTAAGCTAAAGGCGACCATTCCGAAAATCTTTCCTAACGTTACTAAGTAGTACATTATCTTCATGTTAAAGTCATGTTAGCCACTTTAGTTTCATTATTTATTAAACTAAACGTTTAAAAAGTTGCCTCCGTTATTGTTTGATGTTATATCAGGTTGACAAGAAAGTTCTTGCGGCTTTTAACTTTTAAATTCAAATGTACATAGCTCAGCTTAGACAAAAATTTATTGATCAAAATAAGCACCATCGGAATCAATACACTTTTGCTAACGCAAAACAAGTGTATTTATGCCAGTAACATAAAAAATCTTGCGTTCTGGTGGTGATGAAGTTGCTGAAGCCATTTTGGATATCACTTTGGTTTTTGAAGAATTTTCATGCAGGAAGTTATCCAGATTCTTGAAAAGTGGTAGTCAATAGGTGAGAGGTCTGGAGAGTATGGCGAATAAGGCAGAATTTCGTGCCCAATTCATTCAACTTCCGCATGATCATCGGTTTAGATACATGCGGTCGGGCATTGTCGTGAAAGAGAATTGGGCCTTTTATGTTGACTAATGCTGAGTGTTGTTGTCGAAGTTTCTGATGCATTTCATCTATTTGTTGACAGTACTTCTTTGCCGTAATGGTTTCGCCTGCATTCAAAAAATATAATGGATGAGACTTATCGCAGACCACCAAACAGTCAGTAGGACCTTCTTTTGGGACAACTCTGGCTTCGAGAAGTGTCGTGAATCTTCGTTGGTAGAGTGTCGCCAGTTGTCGCAAAGAAACCAGTTTTCATCGCAAGTCATAACCTGGTCAAGAAACGAGTCATTCTTGTTGCGTAAACGAATAATGGCGTTTTTTTTTTGGGTTGTTATTCAATGCGTGAGGCACCCATTTACCAAGTTTTTTTTTGTTTTTCCAATCTTTTTCAAGTGAGTAGAAATCGCTGTATATGTTATGATGTCTAATTCAGAAACAACTTCTCGAGCAGTTGTGCATAGATTGGTTTTGACTGAGGCTTTTAATTGATCGTTGTCAACATCTGATTGCTGACCACTATGCTCATCAGCTTCAAAACTCTTATCGCTGCCACGAAATTTCTTAAACCACCATTGTGCTGTGCGTTCAGTAATGGTTCTTGGGCCAAATGCTGACATCACGAGCTGTTTCAGCAGCTTTTCAGCCTAGTTTGGATTGAAATAAGAAAATTGTGCGAATTCGCTTTTTTTCCATCTTGTATTAAACGTTCTGAAAAGAAGACATACTTGTTTTAAAACGATTGTAATTTAAATGATTAGATAGAACGAAAAACGATCTTTAAAATGATATATTAAGTAAAAGTATTATAACGAAAACGTATTTGAAAATACATCATTTGAAATCAAAATTCCGCTAGAAGTTTCTTTTCAACCTTATATATGTATATATATATATGTCATCCACATGCAGTACTGTTTCGTTGTATCACAACATATCAGTGCGGCTAAACATACACCTTTCCCCAGCCGTAGATCGAACCTACAACCGTCGCATTGACAGTCGACAGCTCTAACCATCGAACCACGAATCAGTGCTGTAAATATGTCTCCTCGAGTGTGTATTAAATCCACACTCGCCCGTCGCAGACAGTGCTTAAACCATAATATTTTACAAACAAATAGTGGGCTTCGCTTGTATATATATATATATATATGCGCGCGTGTGTGTGTGTGTGTGTGTGTGTGTGTGTGTGTGTGTGTGTGTGTGTGCATGATATAATACATTAGTTTGAACTTCCATCAATAACTTTCTTTTTATTGTTATTTAACTTTACAAAGACTGTAGCAATCCGAACCGTTGGTACGTGTGCATTATAATTGGTATTATGTCATGAATTTTGCAACAAGATATGTTTTTTTTTTTATCTGTAAAACTATGCAATACCATCCTTCATATTCTTCTGACAAGTCAATACAGATTCCGCAGTTGAAAACCAACTATTTGTGGAGTTGATTGCACTGCTAGGTTCCCTCTGATTATCACTACCCATGTCTTCAGCTGCCCGCTAGCTCGTTTGCGTCAACCAAGTTGAGAAGGACATTGTTTAGTTCTCTCGCACTGCAAGAACTTAGGCACCAGGGTCGGAAAGTGGGATTAAGAAATTAGCATCCCCGAGGAGGGGCAGTCTTACCTGCAAAACAAAAGAGTACCTGGACAGTCCCGTCGGCATACCCCGGTAAAGGTGTCTCAAACGATTAGCAATAAACTAACTCCTTCTCAAAGAGAGAAGACAAAGTTTGGGAGAATGGACATCCTAGAACTGCATGCAAAATCAAGAGGGACCGGATCATTATAGGAATGGTCTATCTGAGCAGCCAGCTGCATTCCTGAACCATCTCAGCTTTTGTTTCAACCAATGAAGAACAGAAGAGTTTTTTTATATTCAACGGATGTTCATTTTTTTCTTGTATTTATTTATCTTCTTTAATAAGTAGACCGCAAGTCATCGTAAACTAAAATCGACGCATACTTATAAAACTACATAAAATACACAGAGACGCACAATAAACACATACCAAACTTTACATCTCTTCCTGCAGCTAAATTATTTCCAACTTTTCAAACAATGCGAGCATAATATGTCATTTTGACGATACCGAATGCCCATATAAGGGTCATAACTACTTGAACCATTAAAATATTCGCTGATTCTTCGGTTATAGACACCCCCCAACCCCACCATTCTATTTCATTATTTTATATTTTATTTATTTTCGATTTCTTATTTCATACACAAATAACAGAAGACTCGTCTTAATCCAAGGAGCAGAAGAGTTTGCAAGCATTTTTAGTTCCTATACGAAAATTAAAATCAAGATATTTTTGTACTAAAAAGTCACTGATACCTAGACCTAAAAGCCACTCGAAGATAAGGGTTACTGAGTTTGTAAAGTGGACGGCGAGGCAAACACAGTGATGATTTGTAATGATGGTTGTAACTGGTTATTATTTGATTAAGAATACGGCTCAGGAATTTGTTTACATTGGACTTGAAAACGATAATGTTATAGTCGGGTATAGTCGTGGTATTGTGTTCCACAGACACGTAGTTCTAGGGAAGAAATTTTATTCAGGGAAGTTCCGTTCAGTTTAAGTTTTGTTTAGTTTAATGTACACAGAGGGAAAAAGGGAAATTATTGCTAATGGTTGTAGATAGACGAGTTTTTGTTGTGAATGTTTAACAAGAGGGAGCCATAGATTGGACTTGAGTTGAGCACTTATCATAAATATATCATACTAAGCATCACGTTTAGTACCTTTATTTCAATTTTGATCAAAATCGATTACATGATTTTAATTCTAGAACAATGGTTAAAACTAAGGGTTTAAATTTAAGTGGTTTAAAAAGAAATTGGAGTTTAAAGTGTCTTGCTTGTTCGGTATTTAATAACTCTAGATCAATTTGAATGCAACTCGAAAATATGTGAATTTTAAAATAAGAACTTGTTTTTTTTATTTTCCCTAAAAGGTCCTTTAAAATACTCCAGATAAACTGACAGTTAAGAGATATTTATCAATAGATGTCTAATATAAAATTAAAATTTCATTAAAATCGAAGGTAGCTGAAATCTCACAAAGTTCCTCCCTTCGCCTCCTTTGAATAAAACTAAATTAAGTACAGCTCACATTACCCACCATTACGCCTAGAAACTGTGTTCCAAAATTCATAATGATTGGTTAGTTAGTTTATGAATTTACCCTCCTATATATATATATATATATATATATATATATATATATATATATATATATATATATATATATATATATATGCCAGATTAAAAGTATTCAAAAGTGATAACTAATGAACTTAACGAGGCCATTAAGAGTGCTCAATAAAAGAAGAGCAAGATATATTTTATTAGTATAAACAAAGTTACATGGTCGCAACACTGGACATACTAATGTTTCAAACAAATGGTCTGTTAAAAAACAGAAGTCCTCGTCAGGCGACTTAATAAATGGTTGCTTTCTACAGAAGAAAAAAGTCCGCAAAACCATTGGACTGATTTCTCTGTGAAAAAGAAACCATTTATTAAGTTGCCTGACGAGGATTTCTTGTTTTAGCGGACCATTTGTTTGAACCGACAAATTGTCTGAAATATTAGCATGTCCAGTGTTGCCACCATGTAAATTTGTTTCAAAAGGAAAAAAAAAAATTTTTTTTTTCTCTTTGTATCCCTTCTGCTCAAATATCTGGTGGAGAGGGTATTATGTACTTCTTCTTTATTTGGGCGATTACATTTACATGTTTTCATTCGTTATTTTAATTTTGGAATTGTTGTGGGGGTATCCACGTTGCCCATGATGAAAATGATTAGTATAGCAGGTGTGTTCCAAACGTAACTTCATATCAACCTAGGCAAGGCCGGGTACCCATGCTTATATATATATATATATATATATATATATATATATATATATATATATATATATATATATATATATATATATATATTATTTTTTAGAGGAAATTAGACCTGTAGTCTAAAGAGCAGAGTATATTTTAATGTATGAGTAAATGTATTAATACTATTAAAAGAAAACAGTGCCCATTGTACTGTAGATATATAATAAGCTCAATAGATATAGATATCCTAAAGATATATTAATATTGAGTAAAAAAATTGTGAATTAAAAATCAGTTTCAAAAGGAAAACTAACAAAATCAACTCGATTGTACGATCGTTTCGGAAACGATGTTCATTTTATTGAAATTGACAATAAGTATTGATAATAATTTGACAAAGTTTTGTCCTTTAAACATAAGAGACTGTTTTAAAGGACAAAACTTCTGCCAAATATATATATATATATATATATATATATATATATATATATATATATATATATATATATATATATATATATATACATATATATATATATATATATATATATACATATATATATATATATATATATATATATATATATATATATATATATATATATATATATATATATAGAGAGAGAGAGAGAGAGAGAGAGAGATTGATATGAAAGAAATAAAAAATATTCAACTAAAATCTAACATTTCATCTGATGATTATTTAAAAGTTTTCATATTTTTTCTGTTCATTTTCATTTCTTTACCAATTGGAAGAAAAATTCAGATAAAGAAATAATGTTCTTTCTTTTATTTTTAACAGGAATTTCTAATTGAATCAAAGTTGAATACATTGCTTTTAAACCTGGACAAGGATGAACAAATGCTGATGAAATTGGACAACGTATTCTCTGTAAGTTGATGGGAAAACAAACTTATCTTTCATAAACTTTTATGCACATATTTATTATACTTGTTATTGGGGGAAGATGATATATCTATTTCAGGAAAAATGGACTTACTGATAATTAAATTCTTGAATAGTTTTTAAAATAATCTTAAAATGTAAGAAGTTGAAAAATCATTTTATCCTTTAAAAGCGAGGTTGAGTGTAATTCCGTTTGGCGTATAGATAAATATAGCAGGGCTCTACATTGCGAGTGAAACAGTCGCATTTGCGAGTGATTTTTCCAAGTTGTGACTAGAAATAATGAAGCGCTTATCTTTTGGCGATTGTATTTCTTTCACTGACAATCTTCCAAAACTCACTACTGAGTGAAAAATATCTTTTAAACTTTTTTTTATAAAACAAACAAATTTAAATTATTTAAACGATAAAAGTTTAATAGAACAATATACTCTTTTTTTTACGAAGACTGTTTAAAAAAATACCTGCAGAAATTAGAATGTTTATACCTTCAAATATAAACCTAAAATTTGTTGTATATTTAGAATTACACTTATTAAAAATCACGTGGGTTTGGTTAGTAACTTTTCTATTTTGCTAGTAAACGAAAATATGTAGTTGTCAAAGGTCAACTAAAGATAAATTTGTCCGCAGAGGCATGTATAGCACATATTTCCAAACGATAATTGGAATGAATAAAAAGAAAGTTGATAGTTTTTCCTTTTGCATTTGACAAAGTACGAAACTGTAGTAATGAAGAAAACGAGTAAATAAATGTTTATTTAGAAATAATCAGCTTTAAATATTTATTGAAAATAATATAAGCTCAAATATTTATTGAAAATAATATAAGCTCAAATATTTATTGAAAATAATATAAGCTCAAATATTTTTTGAAAATAATATAAGCTCAAATATTTATTGAAAATAATATTTCAAATATTTATTGAAAATAATGTAAGTTCAAATATTTATTAAAAATAATATAAGCTCAAATATTTAGTAAAAAATAATATTTAAAATATTTATTGAAAATAATATAAGCTCAAATATTTATTGAAAATAATACAAGTTCAAATATTTATTGAAAATAATATAAGCTCAAATATCTATTGAAAATAATATAAGCTCAAATATTTATTGAAAATAATATTTCAAATATTTATTGAAAATAATATAAGTTCAAATATTTATTGAAAATAATATAAGCTCAAATATTTATTGAAAATAAAATAAGCTCAAATATTTATTGAAAATAATATAAGCTCAAATACTTATTGAAAATAATATTTCAAATATTTATTGAAAATAATATAAGCTCAAATATTTATTGAAAATACTACAAGCTCAAATATTTATTGAAAATAATATAAGCTCAAATATCTATTGAAAATAATATAAGCTCAAATATTTATTGAAAATAATATTTCAAATATTTATTGAAAATAATATAAGCTCAAATATTTATTGAAAATAAAATAAGCTCGAATATTTATTGAAAATAATATAAGCTCAAATACTTATTGAAAATATAAGCTCAAATATTTATTGAAAATAATATAAGCTCAAATATTTATTAAAAATGATATAAGTTCAAATATTTATTAAAAATAATATAAGCTCAAATATTTATTGAAAATAATATAAGCTCAAATATTTATTGAAAATAATATGAGTTCAAATATTAATTGAAAATTATCAGCTTTAAATATTTATTGAAAATAATAGAAGCTCAAATATTTATTGAAAATAATATAATGTATTTATTTGCTTCCCCACCAAAGCAAATTAGGCACGAGGCCGTTTTTAATAAAAACCAAAACCAGCTCCCCTAAAAGTAGGCAAAAAGGTTACCAAAAATAATAATTGTCCCAGTATAGAGGGTTTCCCCTCCATTGACTGGTACAAATTGTCTTAAGTGCAGCATCTGCAGAACTGATACTACACTTTGATCCCGGCCCGAAAGTACAAATATTAATTGAAAATAATATAAGCTCAAATATTTATTGAAAATAATATAAGCTCAAATATTTATTGAAAATAATATAAGCTCAAATATTTATTGAAAATTATATAAGCTCAAAAATTTATTGAAAATAATATAAGCTCAAATATTTATTGAAAATAATCAGCTTTAAATATTTATTGAAAATAATGTAAGCTCAAATATTTAATGAAAATGTTATAAGCTCAAATATTTATTGAAAATAATGTAAGTTAAAAAAAAAAAACACACTTTGAAGCGATTTATTTCCAAATACATCTTATTACCATCTAAAGAATATTTTCTTTAAAAAGTCGTGGATTTAAAGGATATGCATGAACTCACTTTTGATTTTTTGTTAGGAGAGAACTTGAATGCCTACTGAAGAGAACTTGAATTACTGCTAGACACTGTCCTCAAGTGTCTAAAGTCCCTTGGTATAAGGGAATCAGTTTATAGTCGAAAAATATTGGATTCTCTTCAGCCTCTATTTGTATATATCATTGGAGGCTGAAGAGAATCTGATAGATATTTTTCGACCATAAAATGATTCTCCTATATCGGTATTGAAACCGATGATACCGATAGTTTTCTGTAAATTTTAACACACACACGCACACACACACGCACACACACACACACACACGCACACACACACACACACACATATATATATATATATATATATATATATATATATATATATATATATATATATATATATATATATAGTCTTTGAAGTTTTTTAACATTTGAAACTACACAAAAAAACTACTTTTTATCATTCGTTAAAAAAAAAACCCTTAGTCAGTAAGTCATTTAATCACCTGTAATCACTGCATCAACTCTCTCGAATTTACTATAATACCAATGTTTTTATTTTTCAAGGGATCATCAGTTGTTTACCATGAAACACTGTTTCGGGGATTTAAAAACAAAACAGTATATTACTTCATGGCTCCCCAGCAGTGTTGATCAAACACCACCACCCTTAATCCTATATATATATATATATTTGGTAAAACTGGTAATTAGTAAAAACCTGAAGAGAGTGCTCAATACTATTGCAGAGCAAATATGTGTTTATTTTTTATTACCGTTTTATCTGTTTGGTTACATATGTTTCGGATGTTGGACCATGTTTACGATCTGACAGGTCCAGTCTGAAACATATGTAACCAAACAGATAAAACGGTAATAATATATATATATATATATATATATATAATTATTTCCTGAGCCAGGCAACGTCGTAGCTCACAATAGCCATGAAAGCGAACAAACCGGAAGTCTACCAACTGAGCAAACGGCGCTTTTACTCAGTTGGTATAGTGCTTGTCACACATGCAAGAGACTCGTGTTTCGAATTCTGAGTTCGGATGTGTCTAACTGATGAGCCTAAAATGAGAACGAAACTCGAGTCTTGGACTTCCGGTTTGTTGGCTTTCATGGTTCTTGTGAGCTGCGATGTTGTCTGGCTGCCGGAATAATTATATATTCTCTCACATTCTGATATATATATATATATATATATATATATATATATATATATATATATATATATATATATATATATATATATATACACACACACACACAGATAAAAACTAATGAATTTTACGAAGTTAATAGTGCTCAATTAAAAGAGCAAGATATACGTTTATTTAATTTCAAGTAAAAAATTTGCATACTCACGAAAAAGACAGTACCAATGTTTCAATCAAAGTTCCAATTACATGAGAATTATTGTCTTTGAATAAAGACAAAAACCGTCAAGTTTTTAAATATTTCAATAAAGAAAACAGGTCGCGTATAAACAATTAGTAGAATCAAGAAGAAAAGAAGAATAAAAGAGAATCTAGACGTTGGGGTGAGGAGAGAGATAAAAGGGTGACAAGGAAGACGATAAAGAGAGAAATAAACAGACATGCGAGGGTCATCTGGTTACGAGCTTATCAGCATGATTAGGGTTAACTAGTGCCATTAAAACTGCTATGTTTAGAAATAGTAAGGGTTTGTAGGCAATAAACTTTAGTATTTGCCTGAATTTTAAATATTGATTAAGCATTTAAAAAAGGGGGTCGCGTGTTTGTATATCGAAAAAAGAAAATAATAATTTTTAATTGCTATACTTAAGTAATTTAGTTGTTTTCTGTTTGATTCAAGGACTTTATTTTTTCAAAAAGAAGGAACCCATTTCACCTGACGAGGTCGTTGGTTATAACTGATTGACCGAAACATTGTCATGATTGTGTAGTGACCATGTAAAATGTTTATCTGAATATAAATACAAGTCTATACTGCTCCTTTTATTGAGCATTATTGTACAAACCTCATTAAATTCATTTGTTTTCATCTTTGAATATCATTAACATGGAATATATATCTACAGAAAGTTTAGATAAGTCATCGGTACCGTCGGTTTCAAACCTGATAATTAGGGACCGTTTTAGATACCCATATCAAAGCTCTCTTCAGCTGATACTCATCTTCATGTTAAATAATAATAATTTCTAAATAATAACGTTAATCAGTGCGCAGGTCAAATTCTGCAAAAGTAGCAATGTGTGTTTATTTGTTTACGCTGTTATGGGTTTATGTTCATGTATGCATGTGCAACCGGAAGTCGTAAACCGAATGTGGGGTTGAAACACCCGTTACAAGGTCATTTGAGTTTTATAATTATATATATATATATACTATGTTAAAGACACACACACACACACACACACACACACACACACACACACATATATATATATATATATATATATATATATAATTGTTTTGTTATATCTTCCACAGGCCCTTAATGTTATCAAAGAAAGCGATATTCTCCAGTTGGCGGCTTTCTTCATGTTGTCAACTGAAACCGTAACACCAGGAAGTCAATCACCTCAAGTGAGTATTTAGCATTCCATTAATATTTTTGGACATTTAATTATTTTGATCTAAAACTAAAAGAAGACCAATTCCCGGACGAATTCATTTTGTTACATTTACGTATTTATCTACATTTAATCCGTATTGAACTTTACATTACTTCGATCAGACATCTTTTGTAACTTTGAAACAATAGATGGCGATAGCTGAGAATCAATTGTGCCAAAGAAACAAAAAGCTTGACCACTGTTTAATGTTCCAATTTACTTGTCGCCCCATGGGAAAAAGAGTCTAATCTGGGGAACATCCAGCCCCAGAAAGGAGCATTCTAGTTTGAAACAAAAATAAAAAAGATCCTCAGTCTTAAAGGACTTCTCCTTTACTGACCGAAAACACGATAGATTAAGTGGTCATTCCAGACACAAATGCTTCGATGAAGATGGTTTTCTTTATTAAACCTGAGATTTATTGCCAATGTGATACCATTAAATAATGTCGTTTCCAACAACACCATCAACTCTCGTGAGGAGCCGTTATTATTTTATTTTTATTATTATTATTATATTATTTTCTTTTTCTTTTCTTTTTTTAGAACTTGAATACCGAAGAGGCTGGAAAATATGCTGACGGAGATATCCAAATTGCAGATCATGAAAATGTGAATTCAGAAACAGGATCTGTTTCGACCGGCACCAACGTTGATACAGAAATGGAAGAAGAAAAAGATGTCCACAAACAACCAACGTCGGATGCTGTAAAGGATGACGTCATTCTCATCCATCCCAATAATGTCCTGAAGGCTCTTAGAGATTTTCTAGAGAAATACAAAAGTGCAGATGCCAAGTAAGTATGTTTGAGAATGTTTTTTAGATGAGGATTGATAATTTGGAGCATTTGGATTGTTCAGACTACTGTTCTCATCTGAGTTCGACAAGATTCACTTGAAGAAGGTCGGAGGTTATATTTGAGGAAACCATGTGAAAATGACACACAAGATGAAAACAGTAATCCGAATAATCCAAATAAGTAATTTTGATTTATCTTTTTAATCTTCTCATTTCTCAAGATTTTTATAATATACCGCAGAATCCTGTTTCAGCAGCAGTAGTAGCAAATGATTGTTAGTTTTTACAAAATACCCAATTATGGTTGGTTATTAAAATCGGAATTCAACCAATCAGAAAAAGTTCCCTCTGTCTCTCTCTCTGTCTCTCTCCATCTCTGTGTGTATATACCACTTCAAAATCTTTTAAAAGAAACCTTTTTTAAGGATATATTTTAAACTCCCCCCACTTAAGGTCACCAATACTACAACCTAAAAAAAAGCTACATTTCAAATATTTAATTCAGAAATTGACATTTTTATAAAAGTAGGCATTTTACATTTGATCAAAATTATAAGACTAGGATTATAAATTATGTTTTTCAGTTCAGTTACAGAGTAGCAATCCTTGTGTAAAGGTGTCGCCGTGCCTAAAGCAAGCAAACTTACTAAAGTTGAGCATGCACAAATTCTAGATTTCCATAAGTAAAGTTTGTCACAGCAGGTAATCGCAGCTAGGGCAAACACAGTAAAACTTTGATTTGCAACTTTCTAAATCCACTGGACCCCCCCACCACCACACCCCCCAAAAAATTCTCCTGCATTGAGTAGGAGAATAAGACGAGTTGTTGTGAAAGAAAGGGGACTTTCTTCTAGTTAAATTAAGGCAGTCACAGATGCTGATTGCAGTTCATAACCATCAAGCAATACTTACGAAAAAAACGCATGGTAAATATAAAGCCTACATAAATTCTTCCACGTCACAGGATTAAGGTTTGGCCGTGAATACCAAACATGGGACGTTTTCTGATGAGAAAAAATTCAATCTAGATAGTCCTGATGACTTCCAACGATATTAGCATAACGAAAACATGCCTCCTGAAATTTTCTCCACGTGACATAGTGGTGGAGGATCCCTAATGGTATGGGGTGCCTTTTTTTACAAATGGAAAATGAAGCTCCTAGTGGTGCAGGGTCGTCAGACAGTGGCTGGTTATGTTAGCATGCTACAAAAAGCATCGTTGATAACGAAGAGCCATCGTTTGTGTGGGGAGGAATGGTTATTCCAACAGGATAATGCTGCAATCCAAGCTGCATGATGGACCTTGACCTTTCTGCAAGAAACTGGGTCCATCTCTTAGGATATCCTGCATGCTCATCAGACTTGACCTAAATTGAAAATGTTTGGGGATGGATGAAGAGATGTTTATCGAAATAGCAAACAATATTCAACAAAAAATAAAGTTCGAGAAGCTGGAGCAACATCTGCCGCATCTTAATGGAAACGCTTATTTCTGGCATGCCCCAAAGAATTTTTGAAGTCATCAAAATCAGTGGAGGATGAACATATAAATTTGGTTGTTGAATGTTTTCATGCACTTTTCGTACAAATTTGTAGAATTTATATCCCTGGTCTTACAATTTTGATCAAATGTAAAATGCCTCATTTTATAAAAATGTAAATTTCTGAATTAAATGTTTGGAATTTCTATAAACTTTTAAGTTGTAGTATTGGTAACCTTTAGTGGGAGAAGTTTAAAATCTATCCTTAAAAAAAGGTTTCTTTTTAAAGATTTTCAAGTGGTCTTAATTTTTGATCAGGATTGTATATGAAAAAAAAAAAGTATTACAGTAGAACCCTGAGATACAGCAGAACCCTAGGATGCGGTTTTTCAGGTTACAATGTGGAATACAATATTTTTCTGGCCCCTGGTTATGGTTTTTCCCCCACCTTATGATGTTATTTATAATGTTATTTGATTATATACATGTATATTATATACTGTACTGTATTTTGTCACTAATTTTTTATGCTGTATCCCGGGGTTCTACTGCAGTTAAGTTAGATTTTTGTAAAAAGTGAATTATAGAAACAGAAATTATGTTTTTTTTTTTTTAAATAAAGACGTTTTACTAAATGGGAACAGAGGTGCCACCATGTTTTAATTACATTTTCTTTTCTTTATTATATTCGATTAATCCAGAATTGGATTGCAGCTAGCCAAAGTAGGAAGTATAAGCTTAAAGGAGCAATCTGTATTTAGTTAGGGAGCATATAATGGGTGATATGCAATATCACTGAATAAAAAATGAAACAATGACGGTCGGAGATGGAAAATTTATTCTATAAAGAAGTCTACGTATTTAATGGTGGTGGTAGTAGTAGATTTTTGCATCTGAGCAAAAGTTACTCCGACTTCTTGTGAATATATATATATATATATATATATATATATATATATATATATATATATATATATTCACGCATAAGCCTGAAGAATCCTAGAGTGGATGAAACGCGGAATATTCAGTGTAGCTTAATCGCCATATACATTTTATAACTTACAAACTAGCTCTACCTACGTATTGAAAACTTTTGAAGTAAATACTTAAAGTTTACACATAAATCTATACTTTCGTATATTAATTTTATGTTAGTAAATTAAGTAGTTATATATATATATATATATATATATATATATATATATATATATATATATATATATATATATATATATATATATATATGTGTTAGAAAAGCATTTCATCCAAGGCATGAAAATTGTTAAACAAAATGTTTTTACTTTTCAATTTGAAATTTATTTATCTTCAAAGTGCACTTTTATAAATTTTACAAAGTAAGGTATAAAAATTTAATACCGTACTTTGTAAAATGTATAAAAGTACCCTTTGAAGATAAATAAATTTCAAATTGAATCTTGTACCTTTATTTTTAAAGCCTATAGTAAAAACATTTTGTTTAACAATTTTCATGCCTTGGATTAAATGCTTTTCTAACTTGTATCGTATCTTTTTAAGATTATATTTTTTTTAATTTATTAATTTAGATTTTAAAAAATGAATGTGGTTTTGTATGTACTTATAAAAACACTCCTACTCTCTATTTCAGTTAGTATTTCTCCTCACACCACAACTCATTTTTGCAACCCTGTCTTTGTATTATTACAGGTCTGAATATTCTCTCTGTTTCAGTTTGTATTTCTCCTCACACCACAACTCTTTTTTGCAACTCCCTCTTTGTTATTGTTATTCTATTATTATTATTTAAAACATTTTGTGTCCTGCTCTTTCGCGCAAGCACTAATATATATATATATATATATATATATATATATATATATATATATATATATATATATATATATTAGTGATTCTAATACAATTGCTGCTTCATTACTAAATTCTCGAACTCGATACAATTACCGATTCTGATTCCAATTCTTATGAATCTCTAAATATTTAACTATAGAGTTGCTATTTTTTCATGATTATCATAAAAACACATGTTAAATGTGCAGATAATTTAACAAACGTAAAAATAAACTTGTGGGAGATAATCTAAAGATTTTAGTTTACTGGTTGTTTAAAATCAATAAATATTTATTATTTTATCATTACTACCAACAGTGGAAGATTTTGCTTTAAACCAAATCAAACAAAAAAAGACAATTATAAGCATCGTTTTCGGCATCGGGAAATAGACATGGATTTTTCTGATCCTGATAACCCCCAAAATTTTTATTTTTCCGGTTTCTGATTCTTATTAATCGTCCCAACACTAATATATATATATATATATATATATATATATATATATATATATATATATATATATATATATATTAATGAGAGTGTCAGTTGAATGATAAACAATATTATGAGATGCTTGACTCCAGGTGGTGCAGGTGGTGAATCAGATTAACAAAGTATGATTACATAAGATAATAGCTGGACAAATATTTGTTGACATTGTATTTGAAAATTGCCATGCTGTAATCTTCATGGAAACAGTCCCGTGTTAATATGTTCCACAGATGGGAAGTTCTTGGATATTAGAAGCTTTGTTCATGGAAATCCTGTTTGATTTTATGTACACTGAGAAAGAAAGTTCTATACAATGGTGATGGATAGACGAATTCTTGTTGCACCTGTTTTACAGGGGCATCCAGAGATTGGAGCTCAGCTGAGCACCTACCTTTGAAACAATAATGGAGTAGAGAAAGACTAACAATGTGTTTTCTGTGTAACACATATTCTCAACCCTTACTGGCCAGATTTCATTTCCATCCAGTATCAAACCCTGTCTGATAGATTTTTCTCATAAGCGACAGTAGTAACGCTTTTCTGATTAATAATGGCAGAAGTTCTCTGAACTTATTCTTTGTAATCACTAGTGTTGGGACGATTAATCGGAATCGGGAATCGAAAAAATTTGGAGCATTTTGGAGTATTGGAATCGCAAAAATTTATGCCTATTTTCCCATGCAAAAAAAAAAACGATTTAAAAATTTTTTTTTATTTTGTTTAAAACAAAATCTTCCACTACTGGTAGTAATAAAATAATAAATATTTATTTATTTTGAACTACCAGCAAAGCTAAAAGCTATAGATTACCCTCCACAAGTGACTTATGTTTCTGGATCTTTTTAGATGAAGATCGATATTATTTGGATTATTCAGACTACTGTTCTCATCTTGAGTGTTATTCTCACAACATTTAATGTAACCTTCGACCATCTTCAGGTGTATATCGTCGAACTCTGAAATCTTTTTGTTGAACCCGAATGGAACCCTTTATTTAATCCACAGCAGTAGCATGCTCTCATTCCGTTAATCATGACCGGGTAGAAGATTTAAGTATTCAGCAATCGTATTCTTAGTATTGTCCACATCAAGGATTAAACCTTCAACCCCCAGAAGAGTGCCTCTGCATGGACCCGTGGCGTAATGGATAAAGTACTATGGTAAACTGAGTTCTAAATGTCGTCAAAAGTAATTTTCATAGAAGTAAAGAGACTTCTTATTGCCTTTTAGTTGTGCACAAAGAATGTCTTCACAGATATGTCACAGTTTATGAATTTTTGAATGGAATCAAATATTGATTGGCCCCACCGAACCTACCCCCCTATCTCTCTCTCTCTCTCTCTCTCTCTCACACACACACACACACACACACACACACACACACACACACACACACACACACACACACACACAAACGTGATGTTGCTAGTTACAGTCTTTTCTAATAAATACTATTATGACATATGTTCTTCAGAATTGTCTTAAATCAGACAATTCTGCTTCCTTTATTCCAGCTCGTTTCACTCGTTGGTTTACTCATGATCTTCATCAGTTTGCCATTTTGATACCTCATTGTAATACAGCTTCTTATTCCAGTAGCTTCTTCCCAAGAACTGCAAGATTGTGAAACTCTCTTGGCGATTACTGCTTTCCTCCTATCCATAGCCTTGGTATTTTCAAGGCTAAGGTCAGCAGGTATCTTTTGTCATTACGATAATCATCTTTCGTTCTTTTATCTCCTTACATCAAGTGGCTTTACGCCTTGTCAGGAGAGATATTCATAAAAAATACAAATATTTAAAGACTAGTATATTTTTCTTCTTTTTGTTGTCAGAAATAAAAATAAGCTGTCACAATTCCATTTGTCGACTGGTGATACCCGGAATAGTAGTGGAGATGCTGTGTATTGGAAGCGATACCAACAAGCGATCACGAACAAGCAGAAGAGACTGTGGGATGCAATTTTGGATGATTTACTAAAATACAGGTGAGTTTCACTGATGGAGTCAAACTTGCAAGACATTAAAATTGCTAAACTTCACAGGACCAATTCTTGTATTGTTTTTAAATCAATGTTTTTAATTGTACAACACATTTTTTTCTGGTTTAGTTTATCTTTTTTAGGGCAAATCAGTCCTAAAACACAATATTAATTTTAAATGATTTATTCTATATGATTAATTGAACACAAGTTGCTATTTTATTTATTTTTTATTAAATTGTTTTATGTCATGTCAACACTTTTAAGAATACTTTATACGAAAACACACGCACACAAAAAAAAAAAAAACGCTGTGCATGCTTTTTTTTTAATTAATAAAATTTAATTACTGTATTGTTTTTAAATTTTCTCTTCATAAATGATGATCTCACAGGAAGATTTTTCTTGATAATTTAGGGAGATGTGTGCAAAAAAGGAGACTCTTTTGGTTTGGTCTCATTGGAAGAATGAGTGATAGTGCTTGGGTTAATAGATGGAGAATAGTTGAGGTTACGAGGACGATTGGCAGGAGAAGGCCTGTAGAATGGAAATACAAAATCTCATTCTATATTTAAAACAACTTTATTGATTAGTTGACATGTAAATAAAAGAGGATGAAAGAGAAGAGTGTTAGTAAATGAATTAATGATGGGACGATTCCGATATTTTCCCCGATTCCAATACAATTACTGATTCCGCATTAAATTACAGATTCTGATACAATTACCGATTTCAGTTCCGATTCTTCATAAATCTAAATATTTAAATATAAAGTTGCTATTTTCCCTGATTACCGTAAAAACATGTTAACTGCACATATATTTTTGTCAAACGTAAAAAAAAACACGCGTGGAAGAGGATCTATAGATTTAAGCATTACTGGTAGTTTAAAATCAATAAATATTATTTTATTATTACTACCAACAATGGAACGTCTTTTGTTTTAAACAGAATCAAATAAAAAAGATAAAAGAATTGTTTTTGGCATTGAGAAATATGCACAATTTTCCCGATTCCAATGCTCCAAAATGTTCAGATTTTTCCGATTCCCGATTTCAATTCTGATTAACTGTCTCAGCACTAAAATGAATACATTCACGAGTATGGTCGCAAACAAAAGATTAGAAAGTCCATATGGTATTAAATAAATTTCTCAGAGGTATGGAAGAAAGAAGAATTCCTATATGAAGGCTAAAATGAATTTCCTGTTTGTAAGAAAAGAAAAAAAATATATAAAGAATGTTTATTCGTACACAGGTGTGGAAATCAGGACGTGCCTATGTGTGTATGTAGATGTGTGTGTGTGTGTGTGTGTGTGTGTGTGTGTGTGTGTGTGTGTGTGTGTGTGTGTGTGTGTGTGTGTGTGTGTGTGTTGCATTATTTAGTCCACGTGTCACGGATCCTCCTGACCCTGTAACATCATCTTACTCTATACTCTATCACACAGGTAGATCTTCACAGTTGCATTGTGTGTCCTTTACTAGCCGCTTGATGTCTGTTCTGTGCGGTCATCCCACTAAATACCTATTTTGGCATCCACAAAAAACAACACTGACAATTTCACCCTAAACTGTCCAACAGTGACCAGCAAATCTGACTAAGATCCAAGGAAGCTGCCACTAGTTTCTTTCTCACATCGTGTTATTTCTAGAAGATGTTATTTCTAGAAGATGTTATTTCTAGAAGATGTTAAGAACAGATTTTAGTATTCTGGTGTACTCATCATCAATTTTCTTCTTTAAACTTTTTATGAAAGTTTCATATACAAGAACTGATGTACAATGGTTTTAAAGAAGTCACATTTTATCTAGGAATATTTGATTTCCAGATTGTTTTCATCTTGTCCAATTCAGCCTAGCTTTTTTTTTACTTGGGAGTCACCAATTATCAAAATCCAAAGGCCACTCGAAGATAAGGGTTAATGAATGTAAAGTGGTAGTGTAGTAATCGTCAATGGTTTAAATATGGGTAGAATTTGGTTATTTATGGGACAGCTCAACAAGAAATTGTTTACATTGGATTTGAAGACTACCATGTTTTTTCTTTTAACTTTTGCTAATTCACACATGCGCAATTTTGTTCTGTAACTTTAGTGGCAACTCATCAACATTTTTAGACAAGTGCTATTTAAGGAAGAAATATTTTTGTTTTAGTTAAGGAGAATGTATTCTGTTTTGCTCATCCCATGTAATAATGCTATTGTTAGCATATATGTAGACATGGTGCCGCACGTTTGAAATCAGGTGTGCACATACGCACATTCCAGCTGGATTTTGATGTACATTCTTGTGTCCCATAAAAATGACCGGAATTATAATTATCACGAAAACAAAAAAATGCTTACATTTCAGATCAGGAGTTTATGAATTGCACAATGCAAAATATAAAAGGAGAATGCAATATTTACATTCCCAGGAATGTCGATTGATGTCTACATAAGAGGTAACATAAACAACAAGGAGAGAGAAGAGAGCAGACTGACAGCGGCGAGCATGATTGACATCTTTGACATCTCTCCGTCGCCGTACCACACACCAACCAAACCTTACAACTAACGCCTCTCTCTCTCTCTCTTTGTCGATGGAAAAAGACTGAATTGTAAATAAAACTTATATGTTGATAAATTCCTCTCTGTGTTGATTTTGAGAATAACAACAAAAGATTTATCAGGTGTATATATGATTTTAGTAAGCATTTGAAAAGTGCAAGTTAGGAAAGTATATATACATTCAAACAGCGCAACACTATATGTTTATTACTTACAGAAACCTTCTTACTGATCGCTCAAAACTCATGAAAGATAACAATGGTCTTCGTCAACAGAATGAAGAACTTAACGTATTGCTACATCAATACATCGATTCTAAGGTAAATAGATTGAAAGTTCTCTTACCATTCGAAGGTCCTTTTTTTCGTTTCTATTTATATATTAAACACATTAAAAGTGGGCAAAAGTTGTATATACATTAAAATATATATTTATAAACGTAAGTAGATGTATATCTTTATATATTAAAATGTCAGGATTCACTCCTGCATTAATTAATCAATCATAAATTTTGGAACACAGATAGGAATAATAAGGGTTCTTAATGTGGGTTATGTTTGTTTTGATTTGGTTTTATGTAAAGAGAATAACAAGTGGGTGGAAGCACTTCAGAAAATTTAGGCACCTTTGATTTTTATGTAATGCTATCAATTAATAAATATTCCTTAAGTTTCAGATTCTTTGGAGTATTTTAAAGTGTCTTTAGAAGGCATTGTATGGGTACAACGTATCATTGATTCTAGAATCAAATTCATGCAATGGATTTTGATTCAAATTGAAAATTAAGATAAAGCTTAAGATCATTATTCTATTTAACATTCGTGATATAGAGATAATAAACTTTATATATATATATGTGTGTGTGTGTGTGTGTGTGTGTGTGTGTGTGTGTGTGTGTGTGTGTGTATACATATAGTAAGTTATAAAATATATATGGCAATTAATCTACACATAATATTCCGCGTTTAATCCACGCTAGGATTTATCATGCTGAATATTATGTGTAGATTAATTGCCATATATATTTTATAATATTTATAGTAAGTTATAAAATTTATATGGCAATTAATCTACACATAATACTTCACGTTTCATCCACGCTAGGATTCATCAGGCTGATGAATCCTAGCGTGGATGAAATACGGAATATATATGGCAATTAACCTATACATAATATTCCACGTTTCATCCACGCTATGATTCATCAGGCTGATGAATCCTAGCGTGAATGAAACGCGGAATATTATGTGTAGATTAATTGCCATATATATTTTATAACTTACTACCTAGCTCTACCTATGTATTAAGCACTGTTGAAGTAAATACTTTAAGTTTACGCATAAATTTATACTTTCGTAAATTAATTTGTGATTAAATAAGGTAATCATATATATATATATATATATATATATATATATGGATATATATATATGTGTGTGTGTGTGTGTGTGTGTGTGTGTGTGTGTGTGTGTGTGTGTGTGTGTGTGTGTGTGTGCTATTTAGGTAAAATGTTTTTTCAATTATATTTCACTCTTTGTTTACAATCTCGATGTATATTAAATATAACAACATATATAAAAGAATAAAAGTATATATACATTTCAAGATCCAAATATTTAGTTTTCATACGAAACAGCTCCTCCAGCATATTAAAATTGCGACACATTATTATTTTTTGTTATACAGAAACAAATGATTATTATTATGTCAATACCGGCTCTTTTTGTGCATATACTTTAAAAAAATATATAGAAAAAAATGCATGGAGAATGCATTGTGTGTTTGTTCCGGTATTAACATTCTTTGCATGAAAAAAAAAAAGTATTTGTATCTTGAAAAGTAGAACCCCGGTATACGGTGGCCCTAGGATACGTTTTTTTTCAGGTGGATCTTGAATATAATGTTTTTCCAGTCCCTGTTTACGGTATTTTCCCCGCCTTATGGTTTTATTTATATCATATGTTATATGATTATATACATGTGTATTATATACTGTACTGTATTTTGTAACTAATTTTAAATGCCGTATCCCGGATTTCTACTGTATATTGTTATTTTTATATATATATGTATACATATATATATATATATATATATATATATATATATATATATATATATATATATATATATATATATATATATATATATATATATAGGGTAGCCCATAAGTCACATTACAGTTTGAAAATGAAACAACTTTTTCTTAAATGACTGTATTTAATTAATTCTTTTTTTATTACAAAGTTGACAGTGTGGTAATTTGTTCTGACTTAATTACAAATTCACAAAGTCGAGCTGTTTATAAGCAATTCCCCATAGCAGTTCTTAACATCAGGGTTGTAGGGAAAGAATTTCCTATTATATGTTTGCCATAAGTTCTTGGATGGTTCGAGGCGTATTTGTAAACACTTAGTCATTAAGATATTCCCAAATCCAAAAGTATGCTGCTGTCACATCAGGTGAACCGTGGAGGCCATTCAAAATCGAAATTTCGAGATTTTCGATCCTGAAACATCACAGTTACCAACTGCATTGTGGCTCTAACTGTATGTGCAGTTGCTCCATCTTGTTGTCACCAATACCCTGGTATGTTTGCTAACTTAGGTTGAACAAAATTCACTAGCATATCTCTATATCTGTCAGAAGTTACAGTCACAGCATTTTCATTTGCATCTGCAAAGAAAAATGGCCCAATAACCCTTTCTGAAGTTACTCCACACCATACTGTGACTTTAACTGGGTGCATTATACTCACATGAATTTTGCGTGGATTTTCAGTGCCCCAAAATCTGGTATTCTGCTTATTGACATACTCATTCAAATGGAAATGAGCCTCATCTCCCATGATCAACTTGTGAATATACTCATTGCTATTTATTGCAGTTTCCTGAAACCCAACAGCGCAATTAAGTCGTTTCTGAAAGTCTGGTGGTTGTAAAGACTGCACTAATTGAACCTTGTAAGGATAAATGTGCAAGTCTTTTTGAATGCGCTGCAGAGAACCCTGTGAGATGACAAGTTCTTGAGAAAGTCTATGAGTGAATGTCGTTGGGTTTTCTTCAATGTTATGCCTCACATCTTCAGTATTTTCAGATGTACGTACTGAGCAAGCTCGTTCACATCTAAACCTATCATTTCTAGAAACCTACTCTCGAAAACGCGTCACTAAGTACATTATTACAGGCCTACTTGAAGGATGTCGAACATTAAAACGGCGCATATAAGATCTGTGCGTTGAAAAATTCAGCATCCATTTTCAAAATAAAATTCAATTATCTTCACCCCTTGTTCTGTTGTAAACTTATCCATACCAAATATTTTCCAAAGATTCTATTTTATAATTCTGAAAAGAAAAATTAAAATATATCAATAGAAAAAAAAGTTATTTAATTTTAAATATGTAAAGTGACTCATGGGCCTTCCGTTATATATCTAAAGCTTAGTATCATTATATCATGAACGTTAAATTAAATATTTAATAAGTATATTTCATACGCATGTGTTTCATCCTTGCGGAATTATTAGTATAGAGTTAACTGTTCAAGCAAGTCGCACGATTTGAGAGAGAGAGAGAGAGAGAGAGAGAGAGAGAGAGAGAAGCAATAAATATTCAAAGTTGACTTATTCTAGCAGCAACTATCTTAAGTATAGTCAGAAATAACATATGCGCTTTCTATAAAGACTTATGATTTTGCCATGTACGACCTTATTCTTTATGCTGCAAAAATATTTGTATGTTATCACTTGTTTATCTTCTTGCCTTTTAACCAAGATCAAAGTGTAGTATATGTTCTTCAGATGCTGCACTTCAATTTCTTGTTCTCTGTCAGTGGAGGAGAAATCTTTCACGACTGAGACAATTTTAATTTCTTGTTCCTTTTCTCCCCATTAAAAAACGACCCTGGTGTCTAACTCTGTCCCGTGGGGAGACATTGTAGATAGGTACAATAAATATTTGTGTCCCATAACGCTGCTAATAGGCATACGTTAAACTAAATGTAATTCAATATAATTTTCTTTAAGAAGTAGACAACAACTGACTGTTTTCAAGTTTATTTACTTATAAAATTGTAGCCTTATTAAATTGAATATATTTTGTTATGTCAAAGAAGACCCTATTTTTTTTATACAAATATACTTTAAAAAAAAAAATTGGTTAAATGTATATGCATTTTAATTATGATTTTTTTGTTTTCTAAAATAATTTCAGGTAAACACGGAATTACAGATACCGCCAACAGGAGTTTGGCATTTGAAGTAGAATATAGAGCAAGATAAATTTGTTTTCAAATTCTAGACGATTGAAAAATGCAGGACTGGCAGCAAATTGTTTATCAAGAAAAATGTATTGATTATTTAAAGAATTGATGAAAATTTGAATAAAACTTTTAAAAAACATTATCTAAACTTGAATTATTGTTTTTTTTTTAATCGAAAGCAAGCAATCAGCAACTTTGACAAAAAAGCTTGAAAATCAATAATGTTTAAGTTTGTTGGTTCCAACAAAACTATTTTTATCTTTTTAAATTTTTAGACTATATTTCCATGTTTGTCTAAAAAGTAAAAACGTGGTATACACATTAGATTTTAGAATATTTTAGTCTATTCACAAGCTGCACATCCCTAACTGTGTGCAACCGTGTTGATGAATGTGATGAGATAGTGCATGTATTGTTGGTGATTGTGTTAACATAGTAGTTTGGTGAGTGGAGTGCAATGGTAGATGGAGTATTGGTGAGTATCTTCACATGGTAGATGGAGTGTTGGTGAGTATCTTCACATGGTAGATGGAGTATTGGTGAGTATCTTCATATGGTAGATGGAGTATTGGTGAGTATCTTCACATGGTAGATGGAGTATTGGTGAGTATCTTCACATGGTAGATGGAGTATTGGTGAGTATCTTCACATGGTAGGTGGAGTATTGGTGAGTATCTTCACATGGTAGATGGAGTATTGGTGAGTATCTTCACATGGTAGGTGGAGTATTGGTGAGTATCTTCACATGGTAGATGGAGTATTGGTGAGTATCTTCACATAGTAGATGGAGTATTGGTGAGTATCTTCACATGGTAGATGGAGTGTAGGTTAGTGGGTTGACATATAATAGATGTGGTGTTGGTAAGCATGTTAACTAAGTAGATGTAGTGTAAGTGAGTGGGTTGACACAGTAGATGTGATATTGGTGAGCATATTGATATGATAGATGTAGTGTTGGTGAGTTACCATAGTAAATGCAGTGTTGGTGAACATATCGATATGGTAGATGAAATGTTGGTGAACATATTGATATGATAGATGTAGTGTAACTGAGTAAGTTAACATAATAGATGTGGTGTTGGTAAGCATGTTAACTAAGTAGATGTAGTGTAAGTGAGTGGGTTGACACAGTAGATGTGATATTGGTGAGCATATTGATATGATAGATGTAGTGTTGGTGAGTTACCATAGTAAATGCAGTGTTGGTGAACATATCGATATGGTAGATGAAATGTTGGTGAACATATTGATATGATAGATGTAGTGTAACTGAGTAAGTTAACATAGTAGATGTAGTGTTGGTGAGCAGGTTGACAGATGGTAGATGGAGTATAGGTGATTGTGTTAACATGGTCGATGTAGTGTTGGTGAATCTCTTAACATAGTAGATATAGTGTTGGTGAGTGGGTTGATACAATAGATGCAGTGTTGGTGAGTGTGTTGACATCGTAGGGTGTTGGTGGTTGAGTTGACATGGTAGATGTAGTGTTGGTGAGGATATTGACATGGCAAATATAGCATTGGTGAGTGAGTTGACATAGGATATGTGTAATATTAATAGTTAATCAATAAATCAAATAAATAAAAGTTTATATGTGGGTGTTTATACGTACTAGTCTTTTATTTACTTCTTTTCATGAAGAAAGTAGCACAATAGAGACTTTGTTGAGTTTTAATGTTATCTTATTTAGTTATTTTCTGCTTAAACTCTCTAACTTAACGAAATGAGTGGCACAGACGGACAGACTTTGAAGTAACATTCACTTAGATTACAAGTTTGCCACATTATTGGTCATGGTTTGTTCACATTGCTTCTACCGAGAGACTGATCTGAAAACCTGTTTTCTCCCACTCAAAAACATGACGTCGTTTATCATTCATCATCGTTTGGCTCCTATTTGTCTATGGCGTTGGACCTCTACCCCCTACCTAAAATTTATGTCACCTGTCTCTGGAAACGCTTCTATTTGCAGATTAGGTTATCCTTATATGACCCTTGTCAAAATTCATACTAGTTAACTTAATTGCTACTGATGTAGAGTTCCAACATGTAATATACCTACTTTTTTTTTATCACAAAGAAAAAACAATCCTGGTTTTTTTTTACACTCCTCTGCAATACTCATCCACTCTGGAGGAAATTATTGGGTTAAATGTTGGTGAACATCTTGATATAGTAGATGTAGCGTAAGTGAGTGGGTTAACATAGGCATCTCGATAATCGTCTATTTAGTTTTTCTATCTGTAGTGGAATGGGGACAAAAATGGCTGGTAATATTCAATACTGTCAACACTAAGCTTCTTTCCTTCAATAATTACAAGAAACCTTCTCAACCACTAATAGCTATGGTTAAAGATACATAACCTGAAAGTAATTCTTTCAAACTCCTTGGCTTAATGTTCACAAGAAACATGAATTGGAACATACATCGAGAGCATTGCCAAGGCTGCTGTAAAGAAGGTTGGATCTGTCTACTGTGTCAGAAAGTTACTTACGCCTGAAAGTATCCTGTACCTCTATAAGGCCACCATTCGCCCATGTATGGAGTATTGTTATCACATTTGGGCTGGTGCATCTGCTACTAGTCTCTCACTCTTGGACAGAGTTCAAAAGAAGGTTGCCAACCTGATCTAGGCTTCAACCTCTGTCCCAGACGAAATGTTGCATCCCTCTGCTTGTTTTACAAATATTTTTATGGTGGATGCTCTGACGAACTACAAGACCTTGTACCCCCTTGACATAAATACCCCGAACAAACTTAACAAGCAGCAAAGTCCCACCCCTACACAATAGAGATCCCTAGATGTAAGGAAGCCTTCTACTCTAATAGTTTCTTTCCCAGAACTACTAGACTCTGAAATTCTCTTCCGGGATTCTGCTTTCCAAACTGTACTTAGATGCAGAAGTTCAAATGTAATGTGAACAAACATCTTGCCGTTCAACTCCCTACATAGTATCCCTGCAGCTTATGTCCCTGATAGTAGCCCCCTACATAAAAGTGGCACTGTGCCTTGTTTGGGGTGAAAATGTAGTAAAAAAAATATCGACCTTAGTGACCACTCTATGTCGTTATTCGAGTACGAGGCATTCTTTGCATCCAGAGATCCATCTTCTGAAAATATCCTGACTATTTATCCTACAAATCAATCACTTAAATGAGTGTGATGTGATCATGCATTCAATGCACAATCATGCACATTTTTCAATTGCATCGATGTACAACCGATTGCAAATTAATTTAACTCGCAGTGAGATAAAGGGAACAAAAACAGACCCCCCCTCCTTTTTATATTGTATGCCACAAATGTAGCCTATGTCCCACAGATGTTCCTATTTACAATGCCTCCCCACGGGACAGAGTTAGACACCAGGGTTGTTTTTTAATGCGGAGAAAAGGAACAAGAATAAAAATTGTCTCAGTCGTGAAGGATTTCTCCTCCACTGACAGAACAAGAAATTGAAGTGTAGATCTGAAGAACAGATACTACACTTTTTTTTTATTTGCTTCCCCACTGAGCAAATTAGGCAGGAGGCCGTTTTTTAATGTGGAGATAGGGGAAGGGGGAGGGAAAGAGGGGATCTAGCTCCCGAGAGGTGGGAAGTGGGAGCTGGATTAGAAACTGTTGGTATGAAGGGTTGCCCCTTCAGTGACCAAGGTCAGATATGTGGGGTTACCCCCACATATGGTCTTTGCTAGTCATAGCTGGTCTGTGCTAGTCATAGGTCTGCAGCATCTGTCGGAACAGATGGTATTTATTTGCTCCCCCACCAAGCAAATTAGGCACAAGGCCAATTTTTAATGTGAGGAGTGAAGGGAGGGGGAAGGGAAAAAGGGGACCAGCTTCCGAGAGGTGGGAAATGGGAGCTGGTTAAAGGTCAGGCATGTGGGGTTGCCCCCATATCTGGTCTTTGCTAGTCATAGCTAGTCCTAGCTAGCCATAGCTTGCAGTATCTGCCGGAACAGATGGTATTTATTTGCTCCCCCACTGAGCAAATTAGGCACAAGGCCGTTTTTAATGTGAGGTAAAAACCAGCTCCCCTAAAAGTAGGCAAAAAGGGGGCACTCTGGTTACCAAAAATAATAATTGTCCCAGTATAGAGGGTTTCCCCTCCATTGACTGGTACAAATTATCTTAAGTGCAGCATCTGCCGGAACAGATGGTATTTATTTGCTCCCCCACTGAGCAAATTAGGCACAAGGCCGTTTTTAATGTGAGGTAAAAACCAGCTCCCCTAAAAGTAGGCAAAAAGGGGGCACTCTGGTTACCAAAAATAATAATTGTCCCAGTATAGAGGGTTTCCCCTCCATTGACTGGTACAAATTATCTTAAGTGCAGCATCTGCCGGAACAGATACTACACTTTGATCTTGTCCCGAAGGCCAATGTTTGATAGCCTGGTCACTGTATCACAGATCGTACCCCTGTACTTGGTTGCATCACCACAGGATGTAACATAGAGCCCCACAGGCTATTGTTCACAGTAGCTACAAATTTAACATTGTTTAATTTCGGACTCTTTGAAAGTATTCAGGTAATTCATTGGGTGCTAAAACTACGAATATATCAACGAATTTAACTCAGAGGTGTATAAACATGTGTAAACCCTAAGTCTATGTGGCGACACGATTTCCACATTAATTGGTTTTCAGACATAATCACCTAAAAAAAGTAGAATCTTATTCTATTGCATGTGGAGGGGACTTTGTTAACTATTCTGTTCCTATGCAAATTTTTTTATTTTGCATACCAATTTTCAATTGTTTATGAAGCAATTAAACAAGCATAAGGGATGAACTAATGAAAATCGGCTTTGTTTTAAAAGAAATATAAATCTTTAGTTGTCTCACGAGAAAGATCTACTCATGTAAAATATTGCATTGTATATGTTTTTAAAAAATAAATACGGTTATCATATGAGGAGATTACACTAATTTAAAAATAATTAAAAAGCAATATATATATATATATATATATATATATATATATATATATATATATATATATATATATATATATATATATACTAGCAGAAGTACATGAAGGTATGAAAGATTATGAAAAAGGGGGTTTAGGTGTAAAGAGATATCTTCAAAGTTTTCGGGCATCAAAGCCAAAGCAATCTCCTCAAAGGAACATGAGGGGGCAGTATTGGAAATCTTTATTAACACAAACGTATGAACAATAATTAGAGTTCCTTATTATAAGTGACCTCCATGGAGCCTCACCTCTATTGGTGTGAGTGAGCGATGTAACCCGTAACCCCTCCTTTCTATGATGGGGTGATCATGGCAAGTTCAGTAGCTCTACATCAAACAGTGTGAGTGTGTACAGAGTTTCCAGTTATAAGTTCCAGTTATAACCTTCCCTCCCCAGGGTGGGTTATCTTGACAAATTTGATAGGTCTACATGAAACGGTGTGAGCATGAATAGGGTTTCCCCTCTGTTGTGGGGAGGAGGAGCTCTATCATACCCATTTTTGCTCCTTGATACCGCTTCTATCATTGCATGTGGTCCGTTTTGTATAATAATGAACCATATAGGAGCCTATTTATGCACAGACAGACAAACACTGATATAGACGTTGAGCTTTATTACTCGAAAACGACTTCAAAATCCAGCCATCAAGATCGTTGTAATCTGCATTTACATCTGAGACGATTTTCTATGTGGGCGGAACACTTCATATGAAAACCTTGATTTGCTCTATATGTGTTTCCATGTTGCATTTGCTAACAATACAGCCTTCATCTTTTCCCTCACTCATCGAGTTATTGTAATTGAGCAAATATCTAACGAGATCTTGTCCATTCACTGTTTTGTCAGCATTCATATCTGTAGTGACTCCAATGTTCCCAATTGTTAATCGATTAGTCCACTCAAAAGATACTGACACTAAGGAGAGGTTCTGTCACGACCTTTTCCTTGCATACGAACTTCCTTAAATTGTTTACAAGTGAACGCGCATATCAAATGTTAATGGACGTTTTTTCAAGCCTGGTTGATATTTTTCTGGCAACTTACCTTAAATAATGCTTATCTGCTGCCCTGAAACCCTTCGGATCATCTGACCAATCTAAACGAAGTTCAGCAAATTCCCTGATCTCCCTTTCTACTACAGAGTTTACCAATATTCTAGAACCGAGGTCGTCTAAGATCATTCATATGAAATCCTTAAATCCATCTTAAAAAAGAACGTATCCTACATCATGTTTGATATATCTGAGTTGATTACCGTTAGTATTCAAAGCTTTATGCTCTCCAAGTTATTCTAACAGAAGCCAAACAGTTAGCTTTGGTAACGCCTTGTATCAACTGCTACATACGACCAGAACAAATCTTCGGCAGAGACATTTGCGTAGCAATCACCATTTCAACGCTCACGTCTATCAGTTCGCATAAGTACACAATGTAGCGATTTGAACAGCCACACACATGAAGTAAAAGAAACTATGTTACGTTTCATGCAAAGAGGCTGGAATATTCGAGAACATCTGTATATTAAGATTCGCCCACGGAAATCAAATCAGTTTCTCTTCAAATTTCTCCAGCCTGACAAGAGTCAAAAAGAATCCGTCCTTGTGAGACATTAAATCACCCAATACGACTTCACATGTGTCATGCACCTTAATTCTCATCATGGAAAGTTACCACATCGAACTTGTTTTCTACTGTTTTTTATGTGATGAACACACACACACACGCATTTCCCTTACATGCATTAATGACTGTTTTTCTCTCAGAAAATAATCACATTATCTTCAAGCCATGTGTGATACTCTGTTCATAAAAATCAGTAATCTTAAACTCCAATCCTCAGTTAGCTAATCCTGCATAATGAATGCTCGTTACAAGAAAACACTCCCGCTGGAATGCTTTGAGCTAATTTTTCTAGCACGTAAATAAATGTTGTTATTTCATATTAATACAGCGATCTTGAGTTCTTTGTCAGAGGTCGTTATTTTCCAGAGTTATATTTTTTTGGTTTTTATGTATGTAAGGATGTGATTTGGTGACCACCCTCTGTTAATCAACGATCATATTAAATTAGTCTTTAACGGTCCTGTGGATACTCTACTACTTTCGACTTCTAGAGATTCCTGCACCTGCAACTTCGGTTTTAAAAATTGATAGATCCTGATTATGAATTGGTGGACACTGACTCACACCCTTACAAATTAGGGACTCTTGACTGGAGCTACTACAAGTCGTGACTCTGCTGCAGTTCCTATAACTTGAATGTGCTGTCGCTATTGCCTTCAGAAACCACTATTTCAATTGCTTCCAAAGAAATAGATGCTCTGTAAGCAAAGCCTCCTTTAAAACTAGTTAAACCCACCGCAAAAAGGTTAAAAAAAAAAAAAAAAAACGCTTAAGAATCCTTGTTTGCTAAATCTAGAGTGGTCAATCAAAGGCTTTGCTTCCATGAATTTTGGAGAATGACAAAGACCTAACCTTCATTTATGGATCAGAGATCTTGAGGACTAGCATAAATCCCCTGAAATTAATAAATAAAAAGAAATACACCACCAAGAAATTACTTTTAGTGTACGCCAAGCTGGCAGTCTGTATGAAAGAAGGAAGGGAGAAAGAAGGCGAAGACTTAAGAGCATGAGAGAAAAAGTCCGACTATGTGTTGTGGCGAAGTGAGAGAAAGAGAGAGTCAAGCAATGTTCTTTGACGTGCGAGAAAAGCTGTCATTTTAGCTACTGAATTTCACTCGGCGATCGTTTCTGTTGGTGTTGGGTATCCCTCGCTCTCTCTCTGACGAGAGAAGTTCTCTGTACCTTTTATATTTCTTTTAGAGGCTTGCAAAAATAAGGTTTTTTAAATCGAGCCCTGATTAGTCAAAAATGCATATTTTTGGTAAAAAAACATTGTCAGCTACATCGGCCATTTCTCAAGCGTTCTGCTTTTTGACTCAAGAGGTTTGGTGTGAGTGGATGCTATAATTCCCGCGCCAATGAATTTATAAATTTTAATGTGTGTGTGTGTCTTAGAAAAATAAAATAAGAAACAGCACAGAGATAATCTCGTCAGCATCTGATAAAGTTAAAAGTTTTGCTAAGAATTTTACAGTAAATTTCACTAAATTTGTGGTCAGGGCCACTTACACCAAGAATTCCCTAATATAACTGAAAGTAATATCGAAATAACTTTCCCAAAAGTCGCAAAACTCACCAAGAACCTCAATTCTAACAAGGTGACTGGTCATTGGTGATGGGAAGATTCTAATATTTTTTCTCGATTCCAATACAATTACTGATTCCATACTAAATCCCTGATTCTGTTATAATTACAGATTCCGATTTTGAGTCTTTATAAATCTCTAAAATTTAACTTTAGAATTGGTATTTTTTCCCGATTACCATAAAAACACATGTTAAATGTGCAGATATTTTCTGAAACGTAAAAGCAAACTCGTAAGAAGAGGTGATCTATAGATTTTAGTTTTACTGGTAATTTAACATCAATAAATATTTATTATTTTATTATTACTACAAACAGTGGAAGATGTTTTTAAGTAAAATCAAATAAAAAAAGATAATTAAAGAAATCGTTTTTGGCATTGGAAAATAGACATAAATTTTTCAGATTCCAATAACGAATCCGATATCTCAAAAAGTTCTGATTTTTCCAATTTCTGATTTCGATTCTGATAAATCGTCCCAACACTACTGATCATATATTTATAGCACTTACGAAATTGCAACCGGAAATAACTCTTATACTTACGAAATTGCAACCGAAAATAACTCTTATACTTACGAAATTGCAACCGGAAATAACTCTTATACTTACGAAATTGCAACCGGAAATAACTCTTATACTTACGAAATTGCAACCGAAAATAACTCTTATACTTACGAAATTGCAACCGGAAATAACTCTTATACTTACGAAATTGCAACCGGAAATAACCCTTATACTTACGAAATTGCAACCAGAAATAACTCTTATACTTACGAAATTGCAACCGGAAATAACTCTTATACTTGCGAAATTGCAACTGGAAATAACTCTTATACTTACGAAATTGCAACTGGAAATAACTCTTATACTTACGAAATTGCAACCGGAAATAACTCTTATACTTACGAAATTGCAACTGGAAATAACTCTTATACTTACGAAGCTGATCAATTATTGCTTAAATAGAACTGCCTTTCATCACCTTGGAAGATTTGTTAATCTGTCAGTATTTAAAAATTCCAGAGCTTGGTCCTCTGCAATCTAGTACAGTCTCCTTTGCATAATGAGTAAGTTGCTTGAATCAGTAATGAATTACAAAGTTAGCAACTACCTCAGCAAAAGCAATCTTCTCACTAACAAGCAATATGGATTTGGTCCAGCAAGATCTACAGCTGATGTGCTGACTGTGATATCACTGAGGATCAGTGAATCTATTAATAGGAATTTCGTTACTAGGGCAATAGCTTTTGGTATATCAAAGGTCTTCAATAGAGTTTTGCATAAAGGTTTGTTTCACAAACTTTTTAGCTATGGAATATTTAGAAATATCCTCTCAACCATGAAATCCTTTCTTTTTGATAGGTCTATAAGTCTGAAGCACACATCATCAATGCTGGAGTGCCTCAAGACTAATCTCTTTACTAATCTTTATAGATGTTCTTCCAAATCATATTTTGAGATTATTCATTTATGCAGACGCCCAATTATCCATGACAGTACTCCAAAGAGCATTAATTCTCTCCTCCGACATGGAGCATGAGATGCAATAGAATAAGATTCTACTTTTTTTTAGGTGATTGCGTGTGAAGACTCTGAAAAACTTGAAGAAATTAACACCGTTTTTTATATTGTTTCTTATTTTTTTGCCAATTCGCAATTGTAACTTTCTGTTGTAAAAGAAAATGCAGTTTTATTAAAGTTCTGCAACCTATGCTAATTCACTAAAATAAAAAAAAATGCGATTCTCTATATTTTAGACATGTAAATATTTTCTATATTTTAGATATGCAAATAGTCTGAAAAACTTAGTGATAAAAATGAGGCAAGAAATTGCTTGTTAATGTTAACGCCTCTAAAAACAAAATTCTTTCTTTTCACCACCAATGTTCAGATCCTCACCTATCCTCAATCAAAATGAACGGCTCTTTCCTCGAGGAAGTGTCTTTCTGTGATAAGCTTCTAGAATTAACTTCTACCTAAGGCCTAAAATATAAAACTTGTATTAAGGTTGCTTGAAAAATGGTCGGATCATTCTATTACTCCAAAAAGTTCCTGACATCTAATGCAAACTTCTACCAGCATCAGAAAATCAAAATATTTGAAGCGATCCTCTGTCTATTTAAACTATTGTTTCCAATCCTTTTAATCCTTATCCTTAAGTGGCCTCAGACCTTCATAAGCAGTGATCCGTCAGCATATATATATATATATATATATATATATATATATATATATATATATATATATATATATATATAAATATATATATATATATATATATAATGAAATATATATATATATATGAAAATGCGAAGCTCATTGTTTGTTTATGAACAGACGATTTGAGCACTATAAAGGTGGTGGCGGGTGTCTATTTAAATAGACATTCCGACGAGTTATTTATAGGCGTCACTCCATGGTCGAGTGGAAGAACTGCCGACTGTCAATACGACGGTTCTAGGTTCAATCCTTGGCTTGGGAAAGATGCTAGTCTAGCGGCACTGATGAGTTGTGATACAACGAAACAGGACTATATGTCGATGACTACACATATATTTTAAGCCCCCCCCCTCTTTGGGTAGAGCACTGTCGTAAATAATCTCACCCACTACTTAATTGGCTGAAAATGCGAAGCTCATAGTTTGTTTGTTTACGAACAGACGATTTGAGCACTATAAAGGTGGTGGCAGGTGTCTATTTAAATAGACATTCTGACGAGTTATTTACGGGCGTCAATTCCATGGTTGAGTGGAAGAACTGCCGACTGTCAATACGACGGTTCTAGGTTCAATCCTTGGCTTGGGAAAGATGCTGATGAGTTGTGATACAACGAAACAGGACTGTATGTCGATAACTACAAATATATATATTTATATATATGACTACTTCATTTAATCACATAAATTAATATACAAAAGTATTATTTTTATGCGTAAACTTTAAGTATTTACTTCAACAGTGCTCAATACATAGGTAGAGCTAGGTAGTAAGTTATAAAAATATATATGGCAATTAAGCTACACAGAATATTCCACGTTTCATCCGCTAGGATTCGTAAGCCATAAGCCTGACAAATCCTAGCGTGGATAAAACGCGGAATATTCTGTGTAGCTTAATTGCCATATATATTTTTATAACTTACTATATATATATATATATTTTAAGTAAGGCAGATGTATCTTTTAATTGTTCGCCTGGCGAACAATTAAAAGATACATCTGCCTTACTTAAAGCTGGATCCAAATGTGCCTGCAGCTCCGGTGAGCTCATTTGGAGCATATTTTTTTAGCGCCAGTAAAAAACAGAATTTTTGTACTACAAGTTTGAAACTTTGGAGATGTCTGCTACATAGGCTTGCCCTAATGTAGTTGAAGTTTTATGTCAATCTAGATAAAACTTTAGAAGTTATTCGATTTTTTGTGATGTTTTTTTTTTGTGTCATCTGATATATATAATTCCAGGTTAATATTTTCCAGAGGTGAAGCAACCAATTAAGTTTTAACGAGGTTCAGACAAGAGTAATAAATACCGAAGTAAGGCAAGATATTTTTATTTGTTTTACATAAGCATTTATTTGTCACTATACATTCATGAGTATGTTTTGGTTAGGCAATACAAGTAATTAGAAACCTCTTCAGGCGATATTGCTTATATAAAAATAAAGTCTGTAATGAAAATTGTACAGCTGCTGTGACATCCCTTTCCTGAACGCTGCTAAATAATCCTGACAATCAGACAGTGATCATTATATCTAGACTCGCGGCACACAAGTTGAGGTATTTTTAGAATTTCAGCATGGTAACAAAACACCGACCAATCAAATTAAACATTTTGTATCAAATGCGTAGACGTCATCCATGTGCAGAAGATTGAAGAAATTAAAAATCAGTCTGAAGTTAAACTTGGAGATGCGAACTTTGACCCAAGCCAACCACTTATAAGCAAAGCAAACAAAGATTTTGCTTCATATAAAAATGAGTTTGCGAACCTGTGAAAAATAGCGCAAAGTGGTGAAAACGTTTTGCTTCTTACAAAGCCAAAACAAAGAAAGACTTTTGTCAAAAGTCATGTTTAAACAGGAAACAGTATGCCTCTGGAAGATATGAATGGGAAATTGAGTTGAGGGCAGAATGTAGCATCAGATTATACGCTGGGGACAATGGATCCGAGCATCGTGAATTTGACACTCAAGGAAGGCACATGACTATATCATTTGTTGCAATATTTTTGATGAAGAATGAGGTATGATCCCACACAGTCGGGCGATTCTATTTATAAACGATGCTGCTAGGAACTGACGAATCGAATTAATTCACGCTCTGCTACCAACCAATCAGAAACCAGAATTGCTCCATAAATATTAAACCTTTTCTGTAGCAATTTCACGTTTTTTTCCGTCTCGACACGGTAAGAATCTTTTGCTCTGTGGAACTGTCTACTGCAAACCAGTCCCCTCTCAGGACTTGTGTGTAACAATACCAGACAAGAAGGCCAAAAAAAATCCTATCAATGGTGCATTGTGACTTGAATGGTCCGTGGTACCGATGGCCAGAGAACATTATAGATATGTGTTGAATTTCATAGACGACCATTCAGGTTTAATAATGGTTTACTTTTTAAAGAACAAATCTGATACCCTGCTAACAACTCAAAAATATCTAGCCGACATGGCTCCCTACGGTGAAGTCAAGTGTATTCGCTCTGACAACGGTACGGAATTCACCAATAAAGACTTTGAACTTTTACTAATTAACCATCATATCAGGCATGAAAAACCAGCTCCTAGATCGCCACACCAAAATGGGACTACTGAAAGAGCGTGGCGAACACTTTTTGAAATGGCAAGATGCCTACTCATTGAATCAAAACTCCCCCAAAACCACTGGACGTATGCACTTATGGCGGCAGCCTATATATGCAACAGGTGTTTTAACAAAACACTATCTAAAACTCCATATGAATCTTTCTGTGGTAAAACCCAAATTTAAGCAGAATGCATATATTTGTTTCAACTTGCTTCGCATATATAGATAAAAAGAGTAAATTGAATATTAAAGCCGACAGAGGTATATTTCTTGGATACGATAAAAACAGTCCAGCCAATTTAGTATTTTTTCCAGAGAAAAATAAAATAAAAAGAATCCGATGTGTAAAATTCACAGACATGTTTAATTTTACAGACGAAAACCCGTCATATGAAGAATACAAAGTTATATTTCCTCAAATAATTAAAACAAACGAAGACAATAAAAATGACGGAGACAAGAGTATCCATGATGATGATGATGATGATGATGATGATGATAAAGGCGAAAGATATCCCAAAAGAAATAGAAGACGACCCGATTTTTTTGTGGTCGACAAGATAAAAGATTATCAAATGGAAAATTGCCATGAAAAAAGAAATAGATGCCTTAACCGAAAATGATACCTATATGTAGTGCCTCTCTTTACAAAAAAGACTACAACATCAGGCGTAGAACAGTACAAAGCTAGATCTGTTGCTAAAGGAATTAAAAAAAAAAAAATGGGGGGGGGGATGTTGCAATATTTTTGATGAAGAATGGGGTATTTATTTAAATGCTGCCCACATCAGCATTATTTGGCACAAGGCCTGGAAAGTGGGATACCCGCAGGCTCCCCTAAAGGAGGGGCACTCCTGCAATTCTAAAAATTGCCCGAGTAACCCCGTCGGCATTCCCCGGTCGGGGCGCCTCAGGCAGCAAGCAATAAACTTGCCCCACCGGAAAGCCCGGTGGCAAGGCCTGGGAGGGTGGACCTCCTAGGTATTACCCAGGCGGTGTACCTCAGTCCAACAGGTGCTGGGCCGGTTTCCGGCCCCTCACCTGTTGGGCTGAGTGTCAAGTGACGAATCCTTGACGTGTACTACCCTGTCTCCTTGCAGCCGAAGCCGCTAGGAGACACATCCCATCATCTCAAGAGAGTAATGGGGTATTTATTTAAATGCTGCCCACATCAGCATTATTTGGCACAAGGCCTGGAAAGTGGGATACCCGCAGGCTCCCCTAAAGGAGGGGCACTCCTGCAATTCTAAAAATTGCCCGAGTAACCCCGTCGGCATTCCCCGGTCGGGGCGCCTCAGGCAGCAAGCAATAAACTTGCCCCACCGGAAAGCCCGGTGGCAAGGCCTGGGAGGGTGGACCTCCTAGGTATTACCCAGGCGGTGTACCTCAGTCCAACAGGTGCTGGGCCGGTTCCCGGCCCCTCACCTGTTGGGCTGAGTGTCAAGTGACGAATCCTTGACGTGTACTACCCTGTCTCCATGCAGCCGAAGCCGCTAGGAGACATCCCATCACTATGGAGGAGTAATGGGGTATGATCCCACACAGTCAGACGATTCTATTTATAAACGATGCTGCTAGGAACTGACGGATCGAATTAATTCACGTTCTGCTTCCAACCAATCAGAAGCCAGAATTGCTCCATAAATATTAAACCTTTTCTGTAGCAATTTCGCATGTTTTTTCCGTCTCGACACGGTAAGAATATTTTGCTCTGTGGAACTGTCTACTGCAAACAAGTCACCTCTCAAGACTTGTTTAGAACAATGAACCATCGGAAACTGTTCTGAAACTAAGCATGGCTTACACTTCTAGATCATTTAAGTACCACGAATTCAAAATATTCAAGGAAGGTACATGGCGTCACGAATCCAAAACATCTAAGGAAGGCATCATGCCGTTATGTATTATCCAATCAACCACCCGAGGACGTTAGCAATCTGGATATATAATTAAAGAAAAGGTTGGTGAACAAATTGTTTTTCTTCTTTGTTTTATCTCAGCAGTTTGTATCTGTTAGTCAGAAAACCTGTTGGACTGTGATTTCCCTTCAAAAATATAATTTTAACTTTTAATAACTTTAAAATTGGTGCCTCAGCACACGTAGTGACTTCTACTTTAATATATATATATATATATATATATATATATATATATATATATATATATATATATATATATATATATATAAACAGTACTGTCTATGGATGACTATAAATGCTCTCTATCTTGTTTTGAGCACTACCACATAATGTAAAATATACTTTTGAATTCAAAATGGCGTAATGGAAACATATTAAAGGTATTTATAACTTCTCTTCCAATTTTCGGATTTTAATCATATCAAATCACACTTTATTTCCTTTTGACGAATTGATTGTTTCTATTTCTTCTGATGAGTTAAGGGCATAATAGATTCACTGATTGATATAATAATTAAGTGGTTGATTTTGCACTATGAAACAGATACTGTAAAGAATTGCAAATGTCAACTGAATTAAAGGAATAAATTATAAGATGGTCAACATCATGAATTTTGGACTATAATTTTTTGTCATTTATTCACTATATTGCTTTGTAATTACATTGAGTTTCTTAAATAAGGATTGGCATATATTATAAGAATATATATTTCTGGCTTGAGGTAGTTGCCTGTCTAGCCGCACTGATGAGCTGTGAAACAGCAAAACAGTACTGTATGTGGATGACTATATATATATATATATATATATATATATATATATATATATATATATATATATATATATATATATATATATATTAGAAAAAGTACCCGTCGTTGACTGGGTTCAAAAACAGCCTACAGAAAATGGACTCTGATTTATGAAAGTATGATAGGTTATGAAAAGGAAGGGTTGTAAATTTGGGTTGAATTTGGGGGTATTAAAGCCAAAGCAAAATATGATGAAAGTAAAAATAAAATAGATAAACCCCATAATTTATTATACCATACCTGTTCACACTGAAACACTTATCACAATATTCTGTGGATCTATATTAAAAAACCTTGTTAAACTTTGTGACATATTTCCATTCTATGGAGGTCAGGTGCGAACGAACACCCCATAATTTTATTATACCATATTTCTTCGAACTGAAACATAATTATCAAAGTATACTTACGCAGATAGATATGAAAAGTCTTTATTAAAGTTTGTGCCTATTTCCATTCTATGGAGGCCAGGCGCGAACGCAGACCCCACAATTTTATTATACCATCCCTATTTAAGTTAAAACATACTTATCAAAGTATTATTATGTACATCTATATCAAAAACACTTGTAAACGTTTTTTCTTTATTTTTTAATTTTTTATTTCCATACTTTGTGGACCAGGTGTGAACGCAGACCCCAAAATTTTAATGAACCACCGTTCTGCCAGATCAAACATACCCATTCCTGTGTCTCGATACATCTTTTATCATTATATGTAATCAGTTTTTTAAAATAGTCAACCATATAGGAGCCTATTCGTGACCAGACACACACACACACACACACATACACACACACACACACACACACACATTCAGTTTTATATTATAGATATGAAATTTTTGCTATAATGGTTCAATAAATGTGACATAACTTTATTAGAATTGCAAAATTTTAAAAGGATAAAAAAGAAATGAATCATATTCGGATGTCATAAAATAAACTAAAAAATGTTATCAAATAAAGCAAAACATTCAGACATATATCCTTGAAAAGTTTGTCTGACGAAAAGCGTTTTGGGTTCCATTACAATTTGTGATGTTTTAATCGACTTTTTATTTTATAACATCTGAATATGGTTCATTTCTTTTTCATCATTTTAATATATATATATATATATATATATATATATATATATATATATATACAGGCGGTTTGAGCACTGTAAAAGTGGTCGCGGATTTCTATTTAAATAGGCATTACGACGAGTTATTTGCGGGCGTCGCTTCTGTGGTCGAGTGGGAGAACTGCCGACTGTCAACACGACGGTTCTTTTTTTTTTTTTTAATATGGGGGTCACCACTTATCAAGGCCCGAAGGCCACTCAGGGATAAGAGTTTTTGTGTGTACAGTAATCAATGAGTTCTAGGTTCAATCCTTGGCTTGGGAGAAATGCTAGTCTAGCGGCACTGATGAGTTGTGATACAACAAAACAGGACTGTATGTTGATGACTACAAATATATATATATATATATATATATATATATATATATATATATATATATATATATAGTTTGTCTTAAAAAAACAAATACAGAAACGCAAACTGACAAATTTTATTGGAATCAACAAACTTAAAGATTATTGATTTTGAATTATATTTTGTAATGTTTATTGATTTATTGAATGAGAAGAATAATTCAAATTTTATTGAATGTTTTTAAAAAGTTTTATTATATTTTCATTGTTTTTTGTTTAATCATCAATACATTTTTCTTGATAAGCAATTTATAATATATCATATTTATTTTTTGAAATCCTTTTAGATGAGGTTCAGTGGATAGTCGTGTTTAGCCTCTAGTTCCAGGTGAGCATTGTCTGAAGATAGCGGTTTCAATCCTACTCAAAGCAGGCCAGAGGATTAGTTGGCCAAAACGTGGTGAGACAACTATGGAAAGCAGTAATTACTTGATACAGTTACAAGACTCAGCATACCTATCCGATCGTGGTTAACCACCTGAAGAAGACCAGAGAATTAGTTGGCCGAAACATGGTGAAGATGAGGATAACAGTCCACAAAAAATGAATACAAACAATTTATTGTCAGTCCTGCATTTTTCAAGCGTCTAAAACTCACACTACTTAAAAACAAATTTATCTTGCTCAATGTTAGGGTTGTTCAAATTCAACTGCAAAATTCGTGTCGGTGGAATCTGTAATTCTGTGTTCACCTGCAATTATTTTAGAAGCGAAAAAAAACAAACAATTAATACTTATGTAAAGAGAGAATAACAACAGACTGGAAAAGCAATTAAAAAAAACATATAAAAATGTTGAAAAAGCTAAAAAGATTCTTTTAGTAGCATGAGAACTTTCAATCTGTTTACCTTTGCGTTGACGTATTGATGTAGCAACATGTTGAGTTCTTGGTTCTGCTGTCGGAGACCACTGTTGTCTTTGATGAGTTGTGAGCGCTCGGTAAGAACGTTTCTAAAAGTGATAGGATTATAACATTGTTTTATGGAATGAGTTTGATTCATATTTATGAACTGGGGTAGTTAAAAAAAAAAAAAAATCAATAAATCAATTGATTTTTTTCCACAAAGTGGGCGAAGTTCTTGCCATACAATGGAAACATATTTGTGAGTGGGGTGATTATATCCACCAATAATATTAAATTCTTTTGACTCGCACCTTTCAGCAACTGTGTCATTACTAGGGCTAGGACAACAGCATATTCTTTTCATTGTTTTGACTCTCGAGTGTGTATCCGTTGATATCTTATATGCTTTTATATAGAGTGATGTGGTTCTCGGTTGATTAACTGTGTCAGATATATACTCGAGAGTCAAAACAGCGAAAAGAATATTCTGTTGTCATAGATCTAGTCATTACTAGGGGTATGACAAGAGAAGATTTGGCACTTCTATCACTATTGGGACGAGATTTCCGAAATCGTAAAACTGAATTTCACGTAAAAACAATGGTATCTATGTATTCCTCGTATTTTTAAGATGATTATATTCAAAAATTATGAAAATCGATAAGGTAGAAAATTATTTATTTAAGAAAATAAAAAATAGAATTTTAAGAAAAAGATCGTAAAACATAGGAGAGTTCAAAAGATAGATAATTTTCCGTTTCGATTTAAAAAAGATGGCGGAAATTTTTCACCTGCTAACACGATGAAAGTTGTTTTTTTAATAATTCAGTAATATTCAGGTAATTCCGACTGATTAATTTGGAAGCTACCATTGTAATTTATTAGAATTGACAAAAAAAATCAGCTGAAACCATTGTTTTTTTTATCTGAAAACTCCATTTCTCGACTACAAAATCTCGTCCCAATAATGTAGAAGTGCTGAATATTCTTATCATGGTTTTGACTCTCGAGTATATATCCGACACAATTAGGCACAGTTAATCAATCGAGAACCACATCACTCTATATAAAAACATATAAGATATTAACTGATATATACTGGAGAGTCAAAATAATGAAAAACATTTTCTCTTGTTATAACCCCAGTCATTACTAATTAGCAGAGCGTTACCACTGTCGACTAAGGGAAGAGATTATCAGGCATGGGTGTTGTGTACAGTGTGATGATGTATTGGAGTGGAATCTGGCTAGTAAGGACTGTGGACATGTATTGCAGGGGAGAAATGATATGAGAATTATGCAATGGATACATAATGTGGGTCTTAAAAACAAGATTAGATCTGATGAGCTCAGAGGAAGATAAAATCTGGACAGTATAGGGAAATGTGTGTAAAATAGGAGATTTTGTTCATATTGCCAGACTGATGATGATGATCATCATCATCATTATCAGCATCAGCAGCAGCATATTAATGTTTATTTTACATGTATTTGGTAGTTTTTAGAAATTGTCTTTAAGACTCACGTAACCACCACCACCACCACCACCACCACCAATGCCAAGAAAAAATGTGTTGTACAATTAAAAATATTGATTTAAAAACAATACAATAATTGGTTTTGTGAACTTTTGCAATTTCAATATCTTGCAAGTTTGACTCCATCAGTGAAACTCACCTGTATTTTAGTAAGTCATCCAAAATCGCATCCCACAGTCTCTTCTGCTTGTTTGTGACCGTTTGTTGGTATCGCTTCCAATATGCAGCATCTCCACTACTATTCCGGGTATCACCAGTCGACAAATGGAATTGTGACAGCTTATTTTTATTTCTGACAACAAAAAGAAAAGAAAATATACTTCAACTATTTGTTCCATGTTGGTTACATTCGAAAATTCATAAACTCTGACATATCTGTGAAGACATCTTTTTTTTTTGCACAATTAAAAATAGTAAGGCTCACCACTTCTATATTTTTCTTATTGAATCTACATAAACGAAAATATTATATGCAAGGTGAAAATATTATATGCAAGGTGAAAATATTATATGCAAGGTGAAAATATTATATGCAAGGTGAAAACACGAATAAAACATAAAACAGTGAAAATCAACTTTTAAACAATGCGATGTCATTCTTGCATGTGATTTTTTAAATGACAGTATTTGTCTACTGATTTTTATACTTTCATAGTTGATTGAAAAAGCCGACAGGAGTTGGTGAAAATTTTAAATCCTGCAATGAGTAAAGAAAAAAAAGGGATATTATATATATATATATATATATATATATATATATATATATATATATGTATGTGTGTGTGTGTGTCTGGGTTTGGTACCAGAGGTACTTCACCTATAGTCATTCAGAGACAAACTGTTTCGCTGTATCACAGCTCTTCAGTGCGGTTAGACTAGCACCTTTCTTCAGCCAAGTATCGAACCTACAACCATCTAGTTGATATTCAGCAGTTCTTCCTCTGAGCCACAAGATCAGTGCTTGTAAATTATATCTCCAATGCCTTTATATAAACAATGAGCGTCACTTGAAAAGTTTCAGGAGATTTTTACAAAGGTTAAAGAGAGAGCTGAATCAATGGTCATCAAACTTTCCTCTGTAATTTCTGGACAAGGCAGAATAAGAAAAATGCCTGTAGGATACAAGTACAGTGCTACATCTGCAAAGGAGGACCAGCAATACCAAACCTTGGATAACTACTACCACGTGAGAGTATTTCACATATTTTTAAATACAATATCACAGGAGTTACAAAGAAGATTTAAAGATGGGGACAACATAACATGTGCCTTCCATTGCATGACAGTCCAAGATAACTGGAAAGAACTTGTGAATGAAGAAGCATTCACGTCATTGCAAAAGTTATGCCAGTTTTATGAGCTAGAAGAAGTAAACATGGTTGGAATTGAAGATATTCTATTCCTCATTTCCATGCTTGCCACAGAACACTGCACCTACACTGCTGAATGAAGGAAAACAATGCCCAGGAGATATTTCCACTTATGCTTGAACTCTTAACAATTTATCTCAGTATAACCGTCACAACTGCAACAGTGGAAAAGACCTTTTCTAAACTTAATTGACAATTAAATCCCAACAGTTTAATGACAATTGTTCTGTGTGTGTGTCATACAGATAGCTTAAAAAATTGAAATAAAAACAAGTGAAGCATGCATTGTACCCCGTGAGTGCACAGTGAACGAGGCATAAAAAAAATGACTAAGTTCAGCATTTGCCTCCCCCCCCCCTCTCCATTTAGCCCCAAAAGTCCCCAGGGGACGTCAAATCCTGGTGGAAATGTAAAAACGGTGCAGTTTTAGACCTTAACATATGTAAATTTGAGTTCTGCACCATGCAAAAAAAGAAATGACTAAGTCCATCATTTGCCCCCCCCCATTTAGACCCAAAAGTCCCCAAAAATGGTGACCTACCCAACAAGAGTTACATTATGGTAACCGCCATAGACCTTTTCTAAACTTAAGCTAATGAAGACAAAGCTGTGCAACCTGTGCAGCGAAGACAAGTTATCTGATATATTGTTGCTAACAATTGAAAAGGATATAAAAATCAACAACAGTGAAGTTATGAACATATTCAAAGAAATGGCACACAGAAGGATTATCTTATGAATATAAAATAATAAGATCTGGTTAATAGCATACTGTATAAATCACATGGATTGATTTTCTTGCAGTCATGTATAAATAATAAATTTTTTTTTCTTTAAATAAATTCCCTAGTTCTACTGATAATCAGTACAACAGACTTTATATTAATTTATTTTTATTTCGGACCATTATTCTCATCTTTATCCGTCGCGGTAACCACCTGACGAAGGCCAGAGGTATAGTTGGCCGAAACGTCGTGAAAAACAACAACCAATAAAGCTGAAAACAACAACTAATAAAGATGAGAATAATAGTCCGAAATAAAAATAAATTAATATAAATAGTGCTCATCTCAAAAATGAATTCCAATTAAGGAATAATATATATACCAACAGACTTTATGTTCATTAATATATTTTGCCCCTTTTTTTCACTTGTCCTGAAAACGTTCTCTGCATGTCACTGCTCTTATTATTTTGCTATCGAGTTTACATTCACGGTTATTCCTGTCAACAATGAAAATATTCTATTGAATTTCCTAAAAAAAAGATGTTTGTTAAGAAATTATTGTTGCATAACTAAAAATAACAAGTCTCTTTACTTCTATGAATAACATTAGAAGTAAACAGATTGATTATATAACTATCTAATTTGCATATGTGCTGGCGATGTGTACGAATACATTATGTAAATTACTTACGAGCAGCAAAACTAAAAATAAACATTCTTTTGGATTTCTTAAAAGAAAGACCGATTAAAGAAAACTTAAGAAAGAAATCACTAAAAAAGTAATCGTAAATACATTTCTATATATAAACCTCAATGCCTGTGCATATGTGTGTGTTTCTCTATGGACAGAAATACACAGGGACGTGCAGAGTGGGAGTACTAGAGGTTCCTAAGCACCTTTTCTCTTGTTTTAAAAGTGCCCTTCTCAGAGGAATGTATTATAGGCCTGTGCTCCACCGAAACACCGTTTTTTGTTTTTACTTGAGCACCTGCCCTAAAAAACTTCTTTGCACGTCACTGGAAATACATAAAATTTAAAAGTGTATTCTAAGAATACACTTTTAAATTTTATGTCGAATTAACTGGGGAAGATAATGGAAGTGTTCCCGAATCTTCAAGTGCACTGCTAAAGGGGCTATGAATCAGATTTTGTTTTTTTTTTGGGGGGGGAAGAGGGGTCGAGTTCTTCAAAGTAATTATGTAACAATTATAAAAAAGAAATCTCTTCAAAGGGAGAAGGAGCAAGAAACTCGAAAAGGGTGGTTTTAATAATGCTCTGGAAGCATCTTTAAATTTATTTGGGTGGTTTTAGTAGCACTCTGAAAGCCTCCTAAATTTTGTTTCACTCCTCACTTAAAACAATAAATGCAAGATTAAAGTATTACATCTGGTAAGTTGTATATAGTAATACAAAAGTGTTCAATATCATAGATAGAGCAATTTATATGCATTTTCTCTCCTCTTCCTCCTTTTTCTCTGTTTGTCATTGTAGATGTTGTCTTCTTTTTATTTACAGCTTCTCATAAACGTCATTAATAACTGAATAGCACAAATTCGCTTGGTTTTTAACAATCTTTTCTTTTTTAATAAATTAAATTAATGTATTTTCTTATAATGGCCTAACCCATCCCCCATAGGGGAGATATCGACTATCCAAAAACAAAACTGCCTTCTCTGATAATTCAATAAAAAGAGAAAGATCTGATCTATTTATTTGCCATGTCACACTAGAGACTTCCTCTTTGTGATCTAACTGCCTGGATATGTAGTTCTAACTCAAATTCTAATGAAAATTCTCACTACTTAATTTTAACCTTACATGAAGATTTCCAGTTCTAACTGTTGTGGACTGTTAAGGGGTCCATAAAAAGACACAAACACAGAATTAAGTGAAACAAAGTACATCAAAGAAAGTATAAATACAACATATAAAAGAGTGATTGTCAGCAAGAGGCATGTACTCCCGGTATTTATAGTGAAAAGGAAGAATTCATGTAGTCTGTAAAAATAGATATCATAATACTAACCTTACTTCTTACACACCTGCATTTAAATATTACTACATCAATAAAAAATAATATCTTATTTCTCTTGGTGCGTCTGTCTGTCCATTCCACTGTTTCTAATACTGGGCCGATCTAGCTGAAATTTGTATGGACTTTTCTTCTGAGAAGGTGCAGCGAACTAAGTATTATGGTATCCATTTGATGCACAGTTAGGGATTAATAGAGCTTAATCACCAAAATAACACATTTACTCTAGAAGTTTTATAGGAAAGTATTGAGTTGATCTGGCTGAAATTTTGTATGTACCTTTGCAGCGAACTAAGTATTATGGTATTTGCTTGATACACAGTTAGAGGTTAACTATAACTGTTGCCCGTTTTTAAAGAATTACAAGTCTAGTATATTTAATAATATATATCAAATACTGACCAAACGAATAACGATTAGAATAATATAATCCTAAATGTTTGTGGGTGTATAAGTTTGTTTGCAAACAGTAGCAAGAATTTCCAAATATTTTCGTAATATTCTTATATAACAAATCCTGAACCAATGGGTTATGGGTGGTTTAGTAACTTGTAACAATCTTAATGAAAAAGATGAAAATGGTAAAACAGAACGACTTACTTGGTATCTGTACGTTTGTATTTCTCTAGAAAATCTCTGAGGGCTTTCAGGACATTGTTGGGATGGATGAGAATGACGTCATCTTTTGCAGCATCAAACGTTAGTTGCTTATGGACATCTTTTTCTTCTTCCATTTCTGTTTCTGCATCAAAGTTGGTTCCGGTCTCTGAATTTACGTTTTCACGACCCACAACTTCTATACCTGCATCAGCACTTTTACCAATCACCTCAGAATTCACATTCTAAAAAAAAAAAAAAATGAATAGATTAAAGTATGATATGTAAATAAACATTCACAACAAATACTCGTCTAACCACAATAACAGAACAGTCAATAATTACCCTTACTCCCTATCTGCGTCTAAAGCTTGAGGAAAGTTTCTTTGTCCCTTGGTGGAATACCGTGGGGCTGCTTCCCAGCTGACGATAAGATGGTCGTTTTCACATCTAATGTAAATAAGTTTTTGTTGAGCCGAATAATCAAATGCTACCCAAATTCCACCATTACTGATCATTATGGTGTTGTCTCACCATCCACCTGATACTCATAAACCCTTATCAAAAACAGTGGCTTTTGGGCCTTAATAAGTGGTGACCCCCCACCCACAATACAAAAAGAAAAAATGAATAAAAACTAAATTTAAAAAAATAACAGTTTCTCACTACAAGTGGCGCTGTTATTGGGATGGTATTGTTAACAGTGCTATGTTGACAATAAATTTCAGCTGCATCAAACAATACCATTTGCCTCTGACCATCAGTGTCTGGAATAACCAATTATTAAAGATAACAAAACTCATGATGGAAATAGGGAATAAATGATTAAAAAATGGTCTAAAATTTTAAGGGAGTTTATTGCTTTAGGTATATTGAATTTGGAATTCCCTCCTGTTTTGTTTATCCATCCATTATGAAGAATTAAGTGAAAATATTTCAACTTTAAGTATTTATAATAAGCCAAATTAGAATTAAGCTTTTTTTTTTTATTTTTGACTGTAAATGAAATTAATTAAGGGAACGGTGATACTTATCTAGTTTATGACCCAATCTTTGGCAACTTTGTGTTGACATCTTCCAACACATTACATAAGCAGCTGGAAGATGCCGAAACGATCATCTAATCAGCTGGCAGATGACAAGTTTCAATGAAAATGTTAAATTGATTAACTCAAGAAAAATTTTAAAACCAAAAATGTCGACATGAATTTCCCCCTTTTCCTCCTTTGTTAAGAATGGCTTTCTAAATAAAAATCTTTATTCAGCATGTCCCTGGATTGGGGGAGATTGAGTTATAAACTGGATAAGTACCAGAAGGTCTTCTTGACTGCTGTTAAAGATTAACTAAACGTATTTTTTTTTATTTAAACCGGTATCAAAAAAAAAAGAAGAAATCATCAGACTTAACTTTTAATTTTTGTATATTACTTTCTTCAGTCATTCCTCGTTTTCACTGCTCTCTCTCTCTCTCTCTCTCTCTCTCTCTCTCTCTATATATATATATATATATATATATATATATATATATATATATATATATATATATATCCACTATTGTCTTTTTCTCCAATTGTAGATTCGACACAAGATGAATTTCTGAAGGAGTTGGCCCCTCATCAATGCTTCCTTTTCTTTTTTTACTCATTTTCACTTCAAAGAAGACATCTTACCACTTTGACAAAACGGGCTACTATTTGGGATCACGTCTAACAGGGGACTGTGTTGAGTTGAGAAGTGAGATGTTTGTTCACAGTACATTTAAACTTTTTCAGGTTAATACAGTCAAGGAAAGCAGGTAACAAGGAAGGAATTTCAATGTCTTACAATACGGAAAAAGAAACTATTAGAGTAGAAGGCTTTCTGGCATCTAGGGTCCTCAACAGTGAAGGGGTGGGATTTTGCTGCTTGTCATGTTAGTCGGGAGTACATACATTAAGGGGGCACATGTGCGAGTTCATCGGAGCATATTCCATTAAAGTATTTGCAAAACTGGGACAGCAATGCAACATTGTGGTGATGTGACAGAGGTTGGAGCTTGGCCGATGGTGTGGGCCCTATTAGATTTTAGACTTTTTTGAGATTTGTCTAAAAGTGAGAGACTAGTGGTAGATGCACAAGCCCAGATGTGGCAAGAATACGCCATGCATTGTAGAGGTATAAGATACTCTCTGGTGTGGTAGATAAATTCCATAAATCAAATATATGTCTTGGTACTGAACATTGCCTAATCTCGACAATATAATGTAGATAGGTGCCTTAATATCATTATGCTCTCATGATTGATTAGACTTCTTGATTCCTTGGAGAACATAGGGTCGCAACGACGCTCCTCTAATGGACCTGGTTCTGGCTGGTCCTTTTCAGTTCAGCCCATATCATTCCGGCAGACTGGTCTCGGTGCGCTGGCTTCCTGGAGGCTTACACCCGCTTGCATCATGAACTCTACTATAGAGGACCCTTCCTGGACTAAGAAGTTCACAGATGATGTCGTTGCAGTTTCTGTAACTTTTTTTCTTTCTTTCTTTTACAGAATTGGGTTGTTGGCGCTATTCTTACCCCCAACTTGGAGGACCAGTGAGTGTTCTTAGTCTGATCTCTACCCTTCAACCTGTCTGACTTGGGTGACCCTACCAGGAGACAAATCTCCCGGCAGCATAGCTATCCAGATCCTAGAGACATGCAAGCCCGCTAACCACACCAAGGTGGCACTCGCTAGGGGGATTATGCTCTCGTAACTCTATAGATTTGTTGGGAAGTAAAACATTAATTGAACATATGTGACATGATGGTTTTCCATTGGACAAAATGAAATGATTTGCTTACTTCAGCAGCTTTGTTGATAAACAAAGAAATGCAGACAAATATAAGAACCTGGATTGGTCAAAACTTGCATTACCTTCCACTAGCTAAGAATACCTGGTGAACCCTGGACTTGTCCATTAACCCCAAGATAAGTATTTTCAATGCAAGTTGAAGCCATTTCTGTTCTATGTGTCAGAGACATGACTCGTTCTCTCTCTCTTTGATAAGAGGAAGGTCGAGGTATATATCATTATGTGCTCTCAGAGAATCCTCAGAATTTGCTTGTCAATAAGCAACAGAGAACTGTGGCAAAGAACAATGAATTGAAACCTGGCCAGTGAGGATTGAGGATATGCGTTGCATGACGAGTGTGGAATGTTTGATATTATTGTTGCTGCCAGATAGGGCGATAATAATTAAGGTTACATTAGAACTTTATTACATTATCATGCCATTAAGAATGAGGGTGATTACAATAAATGAAAGGGAAATATAGGAAAAAACTTTTTAGGACATGCCATTTCAAAGTTAAATGGGAAGTTCAGGGATAGAAGTAATGAAAATGGAGGGGAGTGAAATCATTAAGAATAATTTCAAAAGCGAAAGAAGAGGGGTATTGAGTAGGATGGGGATTGCGTACGGAAAGTACTTAATAATAGGAAATGTGCTAAGGAAAATAAGGAATAGATATAGGGAAAGAAACAGGAGATAAAGATAGGGAGTAGAGACATAGGGGATATAAAAATGGGGTATAGACGGAAAGGGAATAGAAAATAAAATAATAATATAATAAAAATGAGAGAATAAGTGAATATGGAAATAAAACAATAAAAAATCGTAAATAAAAAAGTAAAAAACATCAAAAATAGAAACAAACAACAAGCAATAAATAAATAAAAATAAACAATAAAAAATACAAAGTAAACAATAAAAATAAAATAAAATAATAATGTAAATAAAATATAAACTCAGAAATGCAGAATGACTTTCTAAAAAAAGGCATATTCACTCCTATTGTATCAGCTTCTCTTAATCGGGTAGAGCTTCTTCTTCTATTCCGACAGGTTAGCCCTTTCTCTGCAAAAAGCACCTCTTTTTTCAATTTAACTATACATATATATATATGTTCCCTATCTTGGGTTGAGAATATTGGGAAGTGATAAACAAACTGCCATTAGTATTATACAATGCTCTTTGTGTAAACAAATGGAGCTTAGATGTTTGGACAATGTCTGAACATTGTTAATTCATATACTCATCTTAGCAGCAGCCAAATAACGTAACGTTTAGGAACGCCGACTCTCGTCTAAGTGGTCAAGTTTCAAATCTGGCTTGAGGTAGTTGCTTGTCTAGCCAGACTGATGAGCTGTAATACAGCGAAACAGTACTGTATGTTGATTACTGTATATATATATATATATATATATATATATATATATATATATATATATATATATATATAGGCATGATATAAAAATGAAGCAGAGAAACAAAGCAATTATAGACATTTGTTTTTTAGTGATCGTGGAATCACTTTGCAATTCAGTTGCTGCAAGAGCAATAAAATGGTGTAATATAAGTCTTTCAGACAAACTTAAATTTGATGACTTCAAAGGTAGATCAAAGTTAGATAGTATAGGGAGATGTGAGCCGAAGAGGAGACTTTGTTGGTTTGGTCATATTGAAAGAATGGATAAGAGTTCTTAGGTTAGTAGCAAGGTTAATTAATAGAGAAAGACAAAAGCAAACCTTGGAGGAAAAAATAAGAAAGGATTTGAAAAAAAATGGGAGATAAAGACCTGGCCAATTCTTCTCTAGTAACAGTTTCTTGCCAGATTGTCATTACAAGATCTTACAAACGTATGACACAGCTATACGACTATATTTCCTTCCTTTTCGCAGTGGTCAGTAGATCCTCATATGATCCGATTACTTGTTTGTTCTTCCCTTCTTCATAAGTAATGCAATCCTTGTATGAGACTTTGAGGATCATTTGGAAGCATATCATCTCTGTGGCCTGTTTTCTTCTATCTAGGTTTGCAGCTAGGGTTAATTACTTACATACATAAAGAAATGTCCCCAATGATACTGGATTAAACAGAGCCGAGAGGGAAAAGACAATGAAATACAAAGGTCTTATGCATGAAAAGAAACTGAAATCTTATCATCTCTTTGAAATTTCTTATCTGAAATCTCTATTATTCCAGCAATTGGACCCATGGAAAAGAATTTCAAAAACTATCTGGCAAATGTACACAGTGAATCAAGTGCAAGGGCGATTCAAACAATTACAATTAAAGAAATAGACAGAATTTTAAAAAGATCTCTTGGTTGGAATATCTGAGTTAGCAGGTGAATGTTTGGCATCTGGTAGGATGCCCTATCCCCAGTTTAAACAAACTGATAAGAAAATTAAAAAAAAAAAAAAGAAGGGATAACAAGGGAGCGCATCAGTCTGATTTTTGAGCTGACTGTGATATTTCGTTCATTTCATATGGGCTTTAATTTGGCCAGTAATGCTGCTGTCTGCACAATTCTTGCAAAGATTTCAGGCTTTGCTTCCTCATCCATCACAATCGTCCCAAGCTACTATACCTTGTTTTAATTCTAACTGGCTCAGAATATTCTCGACTCATGTAATTGATTACACTCCTTCGATTGTCCCCTTCTTTCTTGTTATTTATCTGTATTCAATTCTGAACACAGCCGCTTTCTTCTTCTCTGCATACTCTCTCTCTCACAGACGTGATGTTGCTAATCTCAATAATTTCTATAAATACTATTATGACATGTGTTCTTCAGAATTGTTTTATCTATTTCTCACTTCCATTGTTCTGGCTCGTTTGACTCGTTAATCTTGCAATCATTATCAATTTGTTGTTTTGATATCTCTTTATAATACAGTATGGTTTCTTGGTTATTGCATATATGGCACAAGGCCATTCTTTATCTCTACAAATATACCATGTATGGAATACTGTTGTAACATTTGGGTCTGTGAATCTCTGTCTCATTTGAAGGTTCTTGATAAATTGCAGAAACGTATCTGTAATTTGATTGGCCCCAAACTTTCTTTTTCACTGCAACCTCTGTCTCACAGATGTGATGTTGCTTGTCTCAGTCTTTTCTGCAAATACTATTATGGCATATGTTTCTTCAAAATTGTCTGATTTATTCCCTGCTTCCTTTGTTCGAGCTTGTTTTTTCGTTGGTCTAGTGGTCTCCATAAATTTGTTGTTTTGATATCTCATTGTAATACAGCTTCCCATTCCAGTAGTTTCGTTCCAAGAACTGTAGACTTGTGGAAATCTCTGCCTGCTAACTGTTTCCCTCCTCCAGAACCAGGTCCATTAGAGGAGCTGGAGTAGAGAGCGATTTTCATAATAGAAAAATGTATATGTTCAAAAAAAAAAAAAAAAAAAAAAGATGGCAACATCAATCTAGTCAGAGAAGCTTTTCCAGGAAAAGAATTAACCCAGTCAGAATCAGCAGAACATAGTTGCCTTCTTATATCAAGAGGGAAAGCTATTACTGAAGAATTCAAAGAAACGGGTATTCTATTTTTTTTTTATCAAAATAATTAATACATGAAAATATTTAAGAAAGTACAAATGCTTACTAGACATGATGGAGATCTCTGCTCAAGTGCTGGTGTTATGGTTTCGACGGATAACATGAAGAAGGTAGCCAGCTGAAGAATGTCACTTTCTTTCGTAACATTAAGAGCCTGTGGAAAATATATTAAAAATTAAATCATTAAGGCCGGATTGGAATATTTTAGCATGTATTTTGTATGATTAAAATACATAGTAAAACCTTAGATAAACAAACGTTGATTAACTCGGCTTTAGTATAATAATAATAATAATAATATATATATATATATATATATATATATATATATATATATATATATATATATATATAAATTTATGAAAGATAAGTTTGTTTGTCCATCAACTTTTAATACAAGCAGAACTTTCTCTGTCTGTTTGTCTGTCTGTATTTTGATGTTTTGATAAACGAATATCTCAACTTTTTTTTTTACAAATGAAAAATATTGCATTAATACTAAATGATAGTAATATTTTAACTACATTTTTAGAGTAAATAATACATTCCTAATAAATAATGTGATTAAAAATTCGGACAAAACTGTATGTGTGCAGTCTGTGGAGTGCCGTGTAACCCCCCCCCCAAAAAAAAAAAATGGCTGCCTTTCTCTTTATATGTTTGTAATGTTGTCACATGACATGCAAATGAGATGCTTTCGGTTAAATATTTAAATGCTTCCGGTTAAATATTTAAATGATTCCGGTTGAATATTTAAATGCTTCCGGTTGAATATAAAAAGCCTGATTTTTCATTATTGATTTGGATGTCAGAGGAACAAGTTTTGATAGCAGAGCGTCGAGATTTGGTGTTGAGTCTTGACAGCAGAAGGCTGAGATTTGGAGTAGTGCAGTTTTGGCAGCAGTATGTTAATTAACAATTTTTAACCACAAATAAAGTGGATGCCATGATCGAGAAAGAAAAACGAAACATTGAGTCAATCAGTCTTTCATTACACTAAGTGAGCTAATTTGCAAACATGATACAAAATGTTGACAATTATCTTAATACTTTCAAACAATTTATTTTGCAGGCATAAAATTCAAAAATATATTCCTTGCCTTAAGTATATATTAGCGCTAAAATAATTTAATACAAGCTAAAAAGAAATGAAAATGAAAATAAAAAGTATATGAGAAAACTTTATGGAGAAAAGTATTTATGTTTTTTTTTTTTTTTTTTTTTGTCAATAACGAGACTACCTCATGAAAAAGGTTGGAAATGAGAGTATTTTTTTTAAGTTGAGAATAATACCATCGGGTCAGCGTTCATTTTTTTTTCAAAATTAACTTATTTTGCTTAAACTAAATTAAAGAACAATGTCATAATATTGTTTTTCAGGGTTCGCGCTTGACGTACATAAAAAGAAAATAAATTTAACTTTTTTAACTGATTTTATTCAAACAATTGACTGAAGCAGACGACACAGAAAGCGAAAAGGGAAACAAATTTTTATTCCCCACACGAATTCACATAAACAAAATAAATAATTTCTTCTGAAGCGAAATATAAGCAACAAATTAATTTTAATTTATTCATACCAATAATATTGTGGGGTCTGCGTTCATGCTTGACATTTATAAAAAGGAAATATGTTTAATTTTTAATTTATTCACGTAAATATTACTGGGAATTTTTCATTCGTGCTTGACATTCATAAAAAAAATATGTTTTACTTTTAATTTGTTTATATCAATGATATTGTGTGGTCTGCATTCGTCTATCCCTCAATGGTCTAGTCAACTTACAGAAAAGACGTTATCCAATTTCATCAGCATTTGTTCATCCTTGTCCAGGTTTAAAAGCAATGTATTCAACTTTGATTCGATAAGAAATTCCTACCAGAAAGAAATGAAAAAAAAAAAAAAGTATTTTTTTATTTAAGCTTGAGATCATATAAGATAGTCGAATCTTTTTTTATTGTTAAAGAATTAAAAATGAACAGGAAAAAATTTTCATTGAAGATTGTAAAATGAAAAGTTATCAGAGATTATTTAAAATTTTTTAAATCATCAGACAAAATGTCAAACATTTGTTGAACATATTTCACTTCTTCATATCAATCCATATATATATATATATATATATATATATATATAGAGAGAGAGAGAGAGAGAGAGAGGGATTTTATATACACACACACGCGCACGCACACACACACACACACACATATATATATATATATATATATATATATATATATATATATATATATATATATCTGTATTTGTATGAGATAAATTCCGAAACTATTTAACCAATCATTATGAATTTTAGAACACAGATTTATCAATTTTCAACCAGTTTCATTGATTGGATTTTGTTAATACTCAACTGCATCTTCACACTTGGACATCAATTTAAATATTTTTTTTTCTTTTTTTTTTCATCTGTATATATTTCGTATATTACTTTCTTTTGAACTCTAAAGCTTCAATTTTTGTGCCAACCAGCAATGTTATATAAAATTATTTGCTAGTCATTTATCACTGAAGAAAAAAGACAAAATCTGGATCCCCATGGAATAAGGAAACAATTCACTTAATCCTGCATTCCTTGTTTTATAAACAATAAATGCTTGCAAATCATAATTTGCATAATTATAACTCCCCTCATACATTAAACCGGATATGACGATGATTACTACTGCTGGTGTGATACTATTAAGGAGAAATGAAAAATGTACAAGATTATAGGTTATTAAGATCATCCATAACTAAAAAAGATTCTAATTTCCATAAGAAAATATTTGTAGGGATTCATGAAAATACAAACACCTTGACTTTTGTTTTATTGAATTTCATTATTTACTAGTTATACTGACTTGGCGTTGTCTGTGGTTGATTACATTAAAATTTATTCTGCAAAATTTTTAATTTAATCAGAGTGAAACAATAAATAAATAAGAAAAGATAGAAAAAAAAAACAAGCAAGAACGATAACTCTTAGTAAAAGAATAAAAGTTAATCTCCTTTTGCATCGACCTGATAATTATGGCTTCCACTTACCGATTCATCACATATTAATTCCATGATTCCTTTGATGGTGTTGATTGATATTTTGCTAAATATGCCTGATTTTATCATCTCAACCATTTGTTGATTTGATGACTCATCTTTCCCCAAAATCTTGCTAATTTCAGAACTTAATTTCCTGTTTTGTCCCAATGAATGGTGATCGTTATTTGTGCCTGAAGATGTCACGGGTGTGACTTTCTCTGAAACAGAAGTATCTTTCTTCTCCTCATTCTCCTTACTGGAATAACTTGCTATGAAAAAATAAATAAACATAAATAGACAAATATTATATAGATAATAATTTAGATTGAAATACATACAAACACTCGTTTGATAATGCTTTTATGAATCATCTCGAAAATACTCGCGAAAAAAGAAACCAAAATGGAGCAAGAATACTTATGGAACTTAAATATACAACAAAATACCAAGTGGACTTTTCATAAAATTAAAAAAATAAAAGCCTCATCAAACAAAAAAAAATGTGTTTTTTTTAATAACGTTTATCTTAATAAAAACACTATGCCTGAACACATACATACATACAAACCTCTGTGTGTGTGTGTGTGTGTGTGTGTGTGTGTGTGTGTGTGTGTAAGATAGAGCTATACTAATATTTTTTCTGATTTCGGAACCATTAACAATTCTGATTCTAAAATTTCGGGAGGGAGTAGAGTGCAACAGAGAGTCGTCATCACTTTTAAATCTACATATAATTTTTCTTTTTAATTTGACAATTTTAACAATATTTTCAATTTATGCATCATGTCCAACTCATTGTGAGATTTTTATCTGTATTTTTCACTTGTGCTTACAATAAATAAAAAATAAATAAAAGTATCGTTTGGGGAATTGAAAATTATACTGCAATTTTTTTTCAATTCCGACACCAAATTCTATCTGGTCATTGTTAAGGAAACATGACCATACTACCCCCATGGATTAAATAAAGGTTTATCTTCGAAATTCCGTGCAGATTCCCAAGTTCGACAGAAAGATTTCTGAGTTCGACAATATACGATTCGGAAGTTAAAACAGCAAATAACACTCAAGATGAGAACAGTAAATATCAAATAATCAAAATAATACAAATCACATAAACGTTATTAATAATAATAATAATAATAATAAAAACAGCCGATATTGATTTGGGATTTAATTTAATTGAAATTTTTATTTTATTTCTGTACAGTATACATGTATACACACATCATGCTCCAAACTCATCCCCATTAAGGAGCGAGAAACTGATCACTCTCTCTACCGATTCAATGAAAAAAAAAAAAGAGAAATATCAGATCTGTTCATTCGCCACGTATCACTAGTGACTTCATGCCTGTGACGTAACTGCCTGGATACGTAGCTCTAACTTGACTTCTATTTCAAATTTTTACTAAATTTAACTTCAAGTGGAAATTTCCGATTCTAACCTTATTTTTACACATACAATACTAAGTATTAATATAATCTGACTGATTAGTGGAAGATATGAAACGTGTGATAAAATCGTCAAGAACGATTCTGAATTTGCCTTAAGAGATTATCAAGAAAACATCTATCCTTTCACCAAGATACAAAACATGTACAAATTTGAAGAAACAGATCTACTTACATGTGAGCTGTATCACCTCATTAATAACTTGATGGGCTGAAAGCTGACGAGTGATCAGCCCAAATTTTAAAGGGCCTTTATTTTCCATGAAACTTCTGGAGTGAAAAAAATTTGTATAAAGAACAAATTGAAAAATTTAACAACTGGCAAATCGGAAACAGATACATGGTTTGTGACGTAGAATGATTATGACTAAGTTCTCATTTATGTTGGTCATAAGATTAAGACGTGAATCACAGTTTATTTTCAGTTCATGATTAGATTCTACCCATTATGATGATAAACCAGTAGAGATTTTTAAAAAATTTATATAAATTAAAATTTAATTAAACAAATCTGATGCTCTCTAATTGTAAGGAATATTATTAAATCATGTTACTAAAACATTTTTTAAAATATTATTTAATAAAACAAATAACTTTTCATTATTATCGGTGAGGAACTTTTGAATAAGCTTGTTCCCAACAAATTAAAAAGATTTTGCTTTTATTTTTTAATAATACATCCATCATGAAACACGCATTGTAATCGGTCTAATCAAAAATATAAAATATAACCAAAAGGATTCTTGAAGTTATACCCATATAGCAATGCTTATGACAAATCGATGTTTGATTCTGAGTAGCTAGTTATTTATGTAAATTATCAGTGTATATTCTTTATAATTATGCTTGGATTTAATTCATTACCTACTATATCTGATACGATATTTTCTTTTAATACAGCACAAATTTTGATAAAAATAGATAAAATTCATTAGTTAATCATTTATGTTAATTAGCCAATCACATTGTTGTGTTTGTTGCAAATAATTAAAATGAAAGTTGTTGCAAATAATTAAAATGCAAATAGTATATTGTTACATTTCATTGCTGAATAAGTAAATGTAATTTCATTATTAATTATGCTAGATTTCTATTCTACTATTTTAAACTAAAACAGGCTTAGCTCGAGGGGGTTGGATGTACAAATAAGTGTTGAGCAGTGAATCAGTTCAGCGGTTGACTTCAGTGGTGACGTCGGGTGACGTAAATAAAAGTTATTTAACATGTGCTGTTGATACTAAGCAGAACACAGGGATACCGAAATGTATAGAAAAGGAAGGAGTTGATGTGTCAACTGGTCAAGTCTGATACCCGTTATCATTTTATGAATGAATTTAATTAAGAAATAAAGACATTTTTTTATAACTCAAATCAAGGAAAAATTGTTTTGCTTATTTGTTTAATTTTTTGTTTTGTTTTCTTTCTCCCACTATGTTATTGGCATGCAGATAGTGTTCGTTTTGTTGCTTCTTTGATTGCACATGCTTTTGTTTTGTCTTTAAATTAATACTGAAATAACAAAGTGGTGTGCTCTCTTGGTAACATAGCACATATGGACGCATGTGAGAAAATCAGCAGCAGCTGTAGGATAGCTGACTACTGAAAATAGTAGTAGCAGCAGCCGTTAAAGCACCTATACAAATTTGCAAGCGTGCCCGTGAAGCAGGAGAGAAAAAGAAAAATGGGCAGCATGTGGTCGAGTAAGAGAAGCAAAGTGCACGCCAGGGAAGATGGACATGTGAAGTTGAAAGTGAGAAAGCTCTGGCTAAGCCCGACGTCAGGTGGCGGGGACAGAGACTTTTAAAAGCACATGTTATATGGCATAGCGTTGTAAAACGTGTGTGAAAAAACTTTTGAAAGATAATGAAATGCTTTGTTTTGGAAGAACCATGAATAAACGCATTTCATTTGCATTTATAAAAAAAAAAATACTAAGTCGGATTTTTATTTCTTTCCTTTTTTTATTTGTTTGTTCCTTTTCGACGGTACCAGACAGCGTGTGGGCCCGAGAGGTTTGCAATGTAACGAAACGTAACGTTACACTGATAGTAAAAGAAAAAAATTGTCATTATTTTCTTATTTTACACAATTCAGTAAAGCAATTAAAGATTTATATTTATTTGATTCTAGAAATCATGATGCCATTTTCCGAAGTAAATCTGTTAAAATATATGAGAGAGGAGAATCAGAAGTGTGTGTGGGGGGGAGGGGGTCAGTGAAACTATCATTAACTGTTAGTATTTACCAAGCGTTGCACGAGTGAAGATAAAATTAAGTGTATATTTTATTTAATTTAAATTTAATATTTCATCTGCTTACCATTTTCCAAATAAATAATTTATAGAAGTAAATAAAATATTAATCTGAATTGTTAATTGACGTTATATTTCTTCATTTAAACAAATCTAATAAATAACACAGATTATGAAAATTCGCAAACATAATGATGAAAACAATAAATATTATTTGCTTTTTTTTACACTTGTGAGTCACCACTTATCAAGGCCCGAAGGTCACTCAAGGATAAGGGTTAATGAATGTAGGGTGGTAGTGTAGTAACTGTTAATGGTGTAAATTGAGTAGAATTTGATTATTTATGTGAACGGCTCAACAAGAACTTGTTTACATTGGATTTGAAGGTTACTATGTTGTATTCAGCTGGGAAGCAGACCAGCGGAACAGTGTTTTACAGGCGGGCAGTTCTGGGAAAGAACCTTTGTTCATGGAATCTGTGTTTAGAGTTAGGCACAGATAGAGAGTGGGGGAAATCGTATCTAGTGGTTGCAGCTAGTTGAGTGTTTTGTGAAAGTTTGGCAAGGGGGGGGCATAGATTGAAGTTCAGTTGATCACTTGCCATGAAAATAACGATACTGTAAAATTGCTTGCAGATACAAAAGAGGAGGTAATGCCGAGGAGGATGGTATTATGAAAACAGAACAGATACTACACTATTTTTCCTCTTAACTGAGAAGTGAAAGCTAGTAATAGTATAGTGTTGGCTTTAAACAGACATATACTAAATCTCTATTATTAAAAGAAGTGATAGTATACTTTCGACTTCAGGCAGATACCAAATCTCCATTTGTAATAGATGCTGATAAATAAACCAAACAACTTATACAGTGTGTAATAAACGGCATAAATTATAAAAAAGATGCTTGCGAGAAGAATGATGAAATAGATATATATGATGATAAGCTTACAGATCCGGAGACTTCCAATCAACTCCTAATTGTTCCATAATAATTTCCTGGCTGGCGATCACTCTGGAAAGCAACTTCTTGCAGATTTCCTCGTTCATACACCAAAGATCGTTGAATTTCTGTAAATCTATTGTCATAAAATGTCTTGTAAAAATAAAAGAAAAGAAATAAAGAATAAAAAAGAAAAAGAAATAATTAATACAAAAAAACGTTGATACAGAGTGCAATATGTAACTACTAGCAGATAAACCCTACGTTGCCCGAGATTGCATGAGGATTAAAGAATGTTCCACCCTCCATTCTTTTATTGTCATCAAAATCGGTGAAATCGCCCATTTTTCAATCCGATCGATTGATTGCCTGTTCTAGTTGGGGACCCACCACAGTGCATCGGAAAGAAGCTTCACAATGCCGCTCTGCAATGACTTAGTCCACAATGCATTGTAGTCTACATTACACTGTAAAGAACCTACTGTTGATTTAAAAAAATTATTTTCGTATAATGGCTTCAATTAAAGTTTAAAATGCAGAAGTCATGTATCATGGTTCAATTGTGCTCTAAATAGAAACATTCATTTCGAATGCAACCCTGTCATATCAAAGAACCTACTGTTGATTTTATACTTCTTCTGATTGTGCGGTGATAAAACTTTTCAACTGCAATTGTGATGTTAGGCCGTTTAAGGTCTTAGCTTTGGTCAAAATTAGACTGTTCCTTCTTTAATCAGATTTTATTGATTATCAGTTTCTGATACTTATTTGAGGCATACCCATACAAAACCTATCTAAAAACACTCCTAGATATATGAAGTATATTGGAGTGAAATTTCCAGAAAACTGCCCAGAACGAACTTACACACACACACTAACTCCTACTATTAAAAAACAAAAAAACATTTAGAATTAAAAACACAAAAGCATTTACTATTAAAAACAAAAAAAAAACATTTACTATTAAAAAACAAAAATATTTACTATTAAAAAACAAAAAAACATTTACTATTAAAAAACAAACACATTTACTATTAAAAACAAAACAAATATTTACTGTTAAAAACAATAAACATTTACTATAAAGAAAACAAACATTTACTAGTAAAAACAAAACAAACATTTACTAGAAAAAAGAAACATTTACTAGTAAGAAACAAAACAAACATTTATTAGAAAAAAAAGAAACATTTACTATTAAAAAACAAAACACACATTTATTATTAAAAAACAAAACAAACATTTACTATTAAGAACAAAAACATTTACTAGTAAAAACAAAATATTTACTATTAAAAACAAAACAAACATTTACTGTTAAAAAACAAAAACAATTCACTGTTAAAAACTAAAAATTACGATTTAAAAAAGTAAACATATTTTTTCGTTTTATGTTTGAGTCATATTTTTATTTAAATATTCCTCTAAAGTCTGCAAAAAAACTTGTTTAATTTTTACGAAGATTTTTAGCAAATAAATAAATAAATAAATAAATAAATAATAATAATAATAATAATAATAATAATAATAATAATAATAATAATAATAATAATAATAATCATCATCATGATGTAGCACTCCGTCTTAATTAAAATCGTTCTTGTTCTTGATATAAGAATCACTGGTTGCTTGAATTGTGTGTCTAAATATAACACGGAGAGAGAATCAGCAGGAGTCATCTGTCGTGTTCTGTTCTACCTTTATTCGTGGCTTAATTTGTGATCATAAATGGATAAAAATAAATATATAATGTTGAAATTGTCTTCCAATTATTCCCAGCATTCAATCGACATGCAAATTCTTGTATATGCATTATAAATATAATTTTTTACATTAAAAATTTTCTTATCGATTTCATAAATGTATATTTTTACTTACTTTGCTCTTTTTTCTACATCTTTGAATTGTTCTGTAAGTCGTTTACAATCATCCGTTAATTGGTTGTTTTCTTTGCTGCGGAAAAAACAATAAGTAAAACAATGATAAAAAATGCTATCTTATAAATGTTCTAATATATAAAATTAAGTTAGTCGGACTTTTACTTGTTACCTAACAAGAAATAAAATCAACATTTTATCATAAAGATATAAAAAAAAGTTTAGCAGTGTGAACAGGACGTTACTGTTATAAAATCTTAATTTAGATTTGATAGTGAATTTTTTGTTTCTCCAGATCTTGCAGAGTTGGTTAAATTCTGCTGAGGCCTTATCTATCCTGCAATGCAACTCAGTCCATACAGCCTTCTTTGTTTATGGAGCTTCCTAAGTAAGTGAAGTTATCAACTATAGCTATTCCGCAGATCTAAATAAGGATTTTATAACAGCAACATCTTGTTCATACTGCTATATGAACGTGGAACTTGGCATCTCAAGAAATTGGATGCGTTTGATTCCAAGTGTGTTAGAAAGATTCTAGGGGTCAAATGGAGCGATCAATTTACTGACTAAGAAGTCAGAAATCGCACTAACCAGCAGGTAGTATCATCAAGAATTTGCAGACGACATCTAGGTTGGCTCGAACATACCCTAAAATTGGCCGTTGAGAGAATTACCAACCAAGTGTTCCAATGAACTCTTGATAGAAAAAAAAAGAGGAAGACTGCAAATGAACTGGAAACAGGCAATCGAGAGAGATTTGATTGTAACTGGAATGACGCTATGGATCTGGTTTCAGATCGAAAACATTTTTAGAACGTCATCTCTATATATAAATCTCACCTGTCTGTTTAAATGTATGTATGTATGCATGTATGTATGTATGTATGTATGTATGTCTCACAAAAACTTTAGACAGAGGTGACGGATTTTCACGAGATTGGTATCATTTTGAAGCCCGACTCTTCAGACAACAAATATCGAAAAATTGGTCAAAAACATCAATTCCTTAACCCTCAACTGGGCACTTTTCTACAGGGAGTGGTCGCTTTTTATGCTGATATTTTCGAAAGTCATCGCCTCTTTTCAATTGTCTGGCTTTAATTTAAACCTACGTCACTTTCGATTTTGTGATAGGTGCAACAGCTAACGTGTCATGCTTGTTTTTTACTTTCTTTTCCTCCTTCGCGGTATGGGTTCGAGCCTGCCTGCCTATTACCATTTTTTTTTTGCGCTCGCAATTTTCCTATTTTTTTTTTTTTTGCGCTCGCAATTTTCCTATTGTTTTTTTTGTTTGTTCAACCAACACCCTTACACATACTTCCACTTTCTTTTCCACGTCACGGGTTCGAGCCTGCCTGCCTGCTTACTACCACTTTTTTTTTTTTGCTCAACACACATCTACAAATACTCGGGCAATGCCGGGCACCCAGGCTAGTCTAAATTAAATGACACATATCTTTTAATATACAAGATCAATTTTCATGCAGAAAAGTGGCCTTTAATTGAAATTAGATTTAATGACAAAGTCTATTCTAACATATTTTATCAAATTTATTTTACGTCTTTGTATAAAAAAAAAGAATGAGGTTCAGAAAGAAGTTAATTTTTTTTACTGGGTAGGAGGGATCTCCGTTTATAAAGGCCACTTGAAGATAAAAGTCTATGAGTGTCAGGCGACCAGCGAGACAACATCAGGATAATCAATGATGAAGGAATGTGTGTAGTGCTTGTTTATTTAAGAAGACAGCTTAACAGGAACTTGTTCGCATTAGACCTGAAAACGACGATGATATAGTTAGCTGGAAAGTAGCCCCATGGTACTGTGTTCCACAGACAGGCAGTTATGTGAAAGAAACTTTGTTCATGTAGTTTACATTTAGTTTTAGGTATGGATAGATAATAAGGGAAATTGTTGGCAATTGCTGTAGCTAGACGAGTATTAGCAGCAAATGCTCTACAAGGGGGGTATAGATAGAAGCTTTGTTAAGCATTTGCCATGAAAATAATGATAGAGCAGTGATAGACTTTTGTAAGAAAGAGGAAGTAGAGTGGATAAGAGAAATTCGTCCACTAGATTTTGAAGCCAGAAAGCAAGAAAGTGTACTCTTATCAGCTCATTCCCAGATGTGGCAATGTTTATGTATCTTGACAAAGAAAGTGCTATGTTAAAAGTCCATAAGTCCATATGAGAAAAATGTTATTATAAATCCATAGGTCTGGATGAAGAAAATGTTACTGTTAAGTTGTCTTCCATTGTATAATGATAAAGAGTTCTGTTCTTTGTGTTCAATTCTTAGAGTGATCTCCCTTGCTTGTTGCTGTGGATTATTGGCTGGGAAAACAAAGATGGAGGTTTGAATAAATAGCCGTGTGTCTATGATTAGAGTTATGTGAAGAGTAAACTAACAATTATGAATTAATGAGTCTGGGTGGCAGAAAATGTTATTGTAACTGTGCAGAGGTTGGGAATTACATTGGCTCAAACGTTGTGAAACCCAAGATAAGAACAGTAGTCCAAAGAATTCAAATAATACAAATGATCAATTCTCATCTAAAAAATTTAGAAACATAATATCTTATGACGAGGGTAGTTCCAAAAGTAAAGCCTCCTATTTTTTTTAAATGAAAAAGTTGAACAACTACGAAGAAGGGAGTGGTACAATTAAAACAAGTGACGTTTTGTGCTCCAGAACTATCAAATAGATAAATATTTAATCATAATATATCGAAACTACCGTCCAATTTGGCATAATGGTTGAAGTATTCACTAGTGAGCATAATACCGGGGTTCAATCCTCCCTAGAATCATACAAAAGACAAAAAAATGATGCTTGATGCTTTCTTGCTAAACATTCAGTATTATAAAATGAAGATCAAGTATAAATGGAGCAACCAATAAAAAGGGAACCTTGGAGTCACTTTTAACTAGGATCGATCAATATATTTTTATGTTTTATTATAACTAAGAATTAGAAATATATTTAATCATAATATTCAATAACTAGGAATTAAAAAAAAATGTATTTAATGAAAATATACCAGGACTAGGAATTCGAATGATATTTAATGAAAATATGCCCTAACTAAGAATTATAAAGATATTTAATAAAAAAATATACCATAACTAAATATTACGAAGTATTTAATCAAAGTATACCATAACTAGGAATTAGAAAGGTACTTAATCATGACAAACCATAACCAGAAATTAGAAATTAACTAAAATATATCATAACAAGAAAGTATAAAGGTATTTAATAATTATATGCTATAAGTAACAATTAGAATGGTATGTAATCAAAATATACCATAACTAAGAATTCGAAATATATTTAATCATAGTATATCATAACAAATAGGAATGGTAGCTTCCTTGACAGACTATGGATACCCACTGTAAGGGTGACTGCATGTGGAATTTTTGTGGCAAGAGTTGCGCAATCTCCAACCACACCTCTCCTGAGTCGACATTGTTAAATACGTGGCAAATGGGGGTTCAGGATGACTGAAAACAATGCTGAGATAAGCAGAAAGCACATATAGCGCCTACAATTCCCAAATGGTCACTAATCTGGTACTAGTCAGGCTTAACGTTGCTTAACTTCAGTGATCTGACAAGAACCAGTGTGTCAATGTGATTATGTTGTATACAATTAATAGTAATACTATGGAAAGTAATGATTATGTTGTATACAATTAATAGTAATACTATGGAAAGTAATGATTATGTTGTATACAATTAATAGTAATACTATGGAAAGTAATGATTATGTTGTATACAATTAATAGTAATACTATGGAAAGTAATGATTATGTTGTATACAATTAATAGTAATACTATGGAAAGTAATGATTATGTTGTATACAATTAATAGTAATACTATGGAAAGTAATGATTATGTTGTATACAATTAATAGTAATACTATGGAAAGTAATGATTATGTTGTATACAATTAATAGTCGAAGTGTTTTAAAACAAGAAAAGTTCCTCTGCTTAGTTGATGGGAAAGTATTCGATCAAAATATAGCATAACTAAAATCTATATAAAGCGAAAATGTGTGCATGTATGTATGTTCGCTTTTTGTGTATGTCCGAGAAAAGCTTCTTTCCGAGAAGCGATCGGTCGACTCACTTCTTCTTAAAATTTTTTATATCACGTCTAAATGATAATATCTATGAGTTAACAACGAGGGTTGCCTGTCTATTTAATTTTCTCGACTTTGAAAATATAAATATTCAACATTTTTCGCTCGCCGCATGTGGATTAGGCTTTTTCGTATAATAAAAGCGGAACTAATTCTGACGGCATTTTTCCGGTCGCGATCGCCGGAAATGTCCGAAAGCAATCAGCTTTGATCAATGTGGAATTTCTCCTTATATCAGACAATTGCTATTCAATTTAGACAATCCCCTTGTTATGGGGTGCTGGTTTCCACCCTCCCTCCCAACATCTTGGGGAAACAAAAATGAATAAAAAAAGCGTTCCCGCAGTAAATAAAATACAACCCCTCAGTCAGTCAAAGTTGACCTCATTAAGCCATTAAAACGGGAACCTGCCAATTCTAAATACTTTAATAAATTCTAACGTGTTTCTGTTAGTATTTTGTGATGGCCCAGTGGTTAACGTTGCACGTTTTTTTTCACACTTTAATTTCCAAATTTGCCTCAAGGGTTCGGGTTTGATCCTTGATACTTACCTACCAAAACTTTTTTTTATTTTACCCCCCCCCGCCCCCGATACAAATACCCGAGTGACCACACACACCTCCAAACACCCGGGCAACGCCGGATACCCCCCGCTAGTTTATAATATAAATGTCAAACGTCTGCTAGTGTGTATGTTTGTATGCCTCGCTAAAACTTTCGACACATGTGACCAATACTGATAAAACTGGTATCATTTGAAAGCTCAGACTCTCGGCCAACAAATATCCAAAAATTAGCCAACAATATTAATTCTTTCGCTGGGCCGTTTTTTACAAGGAGGGATCACTTTTCTCATTGACATTTTTGCAAAGTCATCATACACTTTGCAATGACTAAACTTAATTTGAACGTCATATGTCACAGTGAGCACGGCGACTAAACTGCTTTTTTCTCACTTTCTTTTCCTCTTAGCTTTACAGGTTCAAACCTGCTTGCCTGCTTACTACTTTTTATTTTTGCACTCACACAGATACTCGCTGCTATTTATATTTTTTTAGGGGATTGGTTAATTTTTTTTGTTTGTTTGTTTGAAACATTTATTTTAGTGCTCCGTTGATCAATACCCTTACCATAAAACCTCTCCACACCCGGGCAACGCCAGGTACCCCCGCTAGTTATAAATAAAAAAAACAAACAAACAAACAATTTCTTACCTGTACTGTTTATCTTGTTTTGCAAGTTTTTCTTTCAGGTTATTGAGAATATCTTGAAGTCTAAAAACATAAAATAATTTGAAAAGATATATAAAAAAAATGTTTTGATGAGTTTGTATTTGATTTAACATTTTTTACAAACTGATCATTGGCAGTTCATGACTTTAACTCAAGTGGGGGGGGGTCTTTCACATGATTCGCACAATTTTATACTTTAAAGGTAGTTTTCTTCACTTTTTTGTTTTTTTAGTGGCGTTACCACTTATCAAGGCCTGAAAGCCACTTGAGGATAAGGGTTAATCCGTGTACAGTGATGGAAATTTGGTAGAAATTGACTGTTTAGAAATTGGCTCAACAAGAATTTGCTTAGATTTGCTTACTTGAAGACGACCATGTTGTAGTCAGCCGAAAAGCAGGCTAGCAGAACAGAGTTCCACAGCTGGATAGTTCTAAGAAAGAAGTTTTGTTCATGGAACTTGCGTTTAGATTTAGGCACAGACAGAGAGTGAGGGTAATTGTTGGTCATGGTTATAGCTTTTTGTGAAAGTTTGGCATAGAGGGACCATAGATTGAAGCTCTGACGAGCACTTGTCATGAAAATAAAAATAAAGCAGAGACAGGATCGCAATGTTTTTTCTATGGGGAAAAACTCATGTCTGTTGTTAGCTCTAATTTAATTCCTTAACTTAACAAAATATTTGTTAAAAATATATTTTAAAAAGTTAAATCATGTTTTGAAAAAGTAATATGCTAAAGTTTTCTTCTAAAATAGAAATAATAAAAAAGTAATTTGTTAGTTTTTTATTAAAAAATTGACTAACAAATTAATTAAATTTTAAATTAGCGCTTCTATCAAGGAACACAAACCCTAACGTGAATTCCACGTGACCAACGCACCATTCTGACATTTAAAAAGACTACCGGAAAGACAACGGACAGACTTCTACTGATTCTATGCTCCAACAACATTGGCAAAAAAAAAGAAAGAAATACATACTGATGATGAAGTGTATCTTCCAAATATATTTACAAATTTCAATATAAATTTCAAACAAAATAAATATCTGTTTATTTTGTAATAATGCGTTATTTTGGCTTCAAGCGTATCTATTACATATTTATTTTATTTAATTAAATATTGTTTTACTGTAAATAAATATCACTTTATATTTAAAATATTTCAGCATAAAATCATTGTAATATGATTGGTTTATCCACCATTATGAGTAATCTGTATACAATAATCCGGTGCCTCATTAGGGTTGCTGCTAACTATGTAAGACAACACTATGATGATCAGTAATGGTAGAAATTGGATAGAATTTGATTATTTAAGACGACAGCTCAACAAGAACTTGTTTACATTAGACTTGAAAACAACCATACTGTAGTCAACTTGGAAGCAGCCCAGCGATATTGTGTTCCACGGATGGTAGTTTTAGGAAAGAAACTTGGATCGTTATTATTTCAACTTGGAGCAACCTTTTTTACACCATCATTTCAATTTCAATTTTTAATTTATGTGCTAATAAGCAAAATTTATAATTACCCACATCTGTTTTGCTAAAAACATTTCCTCCGATGAGATGAGCCATTGAAAATCCATGGGTTAAGGAAAAAAATTCCTTTGTCAAACAATAAATTTTGTTATAATTCTACATAATTTTACTAAGAATTTATATATATATATATATATATATATATATATATATATATATATATATATATATATACACTCGGGTTTTTTATTCAAAAGTAATGGACTAATGAATTCAACGCGGTTGTTAGATAGTGCTCAATAAAAAGAGCTGATAATACTTGTTTATTGTTATATAAATATGGTCACATCCTGCTGCGATAAATAGCCACTTGTTTCAATCAAACAACAGATATCATCAGGCAGCGACTTGACTATTCAAAAGTTCAATGAATAATCTATTATTATTCATTAAACTTTTGAATAGTCAAGTCGCTGCCTGATGATATCTGTTGTTTGATTGAAACAAGTGGCTATTTGTAGCAGCAGGATGTGACCATGTTTATATAACAATAAACAAGTATATATATATATAGATGTGATGAAAATAATGGAAATAGTATTCCGACAAAATAGAGAAATAAAAAGGAACAAACCGTATTATGTGTTCATCAACGTTTCGTCTTTATTTTCGTCTTTATTTATTTTTCATTTAGAGGAAGTCTCGAAATAAAGACGAAACGTTGATGAACACATAATACGGTTTGTTCCTTTTTATTTCTCTCTCTTTCTCATATATATATATATATATATATATATATATATATATATATATATATATATATATATAGTAAATAATAAGTTATGAAAATATATATGGAAATGAAGCTATACGGAATTTTCTGGCTTTCATCCTCGAGGAAAATTCTATGTAGCTTAATTGCCATATATATTTCATAACTTACTACCTAAATCTATTCACATATTGAGGACTGTAGATGTAAATACTGAAAAATCAATACATAAAATATTATATCTCCTGATAAAATTTCATGTGGATACATGAAACAATAATAATAATAATAATAATAATAATGTGTGTGTGTGTGTGTGTGTGTGTGTGTGTGTGTGTGTGTGTGTGTGTGTGTAAATACACAACTAACTCATTACTAAAGCTTTAAGATTCCAGAGTAATGTTCAAAGCAATATAAACTAGCACAGCAAGAAATTACTTTGAAAAAGTCTAGTATCCAATCCCTACACACAAACATCGCCTACCAATCCTAAAACTCAAACTTTTTGACTCCCTCCAAATACGAACTTTACAGAATAGTAAATATTTTATATATAAAATTTCCTCAAAACCCCTGGCCTTGGTGGAGGGGAGACTAAAACTTGCTGCTATGGTTTCAAATGATTTGAAATAACAACAAGGGGAGACTTGATTCCAAATATTTCTCATATCTTATATCTCCCCTCTTTTGGAAATACGGTACGATTATGAATATCTTTAGTATTAAATAATCCTTATACAATGTGAAATTTACTTTATGCATGAAAACCAAAGAGAGAGATATAACATATGAGAAATATTTGGAATCAATTCTCCCGTTGCTGTTATTTCAGATCATTTGAAACCATAACAATAAGTTTTAGTCTCCCTTCCATCAAGGTCAGAGAATGTATAATTCATATGAAAAAATTGGAAAACAAATGACTGTGATTGAAATATTCTATAGCTGTAAAAAAAATGGCAAAAATAGGCTCTGGATGATAGATGATCTCCTTAATTTGCGATTCTTAGGGAAAATGTCACATAGCCAACTACACAATTCAAATAATTACCTTTCCAACAAACCTTCATTTGTTAAATTCTGATGAATAGTCGCTGAGATTTGGAACTGATAAAATTGACAAAAAAAAAAGGTGGAAAATTTGCAGGCTTTTTGAAGATAATACTATTTTATGGTTAAAATTTTATGACAATTGGTAAAAAAAAAATACATTTTCAAACCAATAAAATATGCCCAAATTTGCCTACATTTGTATATATAGTGTTCTAGTAGGCTAGCTTCAGTTTTGCTATTTTGGAATGAATTTTACTTAGGGTTTTCTTTGCTTGGTTGTCTCCCCTGTGGCCTTGCCAGCCAACTAATAAAAATGAATATAGGTTACACTTTGAATAGGTCACATAAGTTGAAACCTTGACTTGTCGACGCAAGATAAAAGTCATATATAAACAGCAGCTCTACTAGACACTGCATTAGTATTGAATACTCAAAGACAGAGACAAAAATAGATTCCTTACTGCCTTCTTCCAACCATCACCCTTTACATTTCCGGTTTTTTAAAATATATTTTCTATACCGTTTCGTTTTTCTTTTTGCTTTTTTCTTACATTGAGAATACATTGTTAATGCAGTTTCTTTTTTCTTACATTGAGAATACATTGTTAATGCAGTTTCCTTCTTTTTCTGATAATTTTGGGTTTAAATGAGTTTTGTCATTAATCACAAACAAAATATTTTTTTTAGTTAAACCATATAGCTACAAAAATAAATTTGTCAAAGAATTCATTTGAATCTGAATAAAACAAATGCTAGATATTCCAGGGCAATGCCAAGTCGGGTAAGCTAGTAATGTTCTATTAAAAATGTTGGATAGTTTTTGGCAATTTAATATTCTGACTATCTTTTCTTGTTTGTGGACAAGTAATTTTGTATCTTTGCTGTAGAAGAACAAAAACTATCCAAAATTATTATTTTATTTATGAAATTTTTGAACTTTCAAGCGTCTTCTTTGGATATGATGCAATATTAGTAATTTTTTTATTGTATAAATGAATGAAACTATTTAATATAAAATAATCATAATAGAAGACTATTCATTAATGTATAGATTAATAATTCAAAATTTTTCTTTAATTGATTTAGGAATTTTAAGTAGGACAAACCTTGGAATAAATGTGGTATTATGGTGATTGAGGATTCTAGCTAGAAATAGCATAGACAATGTTTACCTACCTTGTGATTTTGCGTTTCTGCTTTGATTTAATCATCATGTTCTCATCATCTCTTTTTTTTAAAACTTGAAAGTTGTATTCTAATTTTTCTTGATTCAGCTGGCATGTTGCTCTCAGCTGTTCTAATAATTGCTCCAGGTTCTGGAATAAGAACATTGGGAGCATTATTCAATATATCAGTTATATCATGTACATTTCGTCTCATTTAAAGTGAAGAAAAATAGAAGGAATAAAATAGCAGAACAATCTGGAGAGGAGTAGCTCACAGCAACCTTTCTTGCCTTGACAAAGTACAAAACTGGCTTTGAAATCTAGTGGGCGATGTTCTTTTCTTATTCCTACTACATATTTCTCACAGAAGAGACGTCCTGAGTCTATCTCTGTTCTATTATTATTTTCATGGCAAGTCCTCGACTGAACTTCAATCAATAGTTCTTCCCTTTAAAACATTCACAACAAACACTCGTCTAGCCAATGTCAACAATCCTCCCTCCCACCACTCTCTGTTTATGCCTAAATCTAAACGCAAATTCCATGAGCAAAGTTTTCTTCTTAAAACTGAAATCAATGCAACAGATAGGACTTTTAAATTTTGTTTGCAAATGACATAGATTGATAATTTATATATATGACTGGCTAGTTAGAATCAAATATCGATTTGGTAGATTCATTGCTATTTAGGTCTAACATGGAAAATCTGGTAAAATAATTTTATACGTTAGATATTATTTTTGTATCCATTTGTTTTAGTCCCATATTTTTAATCATGCATTCAGTGTTAGTATCTCACGGGTACATATAAATCTACCCATCAAAACTTGGAGCATATAGAACAACTAAATAATTCTCTTTACACAATATTTTAAATCTCACTCTTCTTTCTCTGTTTTTCAACGTCCATTTTCCAAATAGATAATCAATACTAAATATATAAGATGGTTACCACAAATGAATGCTATAAATCTATATCATTTAGTAAAATGTACGGAGCACTATACTAAAATGGCCCTCACTCTAGGCGGCTTGAATCGGTTTCCTCCGAAGGAGGAAGTTTCATGAGAGTATAAAATTTACAAACGGTCCCTAGTGGCATGTATATCTCTATTAAGGGAGATAACGACGTTAGATTTTTGCAGCTGTTGCAGGGAGATATCGATGTCTTCCTATACAGCACCTGCTATTCCTAAATGGTCACCGATCTAGTACTGACCAGGCTCAACGTTGCTTAACTTCAGTGATCTACCGGGAACCGGTGTGTCAACATGATCATGCTGTATTACAAAAAATACAAAAAAATGTATAAAAAGTATATAAAATGTACGAAGTGTCAGAAGAGAATGGAAATTGTGTAAAAGAGAGAGAGGAGGGAGAGAGAGAAACAGAAGGTAAGAGGGGAATTAGTCACTGACCATGATGATGATGATGATGATGATGATGATGATGATGATGATATATATTTATATGATTTTTGTTGTTGTCATAAGATATTATTTTTGCATCCATATCTTTTAGTCGTATCTTTACCAATGTGCGTTAAATGTTAGTGTATAAATGATTTTCTTTTACTAAAGAAAATACTGGGCCGGATATACTAACGGTAATATCGCGATTTGTGAGAACCTTTTTGTGTGTTATGTTGTCTTCACAAAAAGATTCTCACAAAAAAAAAGTTATAAACCTACGCTGTTTGCCAACATGTAAGAATATATTGAAAAATTGTGTGAAAGCGATAGAGAGATAGATACATAGATACACAGAACGAGAGAAAGAGAGAGAGAGAGAGAGAGAAAGAGAGAGAGGGGTGGTGGTGGTGATATAGATGATACAGGAGAAAAGTGACATAAAAACAATATTACCTGGACTTCAGTTTCCAGTTTAATTTTCACCCGTTGATATTCCTCCGCTCCCTTTAATCGTACTTGTCGGATCTGCTCCTCATAGTCATTCACTAGTTTTTGACGAGCATCCAGATACTCTCGTTCTTTCATACGACGATTATCCAATTCTTGTTCCCATTTTTTCTTGTGCAATTTTCGTGTCTCATCACGCTCCACAAGAAAAGCCCTCTGCAGAAAAGAAATTTTTAAAATAAGATGTATTAAATAAAAAATATAAAAGTGAATATTACAATTTTTGCATCCAGACATTTTTTTCTGTTTTACAGGAAACGGCAACAAAGATTCTGTGTCCACAGATGGTCTAACTTATCAGTCAGAGTATAATTATTACATTCAAACAAATCTGAGTGGAAAAATCACGTGTGGACATCGCGTTAGTAGGACACACACACACACACACACACACACACACACACACACACAAAATGTAAGAATAGTTCTCATTGAATGTTTTTCACTATAGATTTGGTTTGAAAAGAGATGTTTGCTTAATATATTAAATTGCATTCTTTAAATTAATTTAAAGTTATCGCCCCTGATCTATGCTGGCTATAGTGAGAAATGAATCTTCAGGTTTTGAAATGCAAAAATGACTTGCACATGCATTCTATGCCTTAGGTCAAAGCCGGTTCAACTTTCTATTTCTACATAAGTTATAATATATAACTTATATCCACAAAAGAACTTTCCTTTGTATGAAACAAAGGGAATCTTTTATTTTTACATTTCTTTACTTAAACTTTACTAACAGACTTTAAATTATGTTGTTTTATTACAATCTTGAAATATTTTATTTAGATGTAATTAACTAAAATTGCAGAAAGCAATGCAAACCCTACTACATTAGAAGTGGAATGCAGAATGCCACCACTAAAGGCTTTTATGGACGATACTATAATCCTCAGATCAAAAGAAGCCAAGACTCACAAGTTATGATATATATATATATATATATATATATATATATATATATATATATATATATATATATATATAAATGGATGATGGTTTGGTCTACAATGACCTTCAAGCCTAAGAAGTCCAGAATCCTCTCCCTCAGGAAGGGCAAAGTACATCAAGATATCTGCTTTGCAGTGGGTTGTCAGAAAATCCCTATTGTCTCAGAAGAACCAATAAAAAGCTTAGGCAGATGGTAAAGACTCCAAACAGGTTAAAGTGCCAATCAAAAAGTTGATGAGAATCTAAAAATGATTGAGGTGCTGTCCACTGGAGAGGTCAACACAAGGTATGGTGTCTTCAACACATGCTCATCCCAATTCTGTTATAGCCTTCTCATATATGAAGTAACTATGAGCACAATTGAGGCAATAGAACCAAAAATCAGTAGATATACAAGAAAATGCCTGGGTTTTCCTCCAGGATTATTAAAATGTATCCCTATATAGCAAACAAGCCAAACTAAAATTACAGCTTAAATCTAATGTACAGGAATTCAAAACTGGAAAAGTCAGGTTCCAAGTGATGCTGGACAATTCCAAGGACACAGTAGTAAAGACTGCACAACCCTCTCTTAAAACAGGGAGGAAATGGAAATCTGAGATGCTATAAATGAGACTAAAAACAACTAGCTCTCAAAGAAGTCATTAAGCTCACTCAGACAGGAAGATTTGGGCTGGGAATTCAAAGATGGTCAAAGGTTGCTGAGATCTGGTCATTCAGGAAATAAGGAGCAGGGAGGAAAGCAAAAGGCTTGTAAAAAGCGTTTAACAGTCACAGCAGTGACAATGTATCACCTAAGAAGAAACTATGCAAAGATCCGTTATATGGAATGACATTTGGCATATGGCACCGCTGAAGTTAATACATGATGTGTTTAGATCAATGACTAATCTTGCCAAATGGAAGAAGAGGGACGATTCAACCTGTCCTTTGTGCAAAGAAAAACCACAAACTAATGATCATGTTCTTAGTTCCTGCAGAGTGGCCTTTGCTAATGGCCCATATATGTGGCAACATAACAGGGTACTGGAGGCACTAACCACAAAAATTAGAAATCACATGAAACACTCAGGTGTTGTTTGAAACAGGGAACGCTAAATTATTAAATATCCAGCTTTTTATTGTATTTAACAGTTCATTTAAATGCAATTCAGATAATGGGGCCTCACATCAGTGAGGGATGCTAATATGCAAAAAAGTCATCAGGAGGAAGGCCCTGAAACAGTGCATATTCTCTCCTGAAGATCTGACATTATCTGGCAATTGAAATGAAATGCTGTACAAGTGAAAAAAGATGGTAAACACAAGTGAATTAATTAATCATATTATTTGGATTCTTCAGACTACTGTTCTCATCTTAAGTGTCATTTTCACGTTTCGGTAGATGTAACCTCCTACCTTCTTCCGGTGTATTTTGTCTCATGATGCAGTGGTTAGAAGACTTAGAAAAAAATCAATTGTAAAAAGTTATATTCTCCTGAAGGTTAAAAAGTTCAATTCTCAGTATTGAGCAACTGAAAAATACAACTGAAAATTACTTAGGACCTCTGTCCAGTCATGGCTGACAGAATGAGAGCATGCTACTCCCATGAAGTAAATGAAGGGTTCCGTCTGAAATTCTGTCTAGATTCTCGAGTTTGACAGAAACATTCAACAAAATACATCTGAAGAAGGTCTGAGATTACATGATAAAAACCAGTTTTCTTTTTTTTTGTTGCAGACCATCTATGAGTTTACCAGTTGTGTACAAATCCTAAAAACGATAGGAACCTTCTATCATGTCTGAAAGTGACACAATGTTCAACGAGCAAGATCAGAGATGTGCCACTGTACAACTCATGCTTTCTATTGATCCAAGTTATGACAACAGGATCATTGCCAGCACCCTCAAAATGCAAATCCGGATGGTTCAACACTTGATGGCACAGTTCAATACATCAGACAACCCACAGTTGTGGTCTTTGGTGTAGTTTCATGTGAGGGTCACATCATGCCACCTCACATCTTCAAAGTCGGCTAGAAAGTCAACACCAAAGAGTAACTTTTTTGGTTTTGGAGCCATGAGTAACCCCAGTAAATTATGGATGGGTGGCAGATGTAGGTTAAACCCATGGGTATATAATCAGCTTTAAGATTAAAAATATACTTTAAATTCTTCATTTGTTAAATAAGCTATTATAGCCTTTTCTGTATTTTCTTAATTAAATTAATTAATAAATCATAGACACGTTTTAGTATTTACTAGACTTGAAACATTAAACGGCCCTAGTTGTCTCCCTTTAACTGTTATAAGTACCTACGAAGACCTTTTTTCCACGTAATTTTTTCAACTAATTTTTGGAAAATTAATAACGTGATGAATTATCTCTCTTCGTAGTTAGGTTTTCCCAACTATCAAAAACCACAATAGATTAGAACGAAAGAGAATAATAGAATATTAAATAATAAAAAATAGAATAGGATCCCTATCTTGGAATGTTGTATGAGGATTAATAAATATAAGGTAATGTCATTCTTTATTTCCCTATTTAATAAAATATTGACCTAAAAATGCTCTTAAATCTAAGTAATAAGGTAGTCGATATTTTGTAAACATTGAAGCCACCATTGGGCGAATACGAAACTAAAAATAACCGTAACGTTACAGCTTGGTTGTTCTGGCCATATTATAAATATAAAAATAAAATTTAAAAAATTAAAAAAAGAAAAAAAAAATAGATGATCTGAAAACCACCCCTGCTCAGGTGCATGCTATCATAAAAAACCTTGATACCTCAAAAGCATGTAGACCCGATCTTATCCCAGCTGTGCTATTAAAAAAGTGCTCAGCCGAAGTAGCTTCAGTTCTCTCCAAACTCTACAACAAATACCTTAATGAAGCTTGCTTTCCGGTCTGTTGGAAAACTGCTTCTGTTGTACCAGTATTCAAGAATTCTGGCGAAAGGACAGACCCATCAAATTATCGCCCCATTAGCCTCCTCCCACTTTTTGCCAAAATATTTGAGACCATAATTAACCATGCTCTAGTCCATCATCTTACAGATGCTAAACTACTGACTGACAAGCAATATGGATTTAGACAAGCCCGTTCCACAGCAGACATCCTAACTGTGATCTCTGAACGTATATACCATTCACTGGACAACGCGGGGGAGGGCAGAGCGGTAGCTCTAGATATATCTAAGGCTTTTGACAGGGTATGGCATGAGGGTCTCCTCAGTAAAATCAGATCATACGGTATCACTGGTAGAATACTTAACATAATTAAATCCTTCTTAGATAAGAGAAAAATCCAGGTTGTCCTCGACAGTCGTACATCTAAACAATATGATATAAATGCGGGGGTGCCCCAGGGTTCTATCCTTGGACCTCTATTGTTCCTGATATTCATAAATGACCTCCCCGACAACATTGCCTCTGAGATGGGTATATATGCTGATGACACTACACTCTATGGCAGGCACGACAGGAAGACGAATGAACACATTTCTAAAGAAATGGCAGAAACACTAGAGGAAGACCTCCAATCTGTAGTGGAATGGGGACAAAAGTGGTTGGTCGCGTTCAATGCTGCCAAGACTAAACTAGTTTCATTCAATAATTACAAGAAACCCTCTCTACCACCCATAGCAATGGCCAACGACTCTTTATCTGAGAGTCCATCTTTCAAACTCCTTGGCCTAACGTTCACAGAAAACATGAGTTGGAACAATTACATTGAAGGCATTGCCAGGGCCGCTGCAAGAAAGGTGGGCTCTCTCTACCGTGCTAGAAAACTACTAACACCCGAAAGTATCCTGTACCTCTATAAGGCCACCATTCGCCCATGTATGGAGTATTGCTGCCACATCTGGGCTGGTGCATCTGCTACTAGTCTCTCGCTCCTTGACAAGGTTCAAAAGAGAGTCGCAAACCTGATAGGCCCTGAACTGGCATCTAAGCTTCAGCCTCTGTCCCATCGACGAAATGTTGCATCCCTCTGCCTTTTCTACAAGTATTTTAGTGGTGAATGCTCTGACGAACTGCAATCACTTGTGCCCCCACGACGTGTGCACCCTCGACAAACCCGACAGGCTGCTAAATCCCACCCCCACACTGTAGAGATCCCTAGATGTAAACGATCTTTTTACTCCAATAGTTCCTTCCCCAGAACCGCTAGACTCTGGAATTCCATTCCAGGTCCCTGCTTCCCCAACAGTACTGACGTGCAGAAGTTCAAGTGTAACGTGAACCGACACCTTGCTGCCCAAATCCCTACATAGTACCCCAGTAGTTGTTGCCCCTGATAGTAGCCCCTTCACCAAAGTGGCAATTTGCCTTGTTTGGGGTGAAAATGTAATAATAAAAAAAAATAAAAATAAAAATAAATATTAAAAGATATTAAATGGCCATGGGTTTTTGTGGAAACTTCTTATGACAGGGTTTTAAATAAGGATATGAAATTAGGTGATATATTAAAATTTAAATAAGCTCTTGACAAAGGATGCGTCCAGGATAAATGTTTTCGCATGCTTCATTTCCTTTAAGGGAAATTTCTTTAAATAATGTTTTATTGTTAAGTGTTTTTTATTCAGGAAGTCTCAAAAAAGGCTGGTTATGTGAAAATTTTCAAATGCCATAATGCTTGAAATTGTCCAACCGGTCTTGAAACAATTGTAACTTATAATGATATACACTTTTTGTTGCTACCAATTACTTTTTTGAAGTCTTGGTTTTGTTAATACAGTATATATATATATATATATATATATATATATATATATATATATATATATATATATATATATATATATATATATATATATATATATATACATATATATATATATATATATATATATATATATATATATATATATATATATATATATATATATACATATATATATATATATATATATATATATATATATTTTTTTTTTTTTTTTTTCAATTTTTAACTGTCCATTCAGTTTTTTTTTTTATGAAAATCACTCATGGAGTCATGAAGCCACTTGATGTAAAGAGCTAACAAGAATAAAAGCTGATTATTGCAAAGACAAGTGATGTCTATTAGCCTTAGTTTTAAGACGACCAAGATTATAGGTAGGAGGAAAACAGTCAGCATGGAGAGAGTTTGACAAGGCTGCAATTTTTGCCAAGAAGCTACTGGAATAGGAAGCTATATTATAAATAGGTATCAAAACAGCAAGTCGACCACTAGATAATGAGTCAACTGAGTTGTAACAAAGGAAGCAGAGAGTAGATAAAACTATTCTGAAGAACACATGCCATAATAGTATTTATTAAAAAAAAGACTGAGACTAGTAACACCATGCCTGTGAGAGAGAAGACGCAGAAAAGAAGAAAGGTTGGTGCCAGTCAAATTACAGATACGTTTCTGCATCTTATCGAAAACCCTCAAATGGGACAGAGATTCACAAGCCTAAATATGATGACAATAAATAGTCTGATAGGAGATTTGTAGAGATAGAGAATAGCGTCAAGTGTTAGAAACTGTTAGAAATGATAGAGAACCAACTTTATGAGAAGCAGAAAGAGCAATGGATCGAATATATGAATTCCAAGGAAGATTTTATAAGAAAGGCCATAAAGTTTTAGAATCGATTTTTTCCCAAATAGAACAACAATCCATGAAAATTTCAGGAAGAAAAGGGATATCACGATGGTTGAAAGACGCAAGCTGAGTCTTAATGGGATTAAACGAAACGAGCCATTTCATACCCTAATCCAGAACCGAACTTGGATCAACTTCTAGACCAGCAGCATATTTCAACTAATGTAAATCTTGCATAAAATGATTCCCATCTTGAGTTTTCAAAAGTCTTTTGGCAGAAATTCCTGTTTAAAACTTTTTATCAACATTTCAACCAGACGATCATTTTTGCATTACACTTACGTGGAAAACCGATTTTCTCTTTAAAAGTTTAACAGTATTTTTCTAAATAAATGTTTTCGAAAGCTTTACTTAAAAATTACTTTCACGTTTTAAGTTTTTTCTATTTTTTTTTTACATGGTGGTCACCACTTATCAAGGCCCGGAAGCCACTCGAGGTTAAGGGTGTACAGTAATTAATGGGATAGTATCATAGTAATCGTTGGTATTGGAGATTTAATAAATTATCTTACTTAAGGTGGCGGTTCATCAGGAATTTGTTTATGTTGGACTTGAAGACATCCAAGTTGTAGTCAGGTGGAAAACAGGCAAACGGAAGAGAATTCCACAGGCGTACACTTCTAAGAAAGAAGCTTTGTTCATGGAATCTACGTTTTGATTTAGGCACAGATAAAGAGTGGGGAAAATTATTGACAGTGGTTTCAACTAGATGGGTGTTTATCGTGAAATATTGGCGAGGGGGGACCAGAGATTGGAGCTCAGCCGAGCACTTGCCATAGAAGTAACGATAAAACAAAGACAGGCTCGCAACGTCTCTTCTGTGGGAGAGAGATTGCAGGGAAGAGAAAAGGGCATCCCCCATTAAGCCACAAAGTCTATTTTGTAATAGAGTAAGTATAAGTAAAAAGTAAATATTAGACCACTTATAGTACGTGTTACGTGTGTAGACATTTCTATAAAATGGACAAATGACACAGAGTTAAGTAGAAATCAAATATACTTTATTGCCGGTCATGCTGGAAGTTGTACTCTCCCCTCTAAAGTGAGTTACCTCAATCAGGGGAAGTCAGTAGGGGAAATGTACCTCCACAAAGAGAGTTACACAGACAAAAGGCAGTGTATTGTTTATACGCGTAACAATACGTTGGATCAATATTTGTTCTATATTTAATAATATGAAATATTTGTTAATTCCAAAATATTTTTCATAAATATCAGGAAATTCCCAGTTACTCCTGCTACTGCTGCTGCTGCTTCTGCTAAATCACAAACAGCCTGTAGTTGCAGCTGCAACTGTTACTTTCAAAACAAACAAAACAAAGGTTACAACTTTTGGCAACTATCATTTATTCTTTATGACGTCACATTCTTCAACAAGTACTATTTATCTTTTATGACATCATCTATTTTCAAAGCTAACAGAGTCTCATTTCTGAAATTACCTATTCCATTTTGGTTGTGGAATGTTGCTGGTCCTGTGCGGTTCTAAGAGGTCCATCCTCAGGTTTTATCTTCTATCTTTGAGAAGAGGTTAGGCTATTGTTAATCGCCTGATGCGCCCCTACCAGGCTATCTAGACATTTTTTGCAGACCAATGTGCTCCTGCTCTGGGATGCTAGCTTTTTAATATCACTTTCCAACCCTTGTGTCACATTTTCTTGCCATGGTAGGAGATAAATAATGTCAAAAAGTGTCTGCTGTAACAAGTGGAAATTGTTCTATCATCGGTCAGAAGACAGGAAATCTTTCTTGACTGACTTGATTTACTTATTTGTTGTCAGAAATTATACTCTGAAATGTGACTCACACTTGTCCTCCTCCTCTTCCTTTCACTTCTACCATCCCTTAATCTCACTCTTCAATGTTTGAAGGTTTAATTAGGCGAGAGATTTAACCAACATTTTTTGTAGTAAGTTGAGCTGTCGCTCAGCTGTTGAAATATTAATATGAGCCAGTGCTGGTCTTCATGATTCTTATTTGGGGGGAATTTACCCTGAAAATATAATTTCTCTTTTTACTGAATAAGATAAACTTAAAATTATTGATCTCCATTTGTTGAATCGACATATTAATTTATCAAGATATCAACAACTGTGAAAACAGACTAATAAGCTACGTCTGCCAAGATGGGCTTACTATTTCAGCAACCTCCACCTAATGTCTCCCAAAATTACCAGGTAAGTGGTTTATTTATTTAAGTCATTATTTGTAGTCCATTCCTGACATGTCATCTTAATTCGGATCCTGCAAGTTAATTCCTCCATCTGTTTGAAAAGAAAAAAAAAATTCCACCACATATTAAAGTATTGAGCCAATCTTTCAGCTGTTAGTAGCAACATGCCTGTTTCAATTCATCTGGTTGGTCCATCTTTTTGTGATCGCCTCTTGATTTTCTTGGTATGTTTCCTTTATATAGCTGAAGCAAAACTAATTTTATTTTTGTCCCAACCTAGAGTGCCCCTTTTGAGTTGTATATCCTCTCGATTAGACCAACCCCATGTCACATTCAACCCTTGTAAGAAGGCAGTAAAAAAGGACAAGCAAGCAAGATAACAAGCTCTACAGTTTTAGTTGGATATTGATTCAAACACTTGCTGTTTATACATCTTGAAAAATGATGACATGGAAAAAAAAAAATTTGAATTTTAGCCTGAATTCTTGTTAATTTTCCAAACCCAAAACACTTTTAAAAACATTTTGAATCCAAGAAATGAATTTTCAACATATTTGCTACCCAAGCATTACATGCCTGTAAAGGTAAGTGTTTTTATTTGTCAATTTTTTTATTGTTCATTTAGGTTAGTTTGGTTGTTTTGTTTTATAGCATATCAACCCTTTTCGAGTTAGTTAATGCCAAATTCAGTCATTTGGGAAAAAATGTTTTTATGCTTCAAGTTTTTTTTATGTCTTCAAATATTTATTCATGGCGTTTAGTTTGGTTGTTTTATTGGTAAATTTTCAGATTAGGTCCACCTCCACAATTTTCTTTTAAATGACGACTTTTAAAGGTTTTCGACTATGCTGAATACGAAAATCGCCTTGAAATTTTGCAGAAATAATTAGTTATCGAGATATAAAAAGTTGTATTATGCATTGTATTATTTGGCGGCCATCTTTGTTACGCGCGTAGATTTGTTTATGGAGCGCACGCACGCGCGTAAAAACGATGCCTGCCAAAGAATACAATGCATAATACAACTTTTTATATCTCGATAACTACTTATTTCTGCAAAATTTCAATGCGATTTCCGTATTCAGCATAGTCGAAAACTTTTAAAAGTCGTCATTTAAAAGAAAATTGCGGAGGTGGACCTAATCTAAAAAAATACCGTTTTATTTTATGGCATATCAACCTTTTTTGAGTTATTTAATGCTGAATGCAGTAATTTTGAAAATAGTTTTATGTTCATGTTGTTTAGCTCTTCAAATATTTATTCATGGTGTTTAGTTTGTTTGCTTTGTAGAGAAAACTTGCTTTTGTTTTTGGCTTTGCAGAACATGATTGAGTTTTGCAAAAAGGAAAGGAAAGTGATAACATCAATGTTTGGTGCATTTAAGTCAGGAAGCCTACATCTTCAGATAGCCTGATCTGGTAGCAACAGAAGTTCATTGTGAACATCCAATATTAGACAATGTTTTTCATATGTTTAATTAAATTTAATTTGTTTTTTAAAGTGAGAAAATGGGTTCTTCCAACTTGTTCAGATACACACAAAAAGCAAATACCCCACCCCTCCCATCTGTTCTCTCTCTATATGTATAACTATCAAGGGAGATCACTTCTTGTTACTTATTGATATCAGGAAAGATAATTCTATAGTTACTTCCTGTTATCAGGAGCACATGACTCTTTTACTTGTGCATGCCCCTCCTTCCCGTGACCACGGGATAAATTGTTGCGGTCATCTTTGCATGCACTAGAAATGTGTGATTTTCTATGAATTTGTGATGAGTTTATTAGTACTCTTGTTTTACAGCATGAAGGTTGTTATAACAGTGGCGAACTGACATGGTGTGTACATCTCTGCTGTATCATCAATTTCCATTTCTTCTTCATCATGTTTGTTAACTTTGGTTAATAGTTGTATTTATCTCCCTCTCACATAGTTCTCAGAAGAGTGCCATAACTTCTAGCTGTGAAAAGGCATACAACATCTGATTCACAAGTCCAAACCAGGACCTAACCTCAGTGATATTCATGGGAGTAGGAAAATGAAGAATAGAATCTGTTATTCTTACTGTGAGTTTAAAACTGTTTGACCGCCATTTGCTTTTTCAGGGTTTGAGGACGGATTTGAGGTTCCTGGTGTAGTGTAATGTGGGCCATCAGCAACTGCGTATCTTTTCCGGAGAAACCAACAGTTGCACAGTGTTATTCAATTATTCCCATTTACCTGCACTTGCTACTGTCGGTTACCATGTGTCTTCATGATCTTTTTCATCTTGGAATAAGTGTTCAAGTGTTTCATTCAAATAGAACTTTCTAATTTTTTGTCCTCAATAGTTATCAGAAGAGTTCTATAACTTCTGTTTGTGAAAAGGCATACATTTGATTCACAAGTCCAAACCAGTGATATTCGTGGGAGTAGGCAAGTGAAGAATGAAATCTGTCATTCTTACTGCGGGTTTAACACTGTTTGCGATAAACAGAAATCCTGCAAACTCTGTCTTTATTTTGGCAAAATGAAACTTGCTTGGATTAAATAGAATCCCCTTGTTTGTTCAGTGACTGATGTAGTGAATCATGTGCCAGAATAAAGACTCTATTGGGTTATCCCATAGGAGATTGTCATCTATGCATTGGGTTTTGTGAGCCATCAAACTGATGGGTGTATCCATCCTCTGATACATGGAATCTTTGAGGGGCCTGACAGTACCTATATCAGCGTCACTCGGTAATGGAAATAGTAGCATTCTATGTGGCTGGGGATAGCGGTAGACTGTGGTATCTGTTCCATGAATCTAGTACCGTTTTTCTGGAGTGTGCTGGTATCATTGAAACTTGATGGGATGGGGATGAGGTGTAATGTGTGTTATCAGTGTGTGAATTGCTGTTGATGTTATCCCTGGGATGAATTTTATCTCTAAGGATTTACTTTCCATTGTTTGCAGTGGTTAATATGGACATTTGTTGAAAGCACATGGCTTAAAATATTCTATTATCTATTGTTTCAGTTCATGTTTGTTGGCTTGAATGGGATTGTTTAATTTCTTCAGGACGCACGTTCTGCACAGACATCCACTGAGACCAATCTCTTCATGTTCCTCAAAGAGCTATTCTACAATATTAAGATTGGGAAATTGGAAAACAATACGTTTAGATACTTTTTACCTAATTTCGTTACTATGGTGTATATATTTTAGTCTTACTGCTAGTTTAAAACCAATAAATATTTAACATTTTATAATTAGCACCAGCAATGGGAAATTAAGTTTTAAAAACAAAAAGATTAAAAGAATCGTTTTTGGAATCGGAAAGTAGGTTAAAATCTAGCCGATTCTGATACTGATTCTAATATTCCAAAATAGTGAAACGATTTTTCCAATTCCTGATTCCAATTCTGATAAACCATTTCAAGACTTGTTAACACTATTGCAATTCAGCATATTTTTGTTGGTGGGCAATTTGCTTTATTTCTGTTTTATCCTATGAACTTTTTGGTAAAATTGTAATGTAATTAATAGTTGTATTTATCTCCCTCCTACCTTAGAATATGTGACACAAAATTGAAAAGTTGACTTTGAAACCAGCACTCTAGAGAAAGCGCACTTGGGTCAAACAAAACTTGTCTGGGCGGTTCTACCAGCATTCTAGTGTAGGGGTGTCTCAGGTGATTAGTAATAAACTAACCCCTTTTCAAAAGGACGAGAAAGCAAAGCCTAGAGAGGTGGATTTCATAGAACTGCACAAAATCATACTTCAAGCAAATAGCAACAAGCCATCTTGGTGTGCATTTTAAATAGCAATTGATAAAAAAAGGGGGAATTTACTTCGCTCTCATTGACTGGAGGATATATTTTTTTTTTTTAATGGAAATCGTTCCAGACAAGGAATGAGCCCACCTGATGTAATGAACTAAAAAAATATTACTTCAATTTGTATTCTGTGAATGTTATTCCCAAAGACAGATTTAAAGGGGAAAAATGATTTGACCATAAATTTGTGAAACGTGTCCCACTTCTATAATTTGAATTTTAAAAAAACACTTCTCTTGTTTACAGTGACTTGAGTGATTATTTAGGTGTATCAGAAATTTTGAGGAATTTTTGACACCCCTAACAGAAAACTGTGAATAAAATATAAAAAAAACCTCGTAATTTCTCTTTTTAAAGTGGGTTGTTTATTTTCTGTATGGAATAAAAATTCCAAAATAAACTATTAATGTTGTTTAAAAAATAATAGAAATATTATTTTTTATTTTTTAAAAAACAGTGTTTACAAAATGTTTACAAAATGCCGGCGTGCCTTCATGCTGCCATTTTTTTACGTAATAAAATCAACTGAATTTTACGAGTTAAATATTTTTAAATTTTTAAACTTTAAAAATCTATCAAAATTTTTCTATGGGTTCAATTTTTACGATATTTTCAGGGTCAATGTGAAATTTCATGCTCTTTCCAATAAACCAAATATAATATTTTAGACAAACGTTTTTTTTTCACCCCCCCCCATTTTGAAATGTCTATTAAAATTTTAATAATTAATTTACTCACTAAAGTTTTATATATCACAAATTGAAGATAAAAGATCAATAAAGAAAATATTCTAATTTAAAACAAACAAAAAAAAAGAATAGTTTTTTGGAAATTTACCAGTAAAGTCCAAAGTGTAAAACGTTTTTTTTTTTTTAAAACCCCGTTGATTTTTTTAAAAAATTTTTTGTTTTAAATGAAAGCTCATGTTATGCTTATATCGTCAAGTAAATACCAGACACTGACGGCAAATTTTTCTAATTCATTCAATGTTTTCTTTTTTTAGATATTTAAAAAAATAGAAATTTAGTCGATAAAGAAGTATCAAAATATATCAATCAAAAACTCGTGTATTTCATTAAAAGAATTTTTAAAAAAATCGATGAAGTGGATTTTTTGTTTTAGGGGAAAAACTTATAAGTGAATGTGCGTTTCTTTTTAACTACGGAGGACGAAAAATACTAATTTTGGTTAATACACGCAATAAAAAAAGAGACATTATTTATGTCCCTTGGACGAATTCATATTTGATAAATTTCATATTAGCAGCAGCAGCTCTTTAAGCTTGCCGCAAAACATGTTACGAAAATGCGATTTTCTACGACCCTCGCTTTAAAAAATCCTTTAATTTAAAAAATACATGGAATTTAAAATATAAATATGGATAAATTCTTAACAATGATGAATGGAACTACCCATTTAATAGTATATTTTTTTAAGTAAGTGATTTTTTGGCATTTATATATATATACATATATTTATAAGCAAGTCAAAATATGTTGATTTTCTTTATATTTATTTTAAAGAAAACCGCTTTAAAAAAACAAATATTGCATAATTTGCTATTAAACCTGTTATTTTTAAAAATTTTGGTCTTTGTTCCTTTAATTGAAAAAGAATTTAGGGTTTGAATTACATTTTTCAAGTAGTTATAAGCTTTGAAAAATAGTAAGTTGAATTATTAAAGTTCTGATCATCATTTTTCATGGCCACCTAGTGTTGATTTGTATTATTTTGATTCTTCGGACTATTGTTCTTATTTTGAGTGTTATTTTCACAACGTCTTGGTCAATATAACCTCCGACCTTCTTCAGGTGTATCTTGTTGAACTTGGAAATGTTTCTGTTAAACTCGAGAATATGAACAGAATTTTGAATGGAACCCTTTGCGTACTTCACGGGGGTAGCATGCTCTTGTTCTGACAGTCATTACCAGATAGAGGTCTTAAGTAATTTACAATAGTATTTCTAAGTTGTCAACTTAAAATTGAACTTTTAATCTTCAAGAGAATATAACTTTTACAATTGAGTTTTTCCAAGTACTCTAACCATGAGTCTTTGTGGACAAGATACACTTGAAGAAGGTCGGAGAAGGATGGAGTACTGCTGCCACATCTGGGCAGGAGCTGCTAAAAGCAGCCTATCCTGCCTTAACAGAGTACAAAATAGCCTTCGTGGCTTAGTGGGGGATGCTCTTTTCTCTTCCCTGCAACCTCTCTCCCACAGAAGAGACGTTGCGAGCCTGCTTTGTTTTATCGTTACTTCTATGGCAAGTGCTCGTCTGAGTTCCAATCTCTGGTCCCCCCTCACCAATCTTTCACGAAAAACACCCATCTAGCTGAAACTACTGTCATTAATTTTCCCCACTCTTTATCTATGCCTAAATCCAAACGTAGATTCCATGAACAAAGCTTCTTTCTTAAAAGTGCACAACTGTGGAACTCTCTTCCGTTTGCCTGTTTTCCAGCTGACTACAACTTGGATGTCTTCAAGTCCAACATAAACAAATTCCTGACAAACCGCCCCCTTAAGTAAGACACTATCAAATCTCCAATACTAATGATTACTATGATACTATCCCATTGATTACTGTACACGCAATAACCCTTATCCCCGAGTGGCTTCCAGGCCTTGATAAGTGGTGACCTCCATCTAAAAAAAAAAAAAATGAAAAGGCTGTCTTTAAATAAAAGACGATTTTTCACTTGATGAATTTTCTTGTGGAAAAAGATAAAAAAAAAACAGAAGAAAAGCCAAACCACAGATAGTCAAAAACCTATTAACATACAAATTTCAAAATGACATTTAAAAATTTTTTTTTCAAACTGTTATTATGTTTTACCTCAAGCTCGTCTCTCATGGATTTACTCTGCGTCTTTAATTGTTCTTCCATTCTTTCCACGAATAAATCAACATCATCAGCTTGTTTCTTCAAATCTTTTACGTAGCGATCGTCAAATGTTTTCAATTCCTGGAAATAAAACATGCCTCAAATGGTTACCATTACAAAGTTCAATAAAAAATTTTAATTTCATAACAATAATAATTTAAATAAATTAATAATAGCTATGTCTTTTACAGGTCTGAAAATGTGCAAATTTTTAACATCTTGTATTTAAAAAAAAACAAGAAAAAAATATTATTGCAATTATTATATTCCATACATTTTGGAAAACTTTTAGCCATTTTATATTTACACTTAACTACAGTGGTTTCTAACGTAACTGATTTTTTGGTTTGTATTACTGTACACATAGATTCGAAAAAGTTGTCAAAAAACAAATATATAACAAATAAATGTTATCAAAGGCAAGATAAGTTACTTTTCTACCAAACTGGATATATTTTTCGTGTTTTTATTCAATGTAACATGTTTATTCAGCTCGAAAACCATACAGTGTTTACCGATGTATTGGAACATTCAAGATGGCGTCTTATTCTCTCTTTAACACGGTAAGTGTGGGAAAAGATGTTATAAATAAAAAACCGGATAAAATACTGTTAAAAACTCGCTCAATATATATTACCGTGACATAGGTTCGGCGGGTTTTTAATAGTATTTTGTGTAGTTTTTTATTCATAACACCTTTTTCCATACTTACGGTGTTAAAGAGGGTGTGAGACGCCATCTTAAATTTTAGAATACATCGGTAAACACTGTATGTTTTTCGAGCTGAATAAATTTGTTACATTGAATAAAAACACAAAAAATATATCCAGTTTGGCAGAAAAGTAACTTATCTTGCCTTTGATAACATTTATTCGTTATATATTTGTTTTTTGACAACTTTTTCGAATCTATGTGTACAGTAATTCAAACCCGATTTTTTTTTAATAATTAATGTAATAATTAGTAAAACTTAGATACATTTTTTCTTTAAATTCAGCATATTAAGACTTAAATTTACTACTTCTCTTTGCAATAGGTCCAGAAAACTGATAGTTATCTTTCAAGAGATTTTTAAAATTGATTTCTTCAAACAGCAAATTTCACTGAATTTTTACTTTTTATTGTAGCCGCTATAACATTTTTCATTATAAATTTTTTTTTCACACATAAATATACACGTTTTTTGTTTTAAAGATTAATTTTAAGCTTTTATTTTTCAAACAATATCAAATTTTAACGAAAACAAATATAAAATTTTATAAATCTTTATTAAATAACTATAGTCCATATAAGTCACGCCCACTTTTGCACAATTTGTAGTGTAAAATGTTGCAGCAACAATTAAGATCCGAAACGCAAAAGGTGTTTTTAGAGCTTAAAAGCTTTTTTTCAGTAAAATATCAGCATTTTCTTTGTACACTTTTGTCTTAAAGATGCATGAGGAAGTAAGACATAGAAATGTTTGCTGAATTTGATCGCAAGTTAATTCAGAAAACTGTTATCAACACATTCCTCAATCCATATATTCTAAGCCACAAACAGTAGTGTTTATATTTTCATACTAGTCTACACTTTAAAATTATCAATACAATCGTAGTTGCATTCCAAACATGGCATTGACCTACAAAAAACTTTCACTAAAAATTGATTATTACTTGTATCTGTTATGACACAGGTCCTTGGCAGGTTGAAGGTTCAATCCTCTGTATGGGCAACATTAAGAATACAATTATGCTGACAAAGCAAGAGCAAGCTATCTTCGTTGATTTAATAAATGGTTCTGTTCGAAATTCTGTTCAGATTTCCAAGTTCGATAAGATGCACCTGAAGAAGGTCTGAGCTTACATCGGCTGAAACACTGTGAGAATAACCACCTAGATGAAAACAGTAGCCCGAATAATCCAATGTATGCATCCTTATTTCCGAAACATAATGTCAACAATTTTTTAAAAAATTGTTTTATAATTTTATAACTATTTTAATGGAATGTACTCCGACAACTCCAAACCCTTGTATCCACTCGACGTAAATACTTCCAACTGATCCAACCAGCAGCAAAATCCAACCCCTATACTTTAGAGATCTCTAGATGCCAGAAAGCCTTCTACTCAAATAGTTTCTTTCCTCGAATTGCCACACTTTGGAATTCCTTCCTGAGTCCCTGTGTTAGATATTTACTGGACAATGCTGGTCGACAATTATTATGATTATTCAAACTAAATAGTTTGTCAACTAAAATATGTTTTAGAATAATAAAAATATTTACATATTTATTTATATTTAATAGTTACTAGGAATGTGAACTTTAAAATCTTATGACATAGTGGACAACTTAGAAATAATGACATGTAAAAACATCAGGTGATTATTTTAATGACGTAAACTAATGACAACATTGTTAGGGTGAGGCGGTCTTTTTGAGAGTTAGTTAGCAGAGGGAGAGAGGTGGTCGACAGATCATGATGTCCATTTCTTCTGCCTTAGTGTGTACAACTGATTGCTTTTATGGCAGTTAGCGTAACTGCTATGCGTCTCCTGATGTTTGAGGCCTCCATGCATAAAATCTTATGCCACTTATGATAGAGGATAAACTTTGCCGATCTCATGATTGCACTTATAGCAGTTGTGAGGCAGTCTCTTTTGTTTGTGCCTTCTTTAGAGATGTGGCACCGCAGGTTCAGTCACTTCCTGACGTGGTCGCATTGAGATCTGTCACTATCACTTGAATCATAAAGATCCGCATCAACTGACCATTCATCCTTTCACCACCACTGACCCTACGGTCGTAACATATGCTTAAATATAATAAATTTATAATTTATAAATATTTATAAATTCATACAGATTTTGTATTTAATATTATAGTCAATTCTCTGTTGAATATTATATTGTACCTAATATATAGTACTGATTTCAAAATTTAAAAAGAAAATGACTTGGGTGCCATCAGCTAGAATCGAAACCAAAACATTTAGCCATGTTTCCTATCATTTGAACTATCGACAGATAGATAAGAAAGATTTAAAATTAAACCACTTCAAGCTATGAATGAATTTGCGCATGCACAAAAGTAATAAAAATATGTCGGCAAGTTGAATTGAACATTTTGCATTTCAACTTGCCGACATATTTCTGTAGACGTTATTCATCCATTCAAATAAAGATTGTACTCGCTATAAACCATCCTTGGTGTATGATTACTATTTCCTGTTAATTTCAGTGTTATGTTACTATTAGTTTACGAGTTTATCGGTTAAATATTTTTACACAGACATGCAGGCACTCATAAATCTACTGTTTTATTTGTATAGATAATGAGATGAACTTGGAGAGACTTGGTCAAGGATGAACTCAAATAATTGTACAACAGAATCAATGAAAATGATAGAATTTCATGAAGAAAATCACTTTGAAACATCATGGTGAATGTGCAATCCGTATCTGATGTGGAAAAGACATGCTAAATGATGATGATTATGGCATAATCACGTTGACACACCGGTTCCCATCAGATCACTCAAGTCAAGCAACGTTGAGCCAGGTCAGTACTAAAATGGGTGACCATTTAAGAATTCCAGGTGTCATATGTGCTCTCCGCTTATCTTGACATTGTTTCCAGTCAGTCTTTGGCTTCTCCTTGCCACTGAACCCTAGCAGTGCCAATTCAGGAGAGGTGTGGTTAGGAATTGCACAACCCTTGTCTCACAATTACACACACAACTACCCTTAGAGAGGTGTCCATTGTCTCTTAAATCCTGCCTTGACAGAGTTCAGAATACACTTCGTAGCCTAGTGGGGGATGCTCTGTTCTCTTCCCTGCAACCTCTTTCTCACAAAAGAGAGATTGCGAGCCTGTCTCTATTTTATCATTATTTTCATGGTAAGTGCTCGTCTGAGCTCCAATCTATGGTTCCACCTCGCCAAACATTCACGAGAAACACTCGTTTGGCTGTAAACACTATCAACAATTTCCCTCACTCTTTATCTGTGTCTAAACCTAAACGTAGATTCCATGAACAAAGTTTATTTCTTAGAGCTGCACACCTGTGGAACTCTCTTCCAATTACATGCTTTCCAGTTGACTACAATATGGCCGTCTTCAAGTCCAATGTAAACAAGTTCTTGATGAGTTGTTCCTCTTAAGTAATCCAATTTACCAAATTTACACTTCTAACGATTGCTATGATATTGTCCTTTTGACCACTGTACACTTTAACCCTTATCCTCGAGTGGCTTCTAAACCTTGATAAGTGGTGATTGCTTTGTAAAAAAAAAAAAAAAAAAAGAGGCATCACATGATGATGACGAAGAAACAATAACAACTTACCTGCTGAAAGTCATTAATGAGTTTGTTTTTCTCATCTAGTAAAGCGTCGCAGGCCAATTTTTGTTGCAAGAGAGACTGTCATAAAAAAGAAAAGAAAAACTATTTAAAATCGCTCAATCGATTTAATTGCATAGGCAGCACATATACCTGTTCTAGTGCATGTCATATCATTGTATAATTGATTAGCTGTATCAACCAGTGTTAGTGTTTTGTTGAATAATATTCATAGGGGAATTTAAAATAAGTTAAATCATAAACAGGATGCATTTTAGACAGGGATCAGCAGAGTTCCAGCAATTGACCTATTAAGGCCAATGGCTCATTTGGAACCCAAGCTTAACAGAAATGATGTCAGATTTGAGGTTCTCAAAGTGTTGATGGAGAATGCAAAGCTACTGGACATAATTTGAGATGCACTAAAATCCATTAATGAAGCAATGTATTTCTATGTATCTTTTTCTGTCCTTTTCCTCCTTGCTTGTCTCTAGCCCTTTCTTTTAGTTTACTTGTTGCATAACTCTAGGCATTGTCACACGTCCATTTCTGTAAACCTCTGTTTCCCCAGCCAAATAACTAACAACAATAACAAGCAAGGTAGATCACTCTAAAAACTTATCACAAAGGAACAGAACTCTTATATCTCATTACAAGGGAGATAACACCTTGTTGTTTCACAGTCCAAAAATGAACATGGCCAAATAAACCATATTTTTCTATAAGAATGTGTAAGTTTATTAATTAATTGATATAACTAAGGTGGCGCACTTAAAACAACTTCTGATTGCAGTTGACCAATCAATCTCAGTCTCATTAAGCTGTGCAAAGAAACAATACAAGGTGGCCTATAAGTCGCTTTACATTTTAAAAATTAAATAACATTTTTTTCTATTAATATATTTTAATTTCTCTTTTCAGAATTATAAAATAGGATCTTTGAAAATTATTGGTATGAATAAGTTTACAACAGAACAACGTGTGAAGATAATTAAATTTTACTTTGATATATGCGCCATTTAGATTTTTTTTTTTTTACACAGTGATCACCACTTATCAAGGCCCGAAAGCCACTCAGGGATAAGGGTTATTGCAAGTACATTACGTTAGTGTGGAGATTTGATGAAGTGTTTACTTAAGGGGGCGGTTCATTAGGAATTTGTTAACATTAGACTTGAAGACATCCAAGTTGTAGTCCGGTGGGAAGCAGGCAGACAGAACAGAGTTCCACAGGCGTGCAGTTCTAAGAAAGAAGCTTTGTTCATGGAATCCGCGTTTTGATTTAGGCACAGATAAAGAGTGTGGGAAACTTTTGACAGTGGATTCAGCTAGACGGGTGTTTTTAGTGAAAGATTGGCGAGGGGGGACCAGAGATTGGAGTTCAGACGAGCACCTACCATGGAAATAACGATAAAACAAGGATAGGCTCGCAACGTCTCTTCTGTGGGAGAGAGGTTGCAGGGTAGAGAAAAGGGCATCCCCAATAAGCCACGAAGTCTATTTTGTACTCTATCAAGGCAGGATAGGCTGTTTTTAGCAGCTCCTGCCCAGATATGGCAACAGTATTCCATCCTTGGACGTACTTGGCTTTTATATAGATAGAGAATTGCATCAGTAGTGAGATATCTTCTGGAGCGGTAGAAGGATCCCACCATCTTTCCAGCGATCTTGGCAACAGACTTGATGTACGTGTTCCATTTCAGATCAGGAGTAAAGGTCAAACCCAGAAGCTTGTCAAAACACGGGGCCTCACCCAGACGAGAGCCATCCATCACAATTGATGCCAGATGGGGATCAGAGTGTTGATGATGTAAGGATAGGAGTTTGGTTTTGGATGCAGCCACATCTTGGTAACCAGCCACATCTTTCCCCACTGAACCACGCGCTTGAGATCAGAGGAGAGAGAATCAGAGAGAACTTTGTCATTTACAGCCTTTGATGTGTTGCCATAGATGGTTGTGTCACCAGCATAGATGTCAACGAATGATTTAAGTATGTGTTTAGGGAGGTCATTGATGTAGATCAGGAAGAGAGTTGGACCCAGGATTGACCCCTGAGGGACTCCAGCATTTATATTGCAGGCCTCCGATTTTTGTCCATCTACCACTACTCTTATGAGCCTATCGGATGTGGATGTTAGCCAAGGGATGTGAAGACAGTATGTGGTCTATTTTCTCAGATATACTCTTAAAGATAGTAACTCCGCCGTTGTGGAGCCTATAGAGGGCAAATATAAATGCAGTGGTGTTAGCAAGTGCAACCCTGAAGCACATAATGTTTGATATCCTCCTAGTAGACCTGCAATAATGAACTTAGTGACACGTTTTCAAGAGCAGGTCTTTGTAAATGATAGGTTTTGACATGAACACTGTCACTCAGTACATACATCTGAAAATACTGAAGATGTGAGGCATAGCATTGAAGAAAACCCAACGACATCCACTCACTCTCAAGAACTTGTTATCTCATTGAGTTTTCTACAACACATTCGAAGAGATTTGCACATTTATCCTTACAAGGTTCAATTAGTGCAGTCTTTACAACCACCAGACTTTCAGAAACGACTTAATTGTGCTGTTGGGTTTCAGGAAACTGCAATAAATGGCAATGAGTATATTCACAAGTTGGTCATGGGAGATGAGGCTCATTTCCATTTGAATGAGTATGTCAATAAGCAGAATACCAGATTCTAGGGCACTGAAAATCTATGCCAAGTTCATGTGTACAATGCATCCGATTAAAGTCACAGTATGGTGTGGAGTAACTTCAGAAAGGGTTATTGGGCCATTTTTCTTTGCAGATGCAAATGAAAATGCTGTGACTGTAACTTCTGACAGATATAGAGATATGCTAGTGAATTTTATTCAACCTAAGTTAGCAAACATGCCAGGGTATTGGTGGCAACAAGATGGAGCAACTGCACATACAGTTAGAGCCACAATGCAGTTGGTAACTGTGATGTTTCAGGATCGAAAATCTCTCAAAATTTCAATTTTGAATGGCCTCCACGTTCACCTGATGTAACAGCAGCATACTTTTGGATTTGGGAATATTTTAATGACAAAGTGTTTATAAATAAGCCTCAAACCATCCAAGAACTTAAGGCAAACATACGACAGGAAATTCTGATGTTAAGAATTGTCATGGTGAATAGCTTAGAAAGAGCTTGTTATAGTGACTAGCTTAGAAAAAGCTCGACTTTGCGAAGCTGAGAATGAAGGCTTCCTAAAGAGACATTATCTTTTGTAATGAAGTCATACCAAATTACCACACTCTCAACTGTATAATAAAGAAAGAATTAATTAAATACAGTCATTTAAGAAAAACTTGTTTAATTTTCAAACTGTAAAGTGACTTATGGGCTATCCTGTATTTCAACTATAGAATGAACTTGTGATTATGTATTAGTATAGTTCATGTGTTCACTTATTCACTACACTGCCATGATCATATTACATGTTGTGGCAGGCTAAAAAGTTTTGTTGATCCATCCAGTCAGTGCTGCAATGAAGAGTCCTCATACCAATGAAAATCAAAAGTTCAGTTTATAAACAAATAATATAAGTTCATTATTTTTGGGGAGCTTACAAAGGGTATCCATCTACTTGAATGAGAGACTTGCAGCATCAGATCTCTGTATAACGAGACCAAAACACATAGGACCCATTACAGAGTCCTTTGCCCAAGAGCACTCAAGGGAGCCACCTGGCCTAGAGAAACACACTGACTCAACTGTCTCGTAGCTCTCACAAAAACCAACTCCCTGCTTCAAAGGTTCAACTTCTACTCCCGCTCTGACTGCCCCACTTTCCAACTGCTGAAATCTTTTCACTATTGACTAGTTCTGGCTTTATGTTAATGGGCATTGTTTGGTGGTTGCTGGAGACATCCACTGAAGATAACATCATCCTCTATTCATGAAGATTTTATCTGGAAGTCATCTAGAAAATTACTTTTCTCAAAATGACTGATCCAAATGTGAATTTCCCATTAAATGAGGCGCTTACTTTTTCAAACAAAGAGAATACCTCTTAGATAGTCTGACTCTGACCAGAGATATTTTCAGTTTTCTGTAACTCCCTCCTACTTCTTTCTTTGGCCAATCATCTATCACTACAACGTCTGCCATTCACCTGCCCCAGTAAAACATGCAGCCATGCACATGTTTACATTAGGCTTGAGTGGGACTTATTCAAGAGAATTCTCCTGGAAAATGCAGGCCACTAAGGGCAAGAAAGTTTGAAACTCTGTGCTCTAATATCTGCATTTTAGCAAGTCATGATCGTGCAAAATTGCTATCTGCGCCTTACTTACTGAGACAACAACCAAAAGAGACATTGATCATCCAGGGAATACTTTTTCAACCTTGGCAGAAATTACAGTTACCTTCCCTCCTTCTCCACCCCTGAAAGATGGCACCTGTGGAACTGTTAAATTCATGGTTCTTTCTGCAATAAATGAAAAGACACATTTTTGTTGTAGAAACTTAGTATTAAATAAAACAAAAAGGTAATTAACAAATCTAGTAAAGTATATGGGTGCTTGTGCAGTATAGTTATCTAAGATGAAGATTCCCGAGTTATGATGTATGTTGCTGACTCAAGCTTAAATGAAAATCTTACATATGAAATAAAGATGCAAATGTTTGAAATAATTTTACATTTACTCTAATAACTCATAGCACTTGTGTCTTCTCGATGTACATGCTCCCTGACTAACCCAACAAGTGTCAAAATCCCATCCCTTCACTGCTGAGGTCCCTAGATGCCGGAAATCCTTCTATGCTAATAGTTTCTTCTCTTTGACTCCTAGACTTCGAATTTCTCTTTGTTTTCTTGCTTCCTTGACTGTATCAACCCTAACCTGCAGTTTAAATGTAATATAAACACATATCTCACTGCTCAACTCCCCACACTCCCCTGTCAGACACAATCCCAAATGGTCGGCACATACATTACAAGTTGCAATATGCATTGTTTGGAGCGAAAAAGATGTTTTAAAAAAAGCATACTTCATGCAGCGATTGGGGGATATCTTTCTGTAATGTCAGCTCCCATTTTTTGTTTATCTACAAAAGAAAAAAAATCATCAATTGTATTAATTGTATAAGTTTATTTATACACTCGATAATCTATGACCCATTGGGTCAGTATATGTTATAATATTGTTGATAAAGTAGCAGCAGCTCTTTATCACAATATATACACATTATGGCTGCTGCTGCTCATATTAATTTCAAACATGCATGTTCACAATAATAGAAAATTTTCTGGGTTTTTTTTTAAGCACTGTGATATTGAATGAAATTCAAAGTATGTCGGTTAAAAGACCAGACAAGTGCAGATATTTAAAAAAAAATGAATATATTTATTTATGTAAAAATTTAAATTTTCGACTCGTAAAGGAGCCTTCATCAGGAAAATTTGGACAATATTGTTTGTTTATTTCTTCTTACTTGCCATGATAATGGTTAGCATAGTCCTCAGATATTGTTGAAAATCGAGATTTTAATTTATGTATGTGATTTAGTGTATAGGCGCTCAGTCATGCACACATGTGTTAAAATAATACAAAATCCAGTTTTTTTTAAGCACTGTATGACTATTAAAGACGAAATGAGTGAAGAATTTTCTTTTAAATAAATATATTAATTTATGTAAAAATTCAAATTTTTAACTCGTAAAACAGTCTTCATCAGAAAAATTCTTTTTTTCTTCAAAATTCAAATTTATAAATAAATTCAAATTTATAGATAAATTAAATATATTTATTTAAAAATAATTCTTCATTTGTTTGGTCATATTTTGAATATGTGCTCACAGTTTTTTGGCAACTGCCACTCATCCTTTATGACATCATCCATTTTCAAATAAATATAAAAATGTTCATACAATAGCTATTGCTTGTACAGCAGCATTGTTTCTGACAAGGCCTTCATCAGATGATGACTCTGCGTTCAGGCATAGTTTTGGGGCCAAAGTACCATTATCATTAGGCCAGAGCGCCCCAGCAATATCTTATGATTCTACCAGATTTTGTTGGATTGTCATTATTTTGTGGTATTGCTGCACCAACGTTGATGCAGACAGAGCCTTGTTTTGTGTTTTTTTTTTTAGATATTTCCTTTTGTCTGAGAGGATAAGACAAAGATTATTCATGAACGCAGGGGTTGAGTTGGCAGTTAGACCTAGGTATTCGATCTTGATAGGAAATACAACGGTTTTTTCAAGCATATCTAACATATTGTTCTTGTAGATTTTCATATCTTTTCAACTTGCGCTGGTGTATCAAGTCAAAATTTTCTTCAAATGGAAACTAATTCAATGACAAAAACTTCTTTCAAATTAATGGACCAATTGACTATATACAGACGCTGATCTATTAACATGATTACAGTTGCAAATACGAACTGGCATTTGAAGTTAAATACAATGTGTTAGGCCATAAAATGTTAGACAACAGCATTTAATGGGAAGACATTTTTTTTGTTTTTGAATGGTCACAGAGGATAAAAATTTACCATAAGTCGACTTATAGAGGTAAGTATCTAGAATTAATTCTTTCTTGTCTTTTTTCTTTTTTTTTTTTCGGTGGACTATGCACATGGAACCTAAATCATGCTTTAAGTTTTTGTTCCTTAGAAGCGCTGGTTGAGTTTGGATTAAATAAGATACATATCTTATTTAATTCAAACTCACCCAGCGCTTCTAAGGAACAAAATCTTAATGTGAATCTCACGTGACCAAACGCACCGTTCCGAGATTTTAAAAAACTACCGTAGAAACAACAAACGGCCAATTCTTTGCTCCGACAACAACAACATGGCACAAAAAAATAAAAATAAATAAATAAAATAAAATAAAATAAACGACATACTGGAGATAACGGTTTCCGCCGAAATATATTTATGGACTTTAACATAAATTTCTAACTAAACAAATATCTGTTTATTTTGTAACAATGCGTTAGTCTGGCTTCAAACGTATATAATACGTATCTTATTTAAATAAATCTTGCTATATTTTTCTTCTTCCGCTGTGGTGGCTAATAAGAATCGTTATTTTACACCCTGGAAAGATTTTGGTTGCCTATTTATTTAAAAAAAAATATTTAATAAATTTCCTGAGTTATTTATTAATATTTTTTTTTTAGATTAACATCCTCAAGTACCCCCACCCCACTCCTAAAAATGAAATTCTACTTTTATTTAGATGATTACAGATGAACACCCTGGAAAACTTGGTGGAACAGAAAAAAAATTAACAACTGTACAGTTTAATATCTCCCGGCAAACTTAAAAAGCCATTCTTAACACGAGGAGGGAAGATAGACTTCCTTTTCCACAAACGAAACGTGAAACGATCATACAATGAAAACAATTGTTGAGGGTTGTCAAACTGAACAAGTGCAAAAATCATTTTATTGTGGATGATCAGTTTTGCATATATAAATTTAACAAAATGATTCCCAATTTTTGGTCCAATTTTAACATTTTACCGTAATTAACTAATTTTTGGTAATGTTTAAAAATCGCGGTTAGAGAAGAATACACAAAAAATTCTGTATAGTCTACAAATGGTTTTATGTTGTTTTTGTTAAATATTACTAAATGAGGAATCATTTCTGTTTAAAATCAGGGTACTTGTGCATTTAACGAACCAGACGTAACTCAGCATTTGCTCGGCTTTGTCCGGCGCATGACGTAAACAGCCGAATAAAACCGAGCGTTGGCGATAAAATAAAAACAACGCTACAAAATAACTGTACAACGAAATTGTAAAATGTAGAAAATTAAAAGCAAAAACCATTTTTTTTTTGTATTGTTTGGAATTGTTTTCTGTTTTCAAAATAAATATAAAACAAGTATTTTTTTTTTTTTAAATAATAGGAAACTTTTTTCTTTTTTTTTTTTTTGTCTGAACTTTTTTTCAATTTTTAACGTAAAAAAACATTGTCTGTCTTAAACACGTAAAAGTTAATTTTTTCAACTCTTTATGTCAAATAAATGGAAAAGCCTAAAAAAAGGGGTCAATAAAAAGCATTGGGGGGGGGGGGGGTTTATTTGTACATTTTTTTTTTTTTTCGCCAGAAACAAGGATTTTTTTTTTATTTATTTATTAGTGGAAGGAGGGTTTCGGCGTTCCTATTTGGTACAGTGACCAAGAAACCCTCCTTTTCGTCGGGCTCGTATCCACCGATGACCCAGACCGACCGGTGTCACAAGTCTGCCGGCGGTTAAAAACGGACTCATCGATTTCTACCGTATGGCCTGGGCCTCCAATCTGCCGAGGATTCCTCAGAAAATAATCCCTGCATATATCACGCAGGAAAATTTTCCAATCCACGATTGTGTGGCGAGAACGTAACCCACATTCGCGATGGAGATATTTTTGTAGATGCCATCTCGAACGCCCATAAGTATATTATTTTTATTATACATGCGATGGTTAGTCAGGATTTTGAGAAGAAGGTCCCAATCCTAATGGAGGTTCATCGACGACATGTTACACTTCTACACCTCCAACCGTAACCGTCGGAAAGGCGTGTTCTCTTTGCAAGTACACAATCCTGGCCAAAATGTAAACACCTTTTCTCTTCTGCCAACAATTTCCGTTGCTGGCAAAAGTTTAGTGCAGCCTCTGGGGTCTGGAGCTGGTCCGCAAGGTTTGTAATATTCATTATTTCGTCAGTTATCTTTTTAAAACAAATTTTTTTTTTTTTAACTCTCTTCAAATAAGCGTTTCTTGAGTTGTGACACTCTTCCACTTGATAGCGAAATTCTCGTCTGCGTAATCGGCAACGCTCGGTTATATCCGGCTGTTGACGTCATGCGTCGGACAAAGCCGAGCAAATGCTGAGTTACGTCTGGTTCGTTAAATGCACAAGTACCAAAATCAGTTTAGTGTTATGCATGTAAAAATTAAGAAAAGTACTCTTGAAATGTGTCAGCATTATATAAATAAGCTAAATCAAAAAAAAAAAAAAATAGCCATTGAATTTGACCTGATGTGTTTATCTAAAAACTATACTCGAATTTTAACTTGAAATGATTCTTCATTTAATAATAATAATAATAATAATAATAATAATAATAATAATAACTGGAACCTTGGGGAGGCTTATTGCCACTCAAATTTCAGTGGGAAATAAATGGCAAGCAGCTGTTGCTCTAATGCAAATTCATTAGCAAATGTTATCAAGCAAGGAAGAGTACTGGAAAACTGGGGAGACGTTGCCACCCAGCTTTCAGGGAACACCATAGTCTCGAAAGACAAAGGATACCCCTGTCGGGGTAGTTCTGCATGTAATTGTGAGGCAAGGGTTGCGCAATCCCAACCACACCTCTTCTGAATTGACACTGTTTGGGTCTAGTGGCAAGGAGAATCCAGGACGACTGGAAACAATGCCGAGATAAGTGGAGAGCACATGCAGCACCTGGAAGTCCCAAATGGTCACCCATTTAGTACTGACCAGGTTCAACGTTGCTTAACTTTTGTGATCCAGCGGGAACCAGTGTGTCAACGTGATTATGCCGTATCAATCTGGTCAATCTTAGTCCCTCTTGGTCAGGGTCCAAAAACGGGGGGTCTCAAATCTTTTGATAAGTTTCATAAGTATATCTGTAATTTGTTTGGTTCCATACTACGCTACTAATTCAATGTTTTAATACCTCGTTATAATACATTATAATACAGCCTCATATTCCAGTCGTTTCTTTTCAAGAACTGGAGGTTTGTGGAACTCTCTTCCTGTACACATTTTTTCTCCTACCTACAGCCTTGGTCTTTAAAAAACTAAGTCAATAAGTACCTATCTTTGTGATAATTATCTTTCAAGTGGCTTCATGCTATGCCTGTAGCACTTTCCGTTTAAAAAAAAAACATAGGATATAAAAATAAATTTACAACTAATATTTTCAAATTGTTGTATACAATTAGAATTGTTTGTTGAAAGATCTTTTGTTGGAAATAAGACAATGCCATGGATAAAACTAAAAAAACTGTCTTCAAAGGATCTCAATTTCATACAGCATTTTAAGAATATTCTTTAAAACCTGGTTCCATATGATATCTTCTATCAAAACCATTTTCTTGAGAGAAAAGACAAATCCTTAAATGGAGTTTGGATATACAAGGTATCTTGAATAACTTTCCAGACTTTCGTTGTATGGACACATTTATTGCAATACACACATGTAACTCTAGTCCCTTTTGAAGTAATCTCCTCCGGCTGCAATGCACTTGTTGTACTATTCCAACAACTTTTGGAAGGCCCCATGGAAGTCCTCTTGTGTGAGCATGTCAACGATCTTTGTTACCTCTTTCATCTCCTCACTCGTCTCATAATTACAGCCTGTAAGATTTTCCTTGAGTTTAGGGAATAACCAAAAGTCACATGGAGCAATGTCTGGACTATAGGAACTGTCTTGATGCCCATCTTGGTCAAATAATCTGTGACAACAATGGAGCGCTATTCTTCCACATTTTCAGTTCCTCGCAAATAATTGTGTGTACAGTCCTTATCCATGAAATTCTTTATTTGGCCAATCAACTCTGGTGTTCTGACTACCTTACTCCTCCTATCATTCCTCACACTCCCTGCCTTCCTTGAATTTTTTATGCCACTCAAAAACTGATGCTTGATTCATACAAGATGGTCCAAAAGCAGTCTGAAGCATTCCATGCATTTCTGTAGCATTTTTTCAAGTTTAAAGCAGAATTTTGTATATCGTCCTTCTAAAGTGTCCTCACGGTCCAGATTGCATTTTTGAAATTCACCAGCTGTGACAATCAGGCTTTAGTAGGGTGTATTTCAATTCCTACTGTAGCGGTTAATTTGAACCTAAAATCACAAAAATTGGTCAGTCATCGCATAAGATGTAATAACATACTGAATTTTCAAGAGTTTACAACAATTTAAATGCCTCTACAAAAGAGCCTTGAAACTTATCAAAGGCACCTCATATATATATATATATATATATACACTAGCATGGGTGCCCAGCGTTGCCTGGGTGTTTGGAGGTGTGTGTGGAGCAAAAACAAGAAGTGGTAGTAGGAAGGCAGGCTCGAACCCATACTGTGAAGGAGGAAAAGAATTAGAAAAAAAACATGATGTCTTTGCTGTTACAACCACCATCAAATCGGAAGTGACGTAGGTTTAAATTAAGGCTAGACAATCGAAAAGAGGGGATGAATTTCAAAATTATCGGTGAAAAAAGCGACCCGTCCCTCTGGAAAAGTGTCCAGTTGAAGGTGAAAAAATTAATGTTTTTAGCTAATTTTTCGGTATTTGTCGTCTGAAGGGTAGAGCTTCAAAACGATACTGATCTTGTGAAAATCCGTTTCCTCTGCCGAAAGTTTTAGGCAAACATGCAAACATACATACATTTATATATTGGTAACTCAAATTTTCGACCCAAACCGATTAAAAAGCTTGCCCTACATCTGAATACCCTTTATGTTAAATTTCAAATGTTTAGACCAGAAATTGTCTGAGTAATTTGGTAGAGACTGCAGAGGTCAAATTTTTAAAAACTTTAACCCCTATTATGAACCCTTAACATTTATTGTTTTGGGCTCAAATCAAGTTATTAAGTTAGAACCATGTCCAAGGAACCTATATCAAAAATTTCAAGTGTTTAGACCCAAAATTGTCGGAGGAGTTTAGTAGTGTTCTCAAAGGTCAAATCGTTGAACTGTGACCCCTTAACAGCCAAATTTCTGGCTGAAAACGGATTACAAAGATTTTCCCAAATCTCTCTACGACAATAGACTTTCCTTCTCACCAGTAAACAGCGAGAGACAAACGACATGAACACGTGTTGTACCCTTTTCTTTCATGTGTTTCTTCATGAAATAAATTCTAGTTCGTTTAATTCAAGTAAACGCGTTGTTCATTCCTTCCTCAAAGCAATTCATTTTTCCTTTCCCAATTCAAATCATTTCTCCTATTTTGTACGACTGGGGGATATGTATAATATATCCACCAGTCCACTACATACACATACAACCCAAAGTGTCACCCATATACAAGCAAATTCGCCAAGAAAAGGATTTCTTTATGATAGACGCAAACAGATATTGGTTTGTACAAACAGTGTTGATATATACGATGCATGGTGGCATCATCATTCTATCGACCCATATGATTTCGGGAGGAAAACATTCAAAGTCTGTCATAAAATTCGACCAAAAATAAATGGTTTCCACATCATTGTTGTCTCAAATAGTGATAAATCCTACCTCCTGAGGTCAATACGTAATAGTCTCATGAATTGTGGACGCATGCACTGCCAAGCATCGGATAATTTCACGAATGGTTCATGTATCGATAAAACTATACACTATACTGTTGAAATATGTTTGCAGCACAAAATGTAGAGGAAGGCAAATACATTTTGGAAGGCACGGAAACGTACGTAAACGTAAAGCATCAAAGCAAGAGACTGCTAAAACGAAGCACCCCAGATCATTAAAGACCCTCCTCCACTATGCCGAGTTGAAAAGGTCTCTTTGGGTAAATTTTTATCATGCCAATAGTGTTGAAATCCATCTGGACCATCTAGATTAAACTTTTTCTCATCGGAGAAAATTATATTTTCCCACTTCTCTTCATCCCAAGTCTGGTATTTGGCAGCATATTTAAGTCGGTTAGTTTTGTACTGTTCAAGAAGATGTGGTTTCTGCAGTCGCTTTAAATGATTGAAACCCTTCATTTTAAGATGCCTTCTGATGGTTTTAGGACTACATTCTGCTGCTATTTGGCTTTTCAATCGACTTGAGCTCATACTGGAGTTTTTTTTAAACTTCTTCTGATATGGCGATCCAGTGATGGGGTTATGTTTTTGGTCGACCTGAACTCTTTTTGTGTCCATATTGATCTGGATTTCTTAAAAAATTTGTGATGACCGTTTTGCTACGATTCACTTCGTTTGCAATGAATCTATGGGAGATTCCACCCCTATTAAGCTCAAAGATTCTTCCTCTCTCAAACTCTGATAATGGTTTCCGTTTTGCCATTTATAATTTAGTAAGATGTTTTTTATCCACTAACAAGTTGCTTCTAGTAACATAGAAAGCTTTTCGTATTTATTTTTTCAAAACTATCCGATATTATTATTTTATTAAAGTGGTCTTATCATTTTGACCAGGTGAAAATGTTGTTTTTTAAAAAATAATTATTAGATCAGGGTTAAGGTTTCGAATGAAGATGTCATTTTTTTCCATCATATTTTCCCTTTTGGCAATGGTTTCAACCATTTCTTTGATTAATAATTCGATAATATGCATAAAAACTTACTTTCTTAAGTGGTCTTATGATATTGACCAGGACTGTACCTATCCCACACAATGCTTCAAGCAAACTACATATCAATTCTATCTTTACTACATATATATACATATATATATATATATACATAAACATATATATATATACATATATATACATATACATATATATATGCATATATATATATATATATATGCATATATATGCATATATATATATATATATGCATATATATACATATATATAAATATATATATATGCATATATATACATATATATAAATATATATATATATGCATATATATACATATATATAAATATGTATATACATGTATATATATATATATGTATATATACATGTATATATACACATATATATATACACATATATATACATATATACATATTTATATATACATATATATATACACATATATGTACATATATATACATATATATACATATATGCACATATATATATTCACGCATATATATATATATATACACACACACACATATATACATATATATGTACATTTATATGTTAACACACACGTATATATATATATATATACAAACACACACACACACACACACACACACACACACACATATATATTAGCAAAAGTATCCATTGTTGACTGGGTTCAAAAACGGCCTACAGAAAATGGACTCTGATTTATGAAAGTATGATAGGTTATGAAAAGGAAAGGTTGTAAAGATATAGCTTCGAATTTGGGGGTATCAAACCAAAGCAAAAAATGATGAAAGTAAAAATAAAATAGATAAACCCCATAATTTATTATACCATACCTGTTCACACTGAAACACTATGGAGGCCAGGCGCGAACGCAGACACCACAATTTTATTATACCATCCCTACTTAAGTACAAACATAATTAACAAAGTATTATTATGTACATCTATATCAAAAACACTTGTAAACGTTTTTTTTTTTAATTTTTAAATTTTTTATTTCCACACTTTGTGGACCAGGCACGTACACAGACCCCACAATTTTAATGAATCATCATTATACCAGATCAAACATACCCATCCTGTGTCTCGATACATCTATCATTACATGTGATCAGTTTTCTATAATAGTCAACCATATAGGAGCCTATTCGTGATTAGACACACACATAGATAATATAGATATAGGAGCAAACCGAGTTATGTGTTCCTCAATGTTTCATCTTTATTTTAAGACTACCTCTTAGTTTATATATATATATATATATATATATATATATATATATATATATATATATATATATATATATATATATAAAAACTAGTAGACTGTCCGGTGTTGCCTAGTCATATAATAAATATACTAATTTAATTTATGCAGATTTCATATTTATTAATATTTTATAGCTAATTCTCTATTGATTATTATATTGTGCCTAATATATAGTAATGATTTAAAAAAAATTAAAAAGAAAATGATTTGGTTCCATCAGCTAGAATCGAAACCAAAACATATAGCTCTCCTGTTTTTAGTCATTATCGTTTGAGCTATCATTAGATGAATAAGAAATAGTTAAAAAATTAACCGACTTTACTGCATAAATGTATATTTGTGCATGCGTAGAAGGGCACTTTTAGTTGGCTTATACCTGCCAAGTTCCAATTTTTTCAAATTTGACACGTTAGCAGCTATTTTTACCTGCTAAAACTAAATAGAATTTGTTTCACCGGTCCAAATCCCTTTGTGTATCAATTTTTATGTCTCTAGACCAAAAATGGACTGGAGAGGTTGTTAGAGACCGTTCATCAGACAGACAAGATCACTTTCATATATATATATATATATATATATATATATATATATATATATATATATATATATATATATATATATATATATTCATTAAATATGATTAACAACGTGTATCTGCATATTTTTATCTGTTCTTAATTCCTTATAAGTTTTCAGGTTAGAAAATACTAGGACTCAAAAAGATCTATGTGAAATATATCAGTCAGTACTAGTTAAAAACTAATAAGGAACTTAGAATGGATCAAAATAAAAATATGAAGAGACACGTTGCTTGTCATATTTACTGAAATATTTCTTAAAGAAAAAATGAAATAATTTCTTATATTTTTTATGTTTTTTCTTATGGACCCATACTTATGAATGAATAGTGCACATGCACCCGTGACATTCCATCAAAATTACTGCTCATCCATTCCCAAATTGGTTGGCCTATCTATTCATTTGAGGGTACTACTCTTTCTTTTGTGCCAATCTTTATGGACAAAGCCGTGTTTTTTGTTTGTTTGTTTCTTTCTTTCTTTATTAAAGCTTTTTTTCATTATGTTAATCCCAAATAAAAGAGCATCCAGGAGTTTCCTTAAAAAAATATGAGGACATTTCCTTAAAAACACTACCTGGTTGAAAATTGCTGATTCTTACCACTTGGTGGCGTAATCATTTTATGTTGAATTTATATCTGAAAATGATCCCGAATTCTAAATTTTTAAAACTTATATTTTTTCATTGAAAACGTTTTCAGGCAATTTAAATTAATTAAAAAAAAATAATTTATCCAGTTAAATTTTTGTTTTTTTATAAATGGGGGTAATTCTGTATTCGTCTATTACTAACTTACTTCCCTTAGTTTAATAAAATATTTAAGAAAAACGAGAGATGTAATTCATCCAGTACAGGATTATTCCCCTTATTTATTTATTTATTTATTGTAACAAAAATACTAAAATATTTGCAAAAAATACATGTCAAAGTTTCAAAAAAGAAAAAACAAACAAACTATCATAGTAAATATTCTCCTAAGCAATGCAGGTAGGTAGAGTTTGTTTTTAATAACAAAATATTAGGAGTAAATGTGGCCAATTTTCAGAATAGTGATTTGTGTTATGTTTTCATTTCAATTCTTACCTCTTCTAGTCTTCCAGCTGACATTTTAGCTTCTTGCTCCATCCTTTCGTTTCTGAAAAAGAAATACATATATATATATATATATATATATATATATATATATATATATATATATATATATATATATATATATATAGCAAATTCCATAATGAACATGCACTAAATCTTTTATTTTATTTTTATAGTAATTTCTATGCACCATCCACAGCAGCTAACAGCTCTGTAACCAGATTCATTACCACTATCATGAGGACGAATCACTTTACAGTTTAGGCTCCTACTCCTTTACTGTATCTGAAGTGGTAGACCCCACCCCCATCAGAAGGTCTTTTCTGTCCAACACTCACCGTTTATTTTTAATCAGACCAGGTATGATGACTTCTCTGCTGCTTTTTGAACGTCTGTCACAGATTTTTTTTTTTTACTCCTGTGTTTGTACAACAAAAACGATTTTGCAGTACATTAGCTTTTGCTCAACATATACCATTAAGCTTCCACAGCAAATGATACTATTCCATATTCCATCGTTTTTCCTAGCACTCGATCAGTAGATCATCATATCCCTCATCCTTTCTGTCATCTGCAATTGCAAAATTATCTTATCAATGACCACTGCTTTTCCTCATTCCACACAACAAGGTTTGGTTTTTACTTTGTAAAGATCAAGGTATTCTGAAGATCTATTGCCAAGTTTCATTTTTCTTGCCAGCTTTCATTGGTTAACTGAATCCATAACTTTTCACCATAACTTTTCACCAAACACGTTGTTTCAGCTTTATAGAGTTCATCTTCTTAAGCTTCTCTATTTTTGGTGGTTCTGCTCCGTTTAACTTCTTCATTTTCTGATATAGTAACTTTTCTATTATTTTCAGAACTTGTACTGACTTAGTGCTAAATCACAGTTAGACAGAATATGCTTAAGAGTACCTCTTTCCTCACATCTGCATTTATCATTGTCTATTTGTCATTTAAACAATATTCACTGGGGAAGACATTGCATCATAGATTGATTTTATTAGAAACAAAATTCTTGCTCAATACCAAGCACTTCTTTTCATCCGATTCACCACACACTCTTCCCAACAAACACACTGGCCTTGCTGACGACACTGAAACAAGTGTAGGTATCTTCCCCCCCCCTCTGTTCTTCATTTCTTATCTCATCAGATCTTTTCTTTGATGATAATCATTCATCTATCCTCTCGTCATACTTTCTGCATCGAATGCGAATCCCCAACACATACCAAATGATTGAAAGTTATTTTATGTAACTAAATTTTTGTTCAAAACATTGAATGTTTGAAATAAGCAAAAGTAATAATGCCAGGAGTATATGTCTCTACACGTTTGTTTTCTGTCTTTGTTTCATTTTACTTCAGGCAAAGTTCTCAGAACTCAAGGGACTCCTCTTCTTAGGGCTAACACTTGATCTCTAAATGCGACACATTTGAATATTCGAATGATATTTCATTAAATTTCTCCTTTATCTCTCAAACACTGAGTAAAAAAGTTGAGAACATAATTTTCTTCTCCCCAATTGACCATTTAAATATGTTTTAGTATAGCTTTCTTGTGGTCTCTTGATCTTATTAGATTCCAGGATAAAAATTCATCTAGTCTGGTGGAGTATTCAGCTTCGTGCTGTAACTAAAGATAATATCACTTGGAAAAGATACACCATTTCTCATAAAAGCCAATGTAAGTTAGGCATGGTGAGGAAACCTTATTTGGGCAGCGAATACTATATGATTTTGAATGTTTAGTCAGTGTTTACTTTTAGGGAAAAGTATTGTCATGCGAGGTTGTCCTGACAAACTCCTGGATAGAGAGACCTTAGACACCTGAGGATAGTGTCTAGTAGGCATTGCACATGATAGTGTAAGTAATTTCAGGTATTGTGTGTGTGTGTGTGTGTGTGTGTGTGTGTGTGTGTGTGTGTGTGTGTGTGTGTGTGTGTGTGTGTGTGTGCTGCTTCTGTCAGTGTGTGAGTATGTGTGCAATTTTGTTAAGAATAATCATTCACTTCCCCATTGTAAGGAAGAGTTGGGGACGTTAAACATAATAAACGTGTTAACAGATTTTCTTGTTTTTATCCGAACTGTCTTGATTCTCTTTGTCTGAAATGTTAAAATTCTGTGCGATCCATTCACTATCCCGGTTTATCATTTATGTTCCCTCCAACAAGAAGTTTGATGTAGTCTGGCAGTTCTTATGCTAATTCTTCAGTGATGATGATTGACTTCATCCATTTATTTAAAGTCTTGCCTCATAATTTCTTTCATGTAGGATTCCATCGGCTTTCTTGTTACTGTCCCGTTTTAGATCTCTGCAAGTGCTGAAATACGCCCTTACTTCTAATAAAACAGTGAATTTGCTTTGGATGGTATCCAAATATATATGATATTTTACATTTATGTATACTTAAGCATGATAACTGATGTTGATGTAATGGAATGTACATCATATAATTATTATTTTTGCATTTTTGGTCCCTGACAAAAGAGGGATTGGACCTACTAATTCACTCCCATACGTCCGTTCATTTGTTCGCACTTTTCTCAATAATAATGCCTTAGATTTTTTTTTAAATTAGCGCAAACATTAGTCATGGTGAAAGCAAATTTTTGACAGAACGGATTTTCCAGGATAACTGGTTACTCCTCTAGGGGAAATTATAGAGGTAAAATTGCAAATACTTCAATTATAACCTGCTAATCTACATATGCGATGAAATCACAAAACTATTTTTCAATATGTGTATGAATTATACATGAATACATTACAATTTACCAAAAGATGAATTTGGGAGAGTGCATTGTGGCATTGTTAGAAGGTATGACCATAAAGATTTGGATGATTACATTTATAAACGTGATGAGAATAAACCAATTAGATACCAGAATCACTTTATGAAATATACTGAATCACTTTTAATTCTTCAATTGTAACTTTTCATTTTGACATGAGAAGGGAACTATGTTCTGTTCATCCTGACTGGATTATTATTACCAATTTTTACCTGATATTCTTTAAAATTCAAAGCTGACTGGATCGCTCCTGTCAGTTTCTGCTTGGGACAACTACATTTAATATTTGCAATTGCATAATTTTCTTTTCCCTACAACAATTATTTCTTTTGCCATCCTTTTTTGGACCAGTTTTCTATTAAAGAAAGGCTTTCCATTCAAGAAAAACTTAAGGTAGACAACTCTCATTACATTCTTTCATTTAAAATCAGTTATCCCCCTTGCTGATTTTCTTTTTTAGGTCATTATTTTAAAAAATGCTTCAACTTAGCTGTTGTTTGGATTGGACAAAGTAATTTCTAAATAAATTATAGTGAAGAACGTTATAGTATTGCCAATAACATGCGCGACGAACTACAAGCAATTGTACTCCCTCAATGCAAACACGCACAACAAACCTGACAAGCAGCAAAATCCCACCCCTATACAGTAGAGACCCCCAGCTGCCACAAAGCCTTCTACTCTAATAGTTTCTTCCACAGAACTTCTACACTTTGGAATTCCCTTCTGGGTTCCTGCTTCTCCGACTGTACTGCCATGCAGAGGTTCAAGTAAACAGATATCTTACTGATCAGCTCCCTACATAGTATCCCTGCAATTTATTTCCCAGATAATAGTCCCTTACATCAAAGTGGCACTGTGCCTTGTTCGGGGATAAAAATGCAAAAAAAAAAAAAAAAAAAAAAGCAAAAAAACAAAACAAAAAACAAACAATATTACAACAATAACATAAAAACAATAACAATAAAATGGAAATTGGTTAGTCAAATGCAAAGTTTTATTTGTCAGCTTAAATGCTATATGGGTCTGATTTTCAAAATATAAAGATAAGATAACTTTATATATTAGATTACCTGATACGTGTGCACTCTTCATATTTAGCTCTTCGCTCACTCTCACGAGCGTCTCCAGCAACACGAATGTTCGACACTAATTGTGTACCCTCAGACTCGAGCTTCTTCAGCCTTTGCCGGACGAGTTCTATTTGCTGGATGCTTTTGTACAGCTCTTTCTTTTCTTCTGCCTCTTCTGAATCGTGGTCTTCAGTCATCATGGATCTGTTCAAGAGTAATAAGTCAATGTATCACATATCTATTGACTAGATACTTGACTGTCATCAAAGTAAAGAAAGAAATAATAAAAGGAGTAAAATAAAATAAAAATGTTTCACAAAAAATATCATTCTTTTAGGATACGTATCCTTGAAATACACTGTTTATATATTCGCCTTTGTTTTAAAGATTGCTAAGTTATTTCCCTTTGTTTTACCTGAAAACAAGTTATAGAGTAAAAGGGAATTCATTATCACCGGACATCTACAAATGAATAAAGAATATCTAAGTTTTCCAGATATCCTAAACCAATTTGGAAACGTAGAGAACTGTCACTACTTGTAAGTATAAAACTAATGTCCTTAATTGAAATACAGTTAAGATACCCCTCCTTTTTTAACAGCAAAGTTATTCCCCTTTGTTTTATCTGAAAAAGGGTTAGGGAGTAAAAAGGCGTTATCCTACGGAATTAAGAATATCTGGTTGTTTCACATATCCTTAGCTTAACTTGAAAGATAGATAACTACCGCTACTGTTGCTAATTATAAGAATAAACTGTTAACTATTCTGTACTTTAAAAAATCAATTCTGTGCTTTCACCTAATACCGGTCCTCATATTTCTTTTCTTTCTTGTCCATAATGTTACATGCTACAAAAACTCATCCAGAAATTTAAGATGTAAGTCCATTGTCGCAACTCATAGTAAGTGTGCAATAAGGTATTTTATTACAGCTACTCCTGAGTAGAAATCAGGGTTGTGAAGTGGGAAGCATAAAGCAAAACTCCTAGAATTTCAATTATTCTGATTCCAACTCGTAAAATTCCAAAATATTCAACCCCAACTCTGACCCTCTATTTCAAAGTTGACTGACCTTCACTCCTGATCTGAAATGGAACACATACAAATCTGTTGCCAAGATCGCTGGAAAAATGGTCGGATAATTCTACCACTCTAGTAGATATCTCACTGCCGATACAATCCTCTATCTGTATAAGAGCCAAGTACATCCTAAAATGGAGTACTGCTGTGACATCTGGACAGGAGCTGCTTGGCACGCCCTATCCTGCCTTGATAGAGTTCAAAACTGGCTCTGAAACCTAGTACGTGATACCCTTTTCTCTTCCCTGCAACTCTTTCTCCCAGAACAGACGTTGTGAGCCTGTCTCTACTCTATCGTTATTTTCATAGCAAGTGTTCATCTGAGCTCCAATTTATTGTCTCCCATACCAAACTTTCACAAAAACACTTGAGTAGCTACCACCACTATCAACAATTTCCCCCACTCTCTATCTCTGCCTAAATCTAAACACAGATTTCATGAACAAAGTTTCTTTCTTAGAACTGCCTGCCTGTGAAATACTGTTTCGCTGGCCTGCTTCCTGGCCAGCTACAATATTGTAGCTTTCAAGTCCAATGTAAACAAGGTCTTGTTGAACCATCTCCTTATATAATCAAATTTTACCCAACTTACACCATTAAGTATTACTACACTCCCACCTTACATTCATTAATCTTTATCCTCAAGTGGCCTTCAGTGACTTCCTTGTAAAAGAAAAAAAGAAAATGTCTGCTGATTTTTTGGAGATAAAAAAATCTGACTTCAACCCTTAGCATTTTTATGAGTTTAACTCTATGAACAGAATGAGCACATGCTACTGCATAGTATACTGCAGTCCAATAGCAGAGTGCTAGAGCTAACAGGCATAGCGTCTATGCCTCGGTTCCCTAATAGCTAATGACCATAGATTAAAGGAAGACCAAACTAACCAATGGAATCCCACATCTTCATTTGTGACACTAACATGACGTGAGTCCAAGATTAATCACAATTCATACTTGAGTACATTCTTTTTACCTGGAATAGTACTGGTAGATGAGAAGGGTACTGCCTTGAGCAAGACATCAGCTGTGACACAACTACTAGGTAGATTTATTTCACAGTAGGAAGTTGAAAGTAGGATTGTGGTAGAGGAAGAAGGAATAGAAAGTTTTTTGGGGGGGTTTATGTCGGTCAATCAGTATATTCCCTGTATCGCAGTTGTCTTCAAGTGGAGGCCGTCGATGCTAGGTAGAGGTGTGTGGTGGACAGAGGACGAGAGGAGAGGTGTTGCTTGGCTGGAGGTCTGGTCCTGACTGATGACTAACTGTAGTTCCTATTTACAATGTCTCCCCACAGGACAGAGTTAGACACCAGGGTCGTTTTTTAATGTGAAGAAAAGAAACAAAAATTAAAATTGTCTCAGTCGTGAAGGATTTCTCCTTCACTGACAGAGAACAAGAAATTGAAGTGCAGTATCTGAAGAACAGGGTATTTATTTGCTCCCCCACCGAGCAAATTAGGCACAAGGCCGATTTTTAATGTGAGGAGTGAAGGGGAAATGGGGACCAGCTCCCCGGGGAGTAGGGGATCTGGATAGTGACAATTGGTATGAAGGGTTTCCCCTACATTGACCAAGGTCTTATATGTGGGGTTGGTATTTATTTGCTCCCCCACCGAGCAAATTAGGCACAAGGCCAATTTTTAATGTGAAGAGTGAAGGGGAAATGGGGACCAACTCCCCGGGGAGTAGGGGAGCTTTTCTTTTTTTTTTTTTTTTTTTTTACATAGGCATCACCACATTATCAAGGCCAAGAGGCCACTCAAGGATAAGGGTTAAAGAGTGTACAGTAGAAATTGGACATTATAGTAATCATTAGTAATAAAAATTTGGTAAAGTTGATAACTTATATGGAACGGCTCATCAAGAACTTATTTACATTAGACTTGAAGACAACCATATTGTAGTCAGCCGGAAAGCAGGAAAACGGAAGACAATTCCACAGGCGTGCAGTTCTAAGAAAAAAGCTTTGTTCATGGAATCTACGTTTAGGTTTAGGCACAGATAAAGAGTGGGGGGAATTATTGATAGTGTTTACAGCTAGACGAGTGTTTCTTGTGAAAGTTTTGCGAGGGGGGACCATAGATTGAAGCTCATTCGAACACTTTCCATGAAAATAACGATACATCAGAGACAAACTCGCAACATCTCTTCTGTGAGATAAAGGTCGTAAGGAAGAGGAAAGGACATCTCCTACGAGGCTACGAAGTCTATTTTGAACTCTATCAAGGCAGGCCAAGTCCTTTCTAGCAGCTCCTGCCCAAATGTGGCAACAGTATTCCATCCTTGGACGTACCTGGCTCTTATATAGATAGAGAATAGCATCAGCAGTGAGATATCTACTGGATCGATAGAAAGATCCCACCATTTTTCCAGCGGCCTTGGCAACAGATTTGATGTACGTGTTCCATTTAAGATCAGGAGTAATGGTCAAGCCAAGAAGTTTGTCAAAACTTGAGGCCTCCTGAAGACGAGAGCCATTCATTTCAATTGATGTCAGATGTGGATCAGAATGTTGATGATGTAAAGAGAGAAGCTTGGTTTTAGATGCATTAAAAGTAACCAGCCATTCTTTACCCCATTGTACTACGTGCTCAAGATCAGAGGAGAGAGAATTGGAGAGAACTTGGTCGTTTAGTGTCTTAGATGTGCTACCATAAATGGTAGTGTCGTCAGCATAGATGTCTACAAATGATTTAAGGATGTGATTTGGAAGATCATTAATGTAGATCAGGAAAAGAGTTGGGCCCAGGATGGACCCCTGAGGGACACCGGCATTAATACTGTGAGCTTCTGATTTTTGCCCCTCAACTACTACTCTTATGAACCTATCAGAAAGAAATGATTTAATAATTGAGAAGACATTTCCAGCAATACCATAGCTAGAGATCTTATGAAGTAAACCTTTATGCCATACCCTATCAAAGGCCTTAGATATGTCAAGAGCAATTGCCCTAGAAAGGTTGCCTCTGTCGAGAGATTTGCTAATCCTATGAGATATAACTGTAAGCACATCTGCTGTAGATCTAGCAGAACGGAAACCATATTGAGTGTCACTAAGAAGGTTATTTTTGTTGAGATGGTTGATTACTTCTGTATTTAATACAGATTCCAGCAACTTACTCATGACGCACAGGAGACTTATTGGCCTGTACTGAGAGGGGGATGAGCGATCACCTGAATTCTTAAATACAGGGCATACTGATGAAATTTTCCAGGGAGATGGGAAACTATTCTCCTTAAGACAACGTTTAAACAGTTTTGTAAGTATGGGCGCTAGTTCAGGTTGAAGTTTTTTGAGTACTATAATTGGAATACCGTCAGGACCAGTTGCTTTACTGGAATCAAGGTTTTTGATTAGCTTCGCAACATCACGTACAGATATACGTATATCACATAGCGTGTTTTCTGATACAGGAGGAAATATTGGGGGTTGGCAGCCTTGATCGCAAAGGGTAGAATTAGCTGCAAAGTTCTTGACAAAGAGTTTGGCTTTGTCTGATGCTGACGAGATTACCTCAGGTCCATTAATAATAGTTGGGATGGAGCACACGCTTCTGTTCAGGATTCTGTTTGCTATTTGCCAAAACTGGTGGGAACCAAGCCGCTGCTCAGCTACTTTGGACTTAACAGATAGAGCATACAACTCTCTTGCATTCTTTATTACTTTCTTACAATGGTTGCTGGCAGTCCTGAAAGCGGCTTTAGTTTTCATACATCTATTACGTTGGAAACAGTGGAAAAAGTGATTTCTGTGCGCAATGGCAGCAGCACATTCTGGAGAGAACCATGGCTGGCTGTTAGGTTTTTGCTGAAACTTTTTCGAGGGTATGAAATGGTCAATACCTACAATTAACCATTCCGTCAGGTCTAATACTATAGAGGACACATCCTTTTTAAACATGGAATGCAGAGGTAGATCAGATATAAATGTACGGAAGCTATCCCAGTCAGCCTTAGTGTATCGATATACTGTACGATGGAGAGGTACGTCTGGGGACTTATTACATTTCATTTTTATCTTAATTGATACAACAGAGTGGTCGGAAGAGCCAAGAGGTGACAGAACAGAAACTGAACATAGTTCAGGGCAAGATGTGAGAAAAAGGTCTAGTAGGCTCGCATACTGGCCATCATTGTCGGGCACACGGGTGGGTTCCTGAACAAACTGAGTGAGGTCATAGGCAATGGAGAAATCATGACAGAACCTTCCCTCATCATCGGTCTTGTTTGAGTGGGTCAACCATTCGACGTTGTAAACATTGAAGTCACCACATACGTGAATGTTAGCTGAAGGATAAGCAGATAAGACTTGGTCAATTTTCTTAGATATGCTTTGAAAGATAGTAACTCTGCTGTTATGGGGGCGATAGAGAGTAAATATAAATGCCGTAGTGTGAGCTAAAGCAACCCGGAAGCACATATAGGGTAAGTTAGGATCTTCCCTGGAGATGTCCCTACCACATGGAAAGTTATCCCTAATATAGGCACATATTCCATGCCCATGGCGATCTTGGGGGTCAGATTTAGAAGTTAAGTTATAGTATCCTTTAATTGCGAACTCTTCTAGTGAAATAGCCTGTCCAATGCCAGTTTCACTTAAAAATAAAAGGTCTGGTTTAGTCTCCTGCAATTGGGTTTCAACCTCTGGAAGGTTAGAACGTAGACTCCTGATGTTGGAGAAGGAGACATGGTAGTAGGAGTCTACGTTGGAAGTTGGAGAACCGGGTTTAATCGTGTATTTTTTCTTGAAACTTGTCATGATGAATTTTTGGAATTTGTGGACTAGGTCGTCAGATTTACTTAGAGCAGGACAGAGAGGGGAAACTAAGAGAGAAAAAGAAACGAAGAATTTTTTTTTTTTTATTTGTAGCTAATGATAAGGTAAAGCCGTAACAATTACCCACTAGTATGGCATCGAGAGGCCCCACCAGAAGCTACTGCATGGTCCAGAATCCATTCACCAAATGGCAATACAGCAACTCCAGTACTTTGCACCTGCTGATAGGACAGCCTCCTTGGTGGTTAATCCAAGGTTCGGGTCCCTGACTATCAGGCGGATAACGTCAGCCCAGACAAAACGTTTACCTCCAGCACCCTTACTAGTGACATGGCTACAAGGATAGACATAGAAACAGAAAATTTCCGCCATCTCTGCCAACTGTTCGCGCAAAATACTGCCAACCTAGAAAACAGAGCTGGATAGTGACAATTGGTATGAAGGGTTGCCCCTACATTGACCAAGGTCTTATCTGTGGGGTCGCCCCCACATAGGGTCTTTGCTTGCAGTATCTGCCGGATCTTGACCCGAAGGCCAGATATTGCTGATGACTAACTGTAGTTCCTATTTACAATGCCTCCACATGGGACAGAGTTAGACACCAGGGTCGTTTTTTAATGTGGAGAAAAGGAACAAAAATAAAAATTGTCTCAGTCGTGAAGGATTTCTCCTCCACTGACAGAGAACAAGAAAAAAAAATGTGCAGCATCTGAAGAACAGACAGTTCCAAAAAGTATTTCTTTAGGGGACTGATGAATCAATGTGCCCTGTTAGCTGATTGGCCAGTATGTAGCCGAACAGCTGAGAGAGAGGGGGGGGGCAGTGATTCACAACAGAAAATATGTTTTTGTGACTGCTACAGCTTCACTTTCAGTTGATGTTTTTGTGACTGCTACAGCTTCACTTTCAGTTGATATCATTGCAACATACTATTTTAACTCTGCATTTCTGACATTTTATTTTGAAATAGCAATTTACAAACACTTGTATATGCAACATAGACATGCAACACACACACACACACACACACACACACACACACACACACACACACACACACACACACACACATATATATATAAGAACAAGTAGTTAATAAAACATGTTAAAAAACACTTTGCAAAAGAGTTAAAAACATATTTAATTTTAAAAAAGGAAGCACAAAATAAGTGGATAGTCCTTAATCCATGGAGTTTTGAAGAAATACTTTCCTTCTCATCAGATGGTAAGATTTAGCAAAATGCGGGATCGGATTTTGCTTGCAAAAATATTTAATGAAACTACAAGTAAGTCATAGATCTTACTTGGTAACAAATAGTGAAGCAGAGGCAATATGGTGAAGAAAAAGGTGATTTCACGTGAATGGATAGTCTGGTGAAGGGTAAAATATCCAATAACGGTAAAATCCAAAAAAGTTCATTAAATTTCCATTTCCACAAGTAAAATCCAAGGGAATCCTGTAATTGGAAGATGGTCCAAAGTAATCCAAAAGGCAGAAATCCGTGGAATAATTTAAAAATTCGCAAGGAAAAAGGGAATGAGTCCAAATAATATTATTAAAAGAAAGATAAGATGTGCATAGAAAGAAGAAATGGAAGCATTTAAAACACGACTGTCCAGGCTGGGCTGATCTTCCATGAAAAGTGTACAACAAATATGCATCGATAGTTGAAGTCATTCTTGTTTTAATCACATGCTTAACATCTAAATGCTGTTGAATGGCTGTGATTACGACTGGAGATCCAAACATTTGTAAATGTCTCCTTAAAAATGATGTTATGACCTCAAGGATTTGTTTTATATTCCCAATAGTACTTTCAAAATCATTCAAAATATTTTTTAATGTAAATTTTAATATGGTGGCCTTTTGGGGTATCTTAAACAAAATTGTTGCTGGAAGGAATTTCGATGTTTAATAGCTTTAAACTTAAATTTATCAAAAATTACTTTTTAATTGACAGTTGAAAAGTTTCAAAATTACTTTCAAAGAAGAGTCATGAATTAAACACATACCAGCCATTTTTAATCTATTAATCTATTATTAATTAGATTAAAAACTGTCCAAGTTGAGTTTAATTTGCGAGTTTTCCTTCAAAATTCGGATGTTGTAATTTCAGTTGTGAATTCAATTCTAAGGACATTTATGGAACACATTACTATGAAACTGCTTCCCTGCATACTACAACATGGTCATCTTCAAATCTAATTTCAACTAATACTTGTCCATAAACTGTCCTCATAAGCAATGAAATTTTGTCAATTCCATTGAATATTTTCAGTATTCTCATAATATTCTTCATAATTTAACTGATAACTTTGACCTTTAGGCTGGGAGCAAAGTGTAGTATATGTTCTAATACTACACTTTATCTTTTCTATTCTCGATCAGTGAAGGAGAAATCCTTCTAGACTGAGGATATTTTTATTTTTGTCCTAATCCAGAGCTTGGTTTTTCGACATTAAAACCCCTTATCCTCGAGTAGCTTTTGGCTTTTATAGTGACCCATTACTAAAAAAAAGATTATTATTTTTATGTACTTTTAGTGTGTGTGTGTGTGTGTGTGTCTGTGTGTGTGTGTGTGTGTCTGTGTCTGTGTGTCTGTGTCTGTGTGTTCGTAAAAGCCAAACTAGGAAAACACGAAATTTGTATCAAATGTTTATTTATTGTATGGGGAAAAAATACCAACAAACGTACGTACCGTTCCTCTGCTTTCGCAACACGTAATCTTCGAGCTGCAATTCTTTCTTCAAAGTCATTAGAATTGATATCAGGCAAGGCTACTTTCGTAACTTGTTCGTTATCCATTTTTCTTTATTTCGTCTTAAAAATTCGATCGTTCTATTATTATTATTATCGCAAAGCTTCTTACTGTTGCCATGGTGATAATAACACAATGCAAGTTTCGTATTAAAAATTATCTACGATGTTTTCCGTCTAAAAAACGTGCTAATTATTCAATAAAAATAATATATTTAACGATATATTTAGAGTATATGATATATTTATTTAAAAAAATCATACACTGAATAAATAAAACTTCGAAGGTAAAGCTATTCAGTTTCAGGATTTTTAGCCCCGGTCTCCTCAGCAGCAGTCCTTATTTCCCGAAAACATTAATTCATCTATTTTTCAACCTTAGTCAAAATCCGGCTAATCTGTAATTTTTAAAGGTAAACGTTGGTACTTGTACAGTTTAGTCAAGACATTAAAAAATGAAAATATAGAAAAAAGGTTATATTGTACGTATCTGTTTTGGACTGAAGATCTCCGAAAAAAAAATTTCATTTAATTTGATCGAGTAGTTTTTATTTTACAGCAGAAAAACACGTTCGGGTTTGTATTACTGTACACATAGATTCGAAAAAGTTGTCAAAAAACAAATATATAACAAATAAATGTTATCAAAGGCAAGATAAGTTACTTTTCTACCTAACTGGATATATTTTTTGTGTTTTTATTCAATGTAACATGTTTATTCAGCTCGAAAAACATGCAGTGTTTACCGATGTATTGGAAAATTCAAAATGGCGGGCGACTCTCTCTCGGAGAGGGTAAGTTTGGGAAAAGGTATTATAAATAATAAACTAGACAAAATACTGTTAGAAATTCGCTCAATATATGTTACCGTGACATAAGTTGACATATATTCGGTTGATTTTTAATAGTATTTTGTCTAGTTTATTATTTATAACATCTTTTCCCAAACTTACCGTGTTAAATACACAGTCGGGCGCCAAACACTATCGAAGGCAGTGAAAGGGCACAAAATAGTCCCAAGGTTTAGGGTTCATACCATGCAAACGGTAAATTTCCGGCGGGTTTGATTAACAGATTCGTTGTCAGCGACCTCGAATACCTTTAAACAAACAAATTAGAATGATCACAGTGTTCTGTTGTTGCGTAAGGTAATAATTTACCTTTTTAAGTTCAAAACCATCATTTAAATCCGAACAATTTTAAAGACTTTTTGGCGCTTCTACAGAATTGGGACGAGATTTTGTAGTCAATAAAGTAGACGATAAATGAAGTTTTCATTTAAAAAGTAATGGTTTCAACTGCTTTTTTTTTTTTGTCAATTCTAATAAGTTACAATGGTAGCTTCCAAATTATCCAGTCGAAATTACCTGAATATT